>NW_011889120.1:1072481-1096045 GCF_000151845.1 Pteropus vampyrus
GTCTTTTCCCCACTGGTATTAGGAAGCCCAATCCCATGGCAACATCTCTGTCTGTTAACCCTGGCCTTCAGAGGATACCACTGAGCTTTTCCAAAGATGCCATTGTTAATTCCAGGACATTTCTTATTGCCCTAGTGAAGGGAATATTCTATGGACCATTTTGAAGAAGATGATCAAGTGGTGGGCTCACTGGTCTCATAAAATAAATCCATTCTAACATTCTGCCTCCCTAAGTCTTCTGTTCCCTTCTTCACTATCATGCCCAGGTATTCTTGTATTACTGCTTCATTCACTGCAGGCCATTATTGTGTCAAAGCTTCAAAAAGCCATCCTAGAGTATATCAGAGCAAAATTCAGGTGTCCTTGCCAATATTTTGAACCCCAAATCACTGGTGAGTGCTTGTAGGTCAATGATTCCCTGGTCCTATTATTTGCTCCAACATTAGTCCCCCTGGTCCTTGCTAATACCAATCAACCGATCTTGAAATTACTTCAGGGTGTAAGCTATTTGCTCACATAAGAGGGGCTGCATTTCTATGCTTGGCTGAGCTATGACCTGCCCCTAGTTCCCAGTCTTGAGGTATGAGGGCGGCAGGAACAGTTTTTGAGAAAGACAGATATCATATCAAGCCACTTGCCTCGGATGAGGTCTTCCCAGTGTATCCAAGCAATAGGAGGTTCTCTCTTCCAGCAAAAAGCTGGGAGTTAATTCCACCAGTTGGAAAGGTTTAGTGAAATCTGGGTTTCAGAATTCTCAGAGGTTGATCCATCCATATGTGTCCATCCAGGTATCATGGTCACACCCATTTCCTCTCAGAGTACTGACTTCTGTGTAGGAAACCTGTCAAAGCTCTGCTTTCAATTTTCCTTGTATCCCTGCCATCTTCGAAATTAGTTCTTTTCAAATATTTGTTGGCCATTTGTTTGTCCTCTAGGGAGAAGTATCTGTTCAGGTCCTCTGCCCATTTTTTGATTGGATCGTTTGTCTTTTTGTTGTTACTGAGTCGTATGAGTTCTTTGTATATTTTGGATATTAGGCCCTTATCGGAGGTGTTGCTGGCAAATATATTTTCCCATTCCGATGGTTGTCTCTTTACTTTGTTGACAATTTCTTTTGCTGAGGAGATGATAGACTAGTGGTTACCAGAGGGTAGGGGGTTGGGGGAGGAGGGGAAGTAGACGGGGTAAAGGGGGTCAAATATGTGGTGAGAAAGAAATCTAACTATGGGAGGTGAATGTACAGTGTAAATATATATATATATGCCTTACTGTTAAAGTGTACAGCTGAAACTTATTGGATTTTGTTAATGAATGTCACCATAAAATGAATGAATGAATGAATGAATGAATGAATTTTTAAAAATTAGTTCTGGGGTCTGATTTTTAGTATGGTATTCTCAGAAGCTGCGGGAGATAAGGTTCTCTTTATTTGCTTCCATAGAGACCCTTTGGCTTTCAGTGTTTCTTGAGATGATAGGTGGCTGACCTGACGCTGTCATTTTTTTACATAGTTCTGAAGTAATTGTATTATCTATTCATCTTTATCATATTATTATAATTATCATTTACCCTCATATTTTTCCTGTGATATTGCTATCACAAGACCAAATATTCCACCTTCCTTCTGCACCTTGTCCTAATCCATTATAAGTCAAAGTCTTAGTAATCGTGATGCTTCTAGAAGCAAGTTGAATATTACCATTAGTCCACTTCGGCACCAATTCTTTTAGTCTAGTTCCCCTGAAAGTAGAATCTGAGAGAAAGATTTATGTGCAAACAGTTTATATTGAAATGTAATCTCATGGAGCAGTGGTTAAATGACAGGTGAGTAACCTTCTCCTGGAAAGAAAGAAAAGCCAATTCAGGATTGTATTAGCAAGTTAGTAAAGTGCTTCTGTGTTCACTGCAGCATTATTTTCAGTAGCCAAGCTAGAGAAATAACCTAAGTGTCCATTGACAGATAAATGGATAAAGAAGATGTGGTTTATATAAACAATGGACTACTACTCAGCCATAAAAAAGATGCAATATTGCCATTTGTGATGACATAAATGGATCTTGAAGGTATTATACTAAGTGAAATAACTCAGATGGAAAAGGACAAAAACTATATGATTTCGCTTACATGTGGAATCTAAAACAAAACAGGAACAAACAAAACAAATAAAACAAAAACAAACTTACAACAGATATACACAACAGATTGGAGGGTACCAGAGGAGAAGGGGTGTCTGGTCAAAATGGGTAAAGGGGTAAAATATTTAATGACAGATGAAAACTAGGCTTTTGGTGGTGAGCACATAATAGAGTATACAGATACCAAATTATAATTCTGTACATCTGAATTTTATGTAATGTTATTAACAAATGTCACCTCAATAAAAAATAAATTTTAAAAAATTAAAATATTTGGGAAAAAAGGAAGTAGAAACACTGATTTTACTCTACATGTCTCATTTATCGCCTAACTAGGTCAGGGAATTTATCTTTATTTAAAATAAGTACATCTATTAAGAATATTAACACTGAGACTACAATATGAGTTTTTAAGTTTCTACTTGAAACAATTCATTCTGAAATTGTCAAATGCTTAATTCTGGCACATAACAGAATTAACCACATATCACCATGAAATTAAACTTATTTTCAAAACCCTGCAAAATAAATACTATAGTAAAATATAATGGGCTAAAGTACAAATGTGAATATTATTAGAAAGGTTTGTCCAGAAATGACAAACTCTATTGAAATACTACCTTGCAACTAGTTAGAATATCTTCATGTTTAAGAAACTATAAATGAGGCAAAGAAATATCATAAACAAGGACTGTGAATTAAGAGAGTGGAAGACAGAAAACAATGCACATATAATTGTCTGAATATTAGGGCACTCTGAACACTTAAAATTCTGAATCACCTTACAGCAGGATATAAGAATATTCCGATTTTAGAATGGAGGTATTTGACAAAAATCTCAGTGTTTATCCCAAGCTAGGGGTTAACTCCCAGGAGAAATGATGAACTTATTGCAGCAATTAATCATAGCAATGAGTATAAAATTACAGTGGCATCTCTGTGACCAACCCAGAGGAGGGTGGAGAAAGTTCCTTTGGCAGCTGCCTGCCCAGCTAATGATACCAACTAATAGAGAAATAAAAACCTAACCTATAGCCTTGTGGTGAAACTAGTTGCCAGCTATTCACAAATGTAGAATGAACCAGGCCGAAACACAGTAAAAGTTAAGGCACTGATGTCTCTATGTCTCTGGAATAAATATTAAAAGAAAATTATCAGTGATTCTAATATGAGGGTCTCTAATCCACAATAGATTAAACAGTAAATTTAGTTCTTTCCCAGATAAATATGATTACTTTAAAAATCTTAACCATCTGTAGCAGTTTTGAGGGAGAGAAGTAAATTTATAAAAAGCAATAAATGCACCTTTATTTAAAATAAATTCCTTGACCTTTTTTAAATGCATCTTTTATTAGCATTCAACTGGTAGTAGTCATGTGAGCAGCTAGTTCATGCAAGGATTCATCAGCCATTCTGAAAGAGGTGGGTTATGGGGGTGGGGGAGAATTCTGGAAACCAAAGAGTAATTGATCAAACTGCTCTCTTCTTGATTGGTTTAGCTTGCTTCTAGTAATCACATCAAAAGTTTACAGAGCACTTACCATGTGCTAAGACATGCTTTCACATGGCATTTGTTCATTTAATGATCATAACCTTGTGAAGTAGGTACTTTTATAATTCCTATATTACAGATGAGGAAACAATGGCTTGGAGCAGTGAAGTACATGCCCAATTTATAGGACCAGTCGGAGAATAGGAGAGTTGAGATTAAAGTACAGATTTCCTCCCACAGCCCAAACAGTTAACCATTTATGTGGTTACTTATGTGGGTAACTGCCTCTGAAACCATTCTTCGATTAATCCTCCAGGGAGTTCCATTTCTGCTTCTGGAAAAGTCCTGGTCATATACTAGCTTTCCTATTATAGAGTAGAAGCTTCTGTACCATTCCAAATGAATAAGGCATAATTTATAATTTTATACATGGGAGGCATCTTCTTACCTAGTTTCTAAGATAACATCTATTCCTTTTTTCTCTCCTCCTCCTTCTTCCTTGAACTTTAAAAGTAAATTTTAGATCAGAAAAGGACGCTAGAGGCTATTTTATTTGGTCTTATCAGGATTTTAAAATGATAAAACCAGGGTGCAAAGAGGTTAAATAATTTATAGTTGGTTGGTAGGGCCCTCTAATGTCTGGAATCTTCATCTAGCGCTTTCTCCTATTATGGTATAGGATCTTCCATCTCTGCCCTGTGTTTTCTCAGCCACCTGATGCAGGAAAGGTATCAAGAAAATCATTTTTCAGTCTCAGTAAAGAGAGGTTTACCAGTGGTATTTGGACTGCTCTCATGTTGTAATAAGAACAATAAAAGAGGCTTTACTAAGCTTCTCTACCGCATCCACAGGCTAACTGTGATGCTGGACATAAACAGTCCTGAAAACCAACCTCTACGTTTTATTTGAACTAAAAGAAAGAACACAAACACAGGAAAGTGTCAGACTGGGGATTTAACATGGACAATAAATAAAAGTCACATAGAAATAGAAAAGCAAGAAGGAACTGGAAATATTGGCTATATAAATTAGATGAACACTGGGTCTTCCAGTCATTTTTAGGTTTCACATTTCTGATATGTCAGCCAGTTTCCTATTTCCATTTCTTCTGCCTATAGCCCTTCTTCCTGGCACCAATTAGAAAAATAACCTAATGACACAAGATTGACACAAGATCAGCTAAAACTGACACAAGATCAACTAAAACAGGCAGCTACCCACACACATGCACACACATACATACAAACACTTATATCTCAACATTACATATGAAGTCATCTTAACAATTATTTAAATGCATTAGAGGCATAATATTGAAATATACGAGCTTTCTTGCAGTGTCTCTCAGAGTCCTACTGGCATTTTGAGTGAAACGATCATTCCTTGGATCGACTATTCCACACATTTCATGATTTTAACACCTCTGCCTTCTGTCGCCAAGTCCCAGTAGTTGCACTTAGTCATTGTGACAACCACAAAACACCCCTAGGCATTTCAAAATCCCCCATGGAGTGGGTCAAAACTTCCCCAATTGAGGGATACTGGGAGTGAGAACAATGCTCTAGGTCCAACCCAGAGAAATTATTAATATTATAGGTTCACATATTTTATTCAAGACTTATTTATTGAGTGTCTACCATGTGCAAGGCTTTGTGCTAGTTGCTGGGAGGTACACTGATGAGTCCAAACAGAGGAGGATTTGGCTGTAATGGAGCACATGGGATGGTGTGAGAGACAGATATTGATTAAATCTTCACACACACACACACACACACACACACACACACAAATTTAGAACTTTGATAATAGCCACAAAGGGACATAGGATATTATTAGAGTCTCTAACAGGAAGATCTGCTTAGTTAGGGTAGGTTCCTCAAGGAATCTTGAGCTTCAGCTGAGATCTGAAGCATAAGTATGAGTTTACTTGGTAATGATGAAAAGTAAAAACATTCTCAGTAGAGGCAACAGCATCTACAAAGTTACACTGACAGAGCATGGCAAGACTGAGAAATGGACACAAGGCTACTGTGGCTAGACCTGAGGGAATGAGAGTGCTGTGTGAGATGAGGCTGCAGAGATACATAAGAGTAAATCTACACATTGTCTTATAAGCTATGTCAATAAGTAGAATTTTCAGGCATAACTAACCAAGTAAAATTTTATAGAAGGCAGAAGAATGAGATGAATCACATGAGACATAAATCCACCAGTGGGTGTTGTCTCATGAAGTTTATAATCAAATTAACTCTCATGTGAATGGAAGTCAAGCCAGCACAGATAAAATTATCTTCAGTGTGCTATAATTGTGTGGAATTAACTCAGTCAATGAATTTGGTGCCATGCAAGGTTCTATGGAGGTTGTAATATGTAAGAGCAGCTGTGTACCCAGGAATGTTTGGGGGAACCTGAAACAACCTGGAGAGGTCAAGTGTTAGAGGAGAATGGAGAAAAAGCATTGGAGTTGAAGTGCCAAGAATTAGCTCTGACTCTCAAACTTTCTTTCCTTATGGGAACTTCTCCAGTCCCTGATTAGCGCTTTCATCAGTACAACAAGGACAGTAATAGCCCTAGGATTATAAGTAGGCTTAATAGAAATATCCTGAGGAAGAATATCTAACCCAGTATTTGGCACATCCCAGGTGTGCAATTTATGCTTTTAACGAAACTAAGTTTCTTCAGTTGTTAAACAAAGGCAACAATAACTGCTCTGACATTCCAAGCTGTCATAAGGGTAAATGGGATAAATTAGTAAAGAAACGCAGGGTATTATTATCATCAATAAAAGAATGTGGCATGAATGCCACTCTGAATTCGTCATCCTTTTAATTTTCTGTTGGTGGGTTATATTTACAGAGGAAAACTATACTGTGGAACATCTCTCCCCCTTTAGTCCTTGGAAAAGTCATGGGCAGGAGAAAGAAAAAATGATAGTATGCAATTTGTTTTGTCCTGATGAAACAACCATTATTTTGATAAGACAGTTTAAATGCTATAAACATACACACAATTTTTCCTTGAGTGTGTTGCAGAAAATGTTGTTTAAGGTGAATTTTGGACCAGTCTATGGACCAGCATTTTGTGAAATGTTGACTGACCATGGTTCTTTTTCAAGTAAATAGTTTACAGCAATTTGTTCGCAGCATATACCAGTGCTGTGGCTGCTCTGTCTCATATCCCCTGGTCCCACCTCTAAATGAACCCGCAGTTGTGGTGACCATTCCAGTGCACTGACAGTTTCTCACTTCGAGTGCCTGTTTCCACTGCTTTTCCACCTAAGGGCTTCCTCTGGAACCATGGGAGCTTGCTCAGCAGGCTTGTTGGGGTATCTGAGGTAAGCCCAGAGGTATCTGAGGCTTAAGAGCCCTCAGGCACCACCCTTAAACAATGAGTTGGTGAATAAACATTTTATCTAACGTTATGTCCTTTGATGGAATAATTCCGAAGCATGCTCCACATGGCTCCTCGGAGGGTGTCCAACAGGACTGACCCTCAGCTGCCCACTGTGATAACCTGCTCATTAAAATACTTTTAGCAGATTTTCCCATTCCCTGTCTCATGCTTCCTACTTTCTTCCATGTGCATCTTATATTTATCTCCCAAATTAACTATCTGCACCTACTTCATGTCTCATAATGTACTTTTGGGAAAACCCAAATTTAGATATAGGACTCCTGGAATTATCCAGTTCATAATGTATGATTTTCATTTCTAATGACACAATGGTGTCTAATCTAAAAAGAATTATGGCCGCATGCTCTGAAGAAAGAGGAAATAGCTTTCTTTTAATGTCTCTTCAAGAAAAAAGATCAAAATCAAGAATACATTCCCTAAGAAGGAAAGTATGCCGTGTTTAGAATATCAATATTTTGATTTTAAACTCTATTTGAACACTAGGCCATTACGAATGCCCACTAACTCTTGAGGGTCATTTACTTTAAAAAGCAATTGATTTAAAAAGATTAAGTAATTTAGTTTGATAGATGACTTTGTGCCTAAATGTCCTTTACAACCTTTTGATTCCTAATTGCCTACGTTGAAGGTATTAAGTTTAACTTGCCAAATAAAGCCTAGAAGGAATGACCTACAAATGTCCCCCATCCAAGCTTCTTGGAGTGTTTCCAACAGATGCTAAACTATGCAACCCATGTAATTAGCTATTTTAGATACTGAATTAGTAAGGACACTAGACCATGAGCTCAACGAAGAGCTATACTTGTTTCATGTACCTCAACACTGCTACTTCCTAACAGTGTCTTGTACTTACTAAGTGTTCAGTATAATGTTCTTGAATGAATGAACATGCAAGCAATCTCCATTTAGATGACTTCTACTGTGCTTATATGGATTAAGATGGGAGAAGATTTGGTATCTAAATGGTTACAGATCGAAGGAGAAAATACCAGCATGCATTTATCATTTATCTTTAGTGTGCAATTATAAAGCAGAAAGCTACCTGGACCTTTTCTGATCATTTGCATATCCATATCTGGGAAGTCAGAAGCAACAGAAAGCTGAAAGATTATAAGAGTAACCCCTAAAAGAAATATTTCACCCATAAAATATTTGACTAAGCTCACTATTGTCTGCTTTTCATAGTAAAGTTGGTGTGGAAAAATCCTGGGACTCAGGTCAGAATCAACTTCGTAGTATATTTATACTATGTTAGGAAAGGAGTTCAGAAGAGTATATCTAGTTCATATTCGCATCAGCTAAGCAACAGCTAATCAAATCTCTGTAGATTATCATCTTTTTTAGGAGGTGACTATATTATATTATTGGTTTATGAGCGATGTACCTTAGAGCACTTGGGGTTTGATATCAGTTCCGATGTAGCAATGAACTAGCAAAGAAAATAAAACTAAGCAATGTAGGTATGCTTTACATAGTAATTGAATTTCTACAGGATTCATTATTTTCCCAGAATGTAGGAGATCAATCCTGACTCAGTCTTGTTAATTTTTGATATCACTCCTCAAAAAAAAACTCTCATTCCATCAGCCTCAGAAATTTTTATATGTTGTCTACTAATACCTGGGTGGTCATGATTCTGTGCTACAGTAAGACCTTTAGAATTTATATTTTCTGACATGATGATTACTTTTACCCAGTTCAAAGAAACCTAAAGTCTTATAATCAACATCTGATGCTGATGAACTTCAGAGTCTGTCAGAGAAACCGCGTAAATATGTGAGATAAAGCAAAGGAGAAACAGGCTTTGACTTAACTAGGTATAGATACTGAAAAAAAGCTCCTCCCATAAACGGAGGGCCAGGGTGTTGCCAATAACCAATGAGATGGGTTTTCAGGAGTTTTGCTAGACAATGCAAATGTGAATGGTTTGACTTTGTTTCATAATCCTTTGCTGAATGAACACCTAAAAAATTCATTTATATTTATATAAAAAGCCATGGTTTTCATTCATAGGTTCATAAAAAGAACAATACTCTTAACTATTAATAATTATGTGAAAACCACAGAACTGGAAACCAGAAAACCTGTGTTTAGGGTCTGTCCCAAACTATTTTTTGGCCTTTGTTTAAGTCATTTAGTGGGTCTAATTGCCCACGTGCAAAAGGCAAAGTTGGTAAAGTCTAAGGTTTTTGCAAATCTATAGTTTGGTGATTCTATAATTACTAGGGATTGCTAGGTTACAAAACATTCACATTATTTATCTCATTGGACTTTAATAATGTGTCACATAACAGGGACTGGTTATTGTTTTACAAAAAAGAAAAGCTCGTATAGCTGTAAATTTGTTTTTGTTAGTATTTCATTTAGATAGTATAAGGTATGAAATGGTTATTCGATGAAAAAGTAGAACTCAACAATTAAGGCTTCAAAGACAAAATATCTAAATGAGTTCCTTATTCTCCAACGGAGAATAAAGATTTAACATTAAAAATGAAAAAAAAAAATGGCTTGTACACGTGAGTAAAATTGAAATTAAAGTACCCTGGAATTTTATTTTACTTTTATCAAATGACCTTGTTCCAGCAATTCATATTCCATTTAGACCTGACTGAATGCTGACTGGATAAGGATAACTTATTAGAACTTTAACACAAAGCAAAGCATACGTAAAGCTGATAATATTTGTTTAAAAAAATAAAAAGTCTGCTCTCAGTGGTAGAGATAATAGGTTTCTTCCAGTCCTGAGACTACTATTTGAAATATGAGATAGGGATTTAATTCTTTAACATTCATATAATTTATTAAAAATAGCACAAATAACATTTTTAAGTGTTTTTAGCTGCATGCTCCTTATAATGAGAGAAAACTAAAAAACTTTTTTTAAGGAAATCTAGCAGAGATTACAAGAGAATTGTGGGCTTGAGGAAAGCCAAGCACAGGGGAAATGGATATAGTGAAGACAAATGTGGTTAATTTCACTGTGTCCTCTTAGAGAGTCTTAAAGGATGCTATCCAGTAATGATCCTTAATCTTTTTCGGGTCATGGACCCCTTTGAGAATTTGATGAAAGTTATAAACTTTCTTCTCAGCCAGGAAAAAGCATATGCACACAAAATTTTGCTATCAGTTTAAGGTAATTATAGGACATTGAATCCTACCATGAACCACTACTATTAAAAAAAATGAAAGTATGTTTGAAACTATGAAGAAGAAATGATAATAATAGGCCAGAGGATATTTCTGTTCTAACTATATATTTCTTTCAGTTAGAGAAAGTACATCTCAGGTTTAATGGCATTAATGAAGCTTAAATTAAAAATACAGTTAGATATCTAATATAATATTCACAAAGATTTTTTGTGAGAAAAAGAAAGTAATTGCAGTTGAACTTTCATTAGGAGGACCAAGGAGATATTTCATGACTGACTAGGCTGAGATTAGATTTCTGAACCGATAAGAACTACCCATTAAGGTTTTGAAAATTTTTACTTTCCTTTTGAAATTATCAAATCATATTCTGTCTAATTACTTACTTTCTTGACATCATTACAGCCTCTCTGTCAACTCAGGATACAGTCTGACAGGAAGCCCTTTGCAAATCGAATACTTCTCTACTGCTCCCACTTTTGAGAAATGTAAGAGAGGCTAGTTTGATTTAGATTGATGCTGACCTTTATGTATTCCAGCTCCATTTTTAACCACCGTTTTTTGGGGCCCTCCAAGGTCTATCCGTTGCCTCCCCCTAGATCCTCTCTATTGTTTTGGCATCACAGAACCTGGCTATCTTCCATGTATTTATAATTCACCACCATCTATTTTGATTTGGGGATCTTGTTGTCCTCAGCTCTCCAGCAAGTTCCTTAAGCAGATTCATGACAACAGAATAGGTCATCTAAATGGTCCCGATTTGATATTAAATGATAACATAGTCTTAAAGCACAGTGTTCATGTTTAATGAAAATCTAGTTGCCTCAGATTTTCATTTCTATTTGAATTACATGTAAGAGGAGCACTTAATCATTGTGAGATGCACTTATATGCTCTGCAGTGCTCACACACTCCATGTGCGGATTAGGAGCCAGACTAATTCTTCTTTCCTCCCAAATTATTAAAACAGGTAATGCATTTTTATTAATTTGAGAACCAACTGAAATAATTCTGAAAAATTAATGCCCCAAATGAATGTAATTTCAGAGCTCAGTGACTACATTATCGGCTTATTATTCTTATTCTGTATAGGATGTTATATTCAGCAGTTTTGATTTCTAAGGGAGTAATTTCTCTGTCTATTTTGCATGATAACCTGATGACCTGGCGCTTTTCCTGAAATGAAAAGGTATCATTGTAACTTGGGATGCCATAATCCTTTAAGACCTATTCCGTTAATATATCACAGGCCAATGGAAAAGGATTTGGTTGTTAAATTTTCTGACATAAGCCAAGAGATATAGCATGTATTGAACCCCTTTGTTTCTGCCTCTCTCTCACACACAGATATGCAAATATAAATAATATACATATGTACATTATAATAAGCATTGTACAAGGTATGGGGTACAGTGATGGCAAAAACAGAATAGACAATAGCTGCCTTTATGGAGCCTATTTTCTAGTGGATAGAACAAAGGACATACACAGACAGATCATCCTTCAGTAGGAGGCAAGGCTCTCCCTAAGTGTGAACAGAAAGGAAAAGGAAATGTAGCAGGTTCATAATTTACTAATGGGAAGGGGAGGGAATTCCCATTTGATATTTAGTATTTTCTTCAATAAAGTGTGAGATGAGGTCATATGCACAGAGTTAAGGAGAAAGAATCCAAAAAAGGAGGTTTAAAGAGAGAAGAAAAAGGTTAAACTAGTTATTTTGAAAACTAGAAAACTATAAAGTTACTGGGCAGTGCTAAGGATCTATTTAGGTTTGAACTAATGAAGTTAAGGTAAAAACAACTTGCCAGGTTTTGTGATTCTTTCCAGCAAAGTTAAGTGGCTGGGATGCAAGAATGGAAAAGGCAAAAGGCTTGTTCAAACAGAGTAGGGATTTTATCAAGGGAAATACAATGGTTTGAGATGGGGCAATGAACTGGAGGGTGTTTTCCAGGGACCAATGAGATTAGGCTAATCATGAAGGAACATGATGAAAAGAGGAATGGTGGACAAAGAACCATCAATAGAAACAACGAGTTGGAGATAATAATTGTTCAAGTGTATTAGAGAGAAGAACTTGAAAGGAAAGAAGGCTATGTTGAGGAAGTGGGATGTTTGCATTTTTGATGTTGGAGTTAGTGCAAAGTTTTTGAAGACTTGGTTCACGCTGATGTGGAGTGGAGGACAGGTCAATGTTGATGGGAACAGGTCAAAGAACTCAGAGTGAGTTTTTGGCCACAGGATGTTGAAATTGCCATGAATGATAAGAACAGTTTGACTGTGTAGAAAGAATATACATCAGGTGGTAAATTATTCAGTGAATGAAAGGGAGTGACCAAGTAATCTAAACGAGTAGAAAAGAGAATGTAGAGAAGGCCTGATGGTGGTCTCCTCAAAGAAACAAAGAAACAAACATATATATATATATATGTTTGTTTCTTTGTATATATATATACAAATACACATATATATATTTTTTAACAAAAATAGAAGAAGCATCATGAGCTGTAATTGCAAATGGAGAGAGTGGAAGATATCTGTCCTGAAATACTGGAAGAAGGCAATATAGCTTCGTTTCAGAGTAATATAGTGATCCACATCCTCTGAGGACAGTGTTTCGCTAAAGGCAAATAGGCAATCAGACTAAGGAGAGTGTTTTAACTGTGCTGAATGGTTGTGTGTGTGTGTGTGTGTGTACATACATGTTTATGTGGCCTTCTTATCATGGTTAAATCCTTTTGATTTTTAAGAATTTGGAAGATGAAAATAGAATTTTACTAATGAACATTTTATGTCTCAAATAGATTTGCATAAGTTTCAATCAAGAATCAGGTGTATTTGTAGACTGAGGCCACCTATTTTTATCCTTTAGGGTCTTATATTAAAAAGCAAAGGAAATAATACACTAGGTTCCACAAAAAACTTGGTAAATTATATAAACGTCTAACCACTATGCTGTACACCTAAAGTTAATATAAAAAATACTGAATGTCAATGGCACTACAATCAAAAAATAATTGTGCTTATTTATCTCATAAGTGGAAGCCTTTGCATCTTCACTGATATAGACCAGTGGTTTTCAGACTAAGCACCAAGGATCCTTAGGGATGTTGGTACTTCAAGGGCCACTCTGGAAGAGCATTAGGGTGAAGTGTAACATCAAATAAATTGGTGTCTGGATCTATCTCATTCTTATTTAACCAGAACAGTTCTCTATTTGTTTTCATATATCGAGTTTCCACATTTTAAGAATGGTTTACTCTTTAAAGTAGTAAGTTTGGAAATTTTAGACTGGAGTGATGAGTCTCAGAAGATGCTACTAATCTGTCTAGAGTGTGAACTCTAGCCTTTATTCTGTCTTTTACCTGAGCTGTCACACTTTGTATCTCATCACTGTAATTTCTTCATTCACAAAATGGTGAAAATAACGTGAAATAATGGTGAAATTATCCAGAGTTGTTGAGAGGTCAAATGAGCTAGTTCATAGAAAAGTGTTTTGTTTCATATATACGTGTAATGGAATTTTATCATAGTTACTGTCCAGGTGAAAGGTTTTGAATCATTGGCTAGTAAGTCAGTAGTTCCTTAGAGTCCTGGATATAATGAGGGCCAGTAATGAACTGTAATATTTAGTCCATCCTTGGACACCTTTCTTATTTACAGTATATGATGTAGAAATAATTTTGAAATAAAGTTTCTCCTAAAACCATATATTTAATAAGGTATGCTTTAATGCTATATCTGGCTTTAGTCAAATATCCACATACAAAAGTGAAATGAGGAACACCGCGTACTTTTTCTAGACCTGTCACTGGAAATATTATTTATTGCTTTGCTCAATATTCCTTATATAAAGAATACTATATTTCTTTCAGTACCAGGAAAAATGTTTGTTCCTTATGGACAAAAGGTATGTTTCTTTTGATCAGATTATATATTCTATTGTGTTTTGCATTTTGCTATAACTGCCTATAAATTCAGATCACTATTTAATGTTTTGTCATTATATATATATATTAGCCTAGGGTCTTGATACTATCAATCTCTCTCTCTCTCTCTCTCTCTCTCTCTCATACACATACACAGACACACAATTTCAGTATCTCTTTCTAGGAACATTATAATAAAAGGTCACTTATTTTAAGTCATCCACCAAGATTTTTGAAAATTAAATTCATTTATATATTAAATTAATTCAGCCAATCCCACAATTTTATTTTTATAAAAAGATAATTATGTTATACACACACACACACACACACACACACACACACATATCAAGACTAATTATTTAGCTATTCAATATAATTTTTTTATCATTATTTGTTCAGAAAAATATTTATTGAATACCAACTATACGTGTGTGTATTTATATACAGTACAGAGATCAGTAAGACTTGGCCTCAGTGAGGCCTCAATGAGTTCACAGCTTAGTTTAATATAAGTAATATACAAACATCATATATGTTCTCTAACAAGAGTCAGCAAACTATAGCCTAAGCGGCTTTATTTACATATCATCTATGACTACTTTTGTACTACAACAACAGATAGTTGAGACACAGACCTTATGGCCCACAAAGCCTAAAGTAGTCACCATCTGACTCTGCAGAAAAACTTTTGCTGAGCCCTGATCTATAAGCATTTTTTAGTGTATATATACTTTCATCCCTGGAAATAGTGAAAAACAACTCTTAGGAACCTGACTAGACAATAACGGCTGGGGCTAAGTCTTCGTCTCACATGTTTAAGATTGAGTATAAGTGTTTTTCACTGAATAGATGATATTATGTTGGTAGAGTAGGGTGCCATGTCTAATTCCCCCAAGGTATGGATTGAAAAGGGCAGTGACTGCTGTGACACTGAAGTACAAAAGACTGCTTTGAGATAGCTGGTAAAACAATAGTAATAAAAGTAGCTACTAATTCTGAGTACTTACCGTATGTTAGGTACTCTCCTAAATACTACCAAACCTGGATTTATTAAATTCCCAGAACAGACATACGACACATCTAGTAGTAGTATCTACATATTGGAGATGAGGAAAGGAAAGCTCAAGCGAATTCTATACTTTGCTCATGGGTACTGTGCAGCCAATGATTGATGGAAATAAGATTCAAACCTGAATATTTCTGACTTCAAAACTCAAACACTCATCCACTAAGTTACACTGTGACTCTGTTGGAAGATTTAAGCACATTTGTGTGTGCACTCATTGGGACCTTGCTCAGACCCTCTGAAGAGCGCCTATTACATTATTATAATTATCATCATTATTTATTCTCCTTACCTATGAGCACTGAGAGTTAGTACTCTCTAATATTCATCTTGGTTATCTAGGCCTTGCACGTGGCTCTCAAAATGAGTTATGGGTGAATGAATGAGGAACATTTTCTGGGGTAATATCAGCTGGACCTGGTTGAAGGAGAGGTAAGATGTCCCTATCCATAACACCATGTAAAGGAAGGGAATGGCTCAAGAAACTTCAGAGGGAAAGCATTCCACATCCTGGAATACATTATGAGTCCTTCTCAAAAATTTAGAACTATCATAA
Organism: Pteropus vampyrus; assembly: GCF_000151845.1. NCBI lineage: Eukaryota > Metazoa > Chordata > Mammalia > Chiroptera > Pteropodidae > Pteropus > Pteropus vampyrus. The sequence goes on from NW_011889120.1 coordinate 1,088,222, forward strand.
GAAAATTTCTGCACATAAATCGTGTAGTTGGAAACTATTCCCTATGTTAATTAACATAATATTATTTATTCTTATGTCCACACTCTTCTGCTGATTAAATAGAATTCCAGAAGATAAAAAAAACATATTACAATAATGAATATTTTAGTCAGCTTTATACTGGAATTATAAACTATTCCCAACTGTAATTTGCCTCATAGTAATTTGCATATGCAAGCAGAATACAGTAGCCTGATCAATTATATTCTTGTACAAAGAAAATGTTCAGTTTAAAAACCTTTTTCTAAATGTCACCATTCATAAGATTACATTTTCAATATAAGTTTCAGTATGTTCTCATGTACTGATGAAAAATAAGAAACAATTACATATATGTATTTCTAAATAAATTTACAAATGTATATAGAATGATTAAGGGATACATGAACCAATATATCAAATCCTTTATAGCTGATTCGGTAACTGATATCCATATGATGCAATGGAACCTTATTTTCTTTGAAAAGAAATTCAAATCATATATGACCCACACTCATTTTAGAGACAGAACACATATTTGATATGGTTCCTAGCTACTGCAAACTGCATCTAATATCATGGTTGGAAAATAACTATTGGTATCTTTTATCCAGGAGCACAATGTAACTTAGAATTAGAAACTAAAAGAAAAAGTAGCAAATAAGAAATATTATGAAATAAGCAGTGATTACTGGAAAAAGACACGCCTTGTCACATGTATATAAAAGTTTTTGTTCAAATCTACCTCTTCCAAAATAATAGTATATGAATAAATGCTGTTTTGCCAATACTTACTTATGCCTCCAAAAGGAATTCTTGAATTTTAATGTATATACATAGAATCTTAAATAAATGGTCATTATCTGAAGCGTATTTTATGTAAAAATATTCCTGCCTTTTTAAAAATGGTAATGATTCTCTTAATATTCTGAATTGCAAGCAATTTTACATTGTCAAATACCACTTTTAATATGCTCTAATAAAAGACATTAAATCTATTTTATACAGTAAAATATAAGTGCCATCAAGAAAAATTAAATATATTTGCAAGCATTAAAAAATCCATCATCTATAATTTTTATAGTTGTTAAGGATACCTTACAGTTTATTTTTGTTTTAAGCAACATGAAAAATTCATGCAATGTTTCCATTAGCATTTTTTTGCTAGAGTCATTGCATACCGTCTTGAGAATAATCTTTTAAAAAATGTACCCAACTAAAATGCAATATACAGATAATGTATTCTTAAATTGTACACTTGAAACCTATATAATTTTATGAACCAATGTCACCTCAATAAATTTAATTTAAAAAAAAGTAAATATACTTTGACCTGGAAAATAAAAAAATAAAATAAATAAAATAAATGCACCCATCCAATCTCATACTGTCTTTTGTGGTGATTGTTGGTTTTTACAAACAGCCTTAATAATAAAAAGAAGTCACCAAAGAGTGACTCGCCTAGGCACAAAATCAGCTAAAATGCTGCAGAGAACACAGCATGCAATGGTCAAAATCAAGTTAAATTGAGTACAGTGGCTTCTGATTAGACATGAACAAATGGCTAAAGCTAGATCCAGCTGCACATATTTCATTAGGAAAAGCAAACAAACATGAAGGATGTCTTTTTTTGACCTTTTGTAATTAATACATTTTAAATGAATTTGAACAAAGCAAAATAAGTAAAATATTGCTGGAGTAAAAAGGAGATTTTATTTTTGTGATGGTAGTGGTATAGAGCACTCAAGGCAGGTGCTTTTTGCCTGACTTTAGGCTCTGAATCAAATGAAAAGCACCTAGTCACCAGATACTGAAAAAATGCTGTATAGAACTGAGAAATAACATAGACCACAAATTGATTACCCTCAATAAAATTCTTTACATCAACGTGTATTTTAATCTGGATTATCATTTGCCATCCCTACTCCCTTTTTCAACCAAAACAGTAGGAAAATCCACATCTTATTTTAATGATCTCATTTTGATATTTATTAGTGGTACCAGCTAGTCCTACATTATCCAATCTTGGACTTGTATCATTTTAGACTTCCGCTTTCCCTCATATCATTTTAATCATTAAAATCTAACACTTTTCCTTAGAAGTGTTAATGCAGTATAGATTAGCATTTAACTTGATGGGTTTTGGAGATAGATATGCATCACTGAATCCAACTTGAACCTCTTAATAAAAGTGTAAACTAGCTAAATATCAGTGCTAAACATTAACTTTAGCATTTGTAGAGTTGAGATAATAACATCCATCGCACAGGGTTTGCAAGGGTTAAATGAAATACTGTTTGCCCAACAGTGCAGAGCTTGGACCAAAGAAAGTACTCAGGGATATACATTCTCAATATGTACCTACTCCTTCCCTCCCAAACTTCTGGCTTCTACACGCCACCCCACCCCCACACACACACCCTGGATTGCCTTCTGTACTGCACTATTACTGTCTGTAGTGAGTTAAATAGTGACCCCCCAAAATTCACGTCTAGCCAGAACCTGTTAATATGAAATTAGAAGAAATTTAGGAAATAAGAAATAAGAGTATATATATATATATTAATTTAAACTAATTTAAATTAATATATATATAATTAGTATTATATTAAATTATATATATATATAATTAGTTTAAATTATGGTGATGCCATAATGGATTAGGATGGGCCCTAAATCCAATAGGATTGATGTCCTTATAAGAAGAAGGAATTTTGGACAGAGACACAGAGAGAATATCATGTGAAGATGCAGGCAGAAATTGGAATGATGCATATACAAGCCAAGCAACATCAAAGATTGTCAGCAACACCAGAAGCTAGGAGAAAGGCATGGGACAGATCCCACTCTAGAGCCTTCAGAGAGAACATGGCCCTGCTGAAAACTTGGTTTTAGACTTCTAGCCTTCATAACTGTCAGACAATTAATTTCTGTTGTTTTAGGCCACCTAGTTTATGGTATTTTATTACAGCAGCCCTAAAAACGAATACATTCTCCTTTCAGTTAATCAATGTAATTTAATCTCCCCTTTTTCTCTGCCCACATTCCACTTTTCTTTATATGGTCAAAACAGTAATATCTGGGGGGGTGGGGAAGGGAATAGATAAAATACAGTTAAGTGTGCCTTTTATCCCAGTAAAGCACTGAAGCATGAGGTAGAAACAGGAAAGCTCTGGTAGTGGTACATGCTGGGAACCATGCCTTTTTCTTTAACACTGAATTCCTATCTTGCTCCACTCTGGGGAATTGTGCAGAAGAAAATAATTCTACGTCATTCCATTGAAGTTCGAGTAGGCTAGTATAGTCTAATCTGGACACAGAATTAGATTGAGCTTTGCCTTCTATTGTCTGAGATTTAACTGAGACCAACTAGCCAATGAGCCAAGGAAACTACTGTAACCACTACTGGCAAATAAAGACTTGAATAGATAAGGGCTTTTCAAAATCTCTCATGCTTTGTAATACCTAGAAAGTGGTAATACTGTACCACGTTCTGGTATATTGCCAGACTGTTTTTCCAAAGTGGCTGCACTATTTTACACTCCTACTAGTGACGTGTGATGGTTACAATTTCTCCACATCCTCATCAACACTTGCTATCATGTCTTTGATTATATCCATCCTAATGGGTGTGAAGTGGTATCCATTGTAGTTTTGACTTATATTTCCCTTATGACCAATGATGTTGAGAATCCTTTCAGGTAGTTACTGGCTATTTGTATATCTTCTTTGGTGAAATATCTTTTCAAATTCTTTGCCAGTTTTACATTGGATTATTTGTCTTTCTATGATTGAGTTGTAACAATTTTTTATATCTTCTGGATGAAAGTCTCTTATCAGATATATAATTTGCAAATATTTTCTCCCCTTCCATGGGTTGTCTTCCTATCTGACGGTATAATTTGCAAAACAAAAAAGTTTTTGAATCTGTGCAGTTTATCTATTTTTTTCTTTTGTCACCTGTGATTTTTGAGTCTTATCTAAGAAATCACTGCTTAAACCAAGAACGTTTCCTTCTTAGACTTTTATAGGGTTATCTTTTATATTTAGTTCTGTGATTCATTTTTAGTTAATTTTGGGGTATGCCATGAGGTACAGGTTCAAATGTATCCTTTTGCATGTGGATATCTAGTTGTACCAAGTACCATTTGTTGCAAAGACTAGTCTTCCCACCTTTTATTTTCTTCCTACCCTTGCGAAATATATATAATTGACTATAAATGTAACAGTTCATTCATGTACTCCCAATTTTATCTTAATTTCTATGTCTATCCTTATACCAGTACTATACTGTCATGACTATTGTAGTTTTGTAATAAATTTCGAAGTCAGGAAGTGTGAGTCCTCTAATTTCGTTCTTATTTTTCAAGATTGTTAGGCTGTTCCAGGTCCTTTGCAGTCCCATATAAATGAGAGGATGAGCTTGTCAATTCCTGCAAAAAGGCCACCTGGAATTTTTATAGGAATTGCATTAAATATGTAGATCAATTTGGGGAGAATTTCCATTTAACAACATGGTCTTCTGATCCATAAGCACTGGGTGTTTTTCCATTTATTTTGATTTTTCTTAAATTTATTCTAGCAATATTTTGTAGGTTTTATTGTCCAAGTCTCACATATCTCTGTTAAATTTATACCTAAATATTTTATTCTTTTTGATGATATTATAAGTGGAATGGTTTTCTTAATTTTAATTTCAAATTGTTTGTTGTTAGTGTGTAGAAATACAATTGAGTTTTGTATATTGATATTTTATCATGCAACTTTGCTGAATCTTGTTTATAAGCTCTACTATTTTTAGTGGATTTCTTAAGATATTCATATACAGGATTATAGCATCTGCAAATAGAGACTTTTACTTTCATATTTCTAATCTGACACCTCTGATTTACTTTTTTTTTTCTTTTTTGCCTAAATACCTTGGCTAAGCCCTCCAGTACAATTTTGAATAGAAGCAGTGACAGCAGACATCCTTATCTTATTCTATCTTAGGGGGAAAGATTTCAGCCTTTCACCATTGAGTATGATGTTAGCTGTGGGTTTTTAAATAAATGCTCTTTCTCATGTTAAAGAAGTTCCTTTCTATTCCTAGTTTATTGAGTGTTTTGACCATGAAAAGATGTTGGATTTTCCTGATGCATTCTATGCATTTTTTGAGATAATTATGGGTTTTTATCTTCTATTAATATAATATATTACATGAATTAATTTTAGGATGCTAAGCCAACCTTACATCCCTGGGATAAATCTCATTTGGTTGTGGTATGTAGTCATTTTTATATGTTATCTGATTCAGTTTGCTAATATTTTGTTGAAGATTTTGTATCTATATTTGTAAGACTTATTAGTCTTTGCTTTCTTCTTATGATGTTTTTCTTTTGTTTTGGTATAAGGGTAACACTGACTTCATAGAATATTCACTCATTTCCTATTTTTGGAAAAGTGTGTGAAGAACTGGTATTAATTCTTCTTTGAATGTTTGAAAAAATTACTTACCCTATTTATAAGACCAGGAGAATTTGGGTCTAATTATATATTATTTATGGAGACTTATTTAGAATGTCAAAACATTCTTTTAACCAGGATATACTTATCATTATAAATTTATTTATATTTAATTATGTACTTTGAAAAAAATTCTAAGAGCAAAACTGGCTCTTATACATCTTCTTCAAATGAGAGAATAATAAAAATATTTCACAAAATGGTTTTTTTATATAAAACTTATTCTATGTGTTTAGCCCAACTCACAAGGTAAAAAAGAAACAATGAGAAACTTAAATGCCCTGATACAAAATAGGGGTATTCCACATGTTCTATATCTGGTAGAAGAGAATTAAAAAGGAACATATAATAATCACCAGATTTATTTTGCCATTTAAAGAAAATAAGTGAAATGAAAGCATGTTAACAGTGAAACAATTTTATCTTAAGGCATCTGATATTATAATGTACTTTAATTGTTTATATACAGTATATATTAACCCTTATTTTCTTTTGAGGACCCAATTTCTGTTTTCTCAGGGTTGACCCCACCATTTAAAACCAGGAATAAGACAGTGACCCAAACATAGCCAATTATTGCACTAAACCTTAGCTGTAGAGCTTATTTTGCTGATGTGCACATGGCCTACGTTGGACCAATAAGAGCTTTTACTTTAGCTAAAACAATGTGAGAAAAAGAGAAGAGATTACAGGATGGAAGACTTATAGGAACCAGAGTTTCTGACTGTTTTTATCTTTGGTACTAACTTTGCATGGAAAAATCAGACCTGAGAGTGAAGCAAACATTAAGGAGGAATACAGAGGTATTCCTCTGCAAAAGGTCAAATATCTGATGACACTGATCACACCTTGGATTGAGCAATATCTGAAGCTAGTTCATCTAGGACGTTCCAAATTATGCTAGCTAATAAATTCTGTTTGGCTTAAGCATTTTGGAATTGTTTTTCTGTCATCTGCCACAAAAAGAATTATCATAAATACATGAATATAAAATTTTAAAGCCAGATCAATATTTTCTCTGCTTATTTGCTCGTAATCAAGCATAAATGACCATTAAAGTACATGAGGATTAGATTGTAATTAAAGTATTTGAAAAAAATCTTTTGTAAATTTCAAAATGAAGGTTAAAGAATAGTACCTTTAGTATTTAAAGGCACTATTAAGAACAAAAAATAAACTATAACATAATTCTATTTAGTTTCAAATTTAAGCCACATCAAAATGAAATTTAACATGATTCACATGTAATATGAATTATTAAAATAAGTTAAAATAATCTCAACTCTCTAGGAAAGCAAAAATAATCAATTCATTTATTTAACCTTATAGTATCATAAAACTGATTGTTTTAATAAAAATTAAGAAGAAATATGAACAAAATTGCAACATGCTGGTAAGGAAAATGCAAACTAATTATAGATATGCCTTGCATAGACTTAGAGTGAAGAGATTAAAGGGATTACTTTTAAAATTTTTACTGTTAAACAAACCTAATTAAAAATTTTCCTAGAAAGAAACTTTATGCCTACATAACTTCATTAGGAAAAGGGAATGTCATGGAGTATTCAACTTTTATGGACTTTTATATCAATAAAATTTCTTGTAATTCAAGATTATAAGACATAATAATATAGTAGCTCCTATAACTGTATTCAAAAAAGTAAATGAAAATATGCTCATAACAAATATGCAAAAAGGAAATTTCAACAGAGAAATAAAAACTACTTAAAGCAGAACCACATAGAAATTCTAGCACCGAAAATTATAATATATGAGCTAAAAAAATTTCACTTAATATAAGACTAGAGATGACAGAAAAAGAACAAGCGAATTCAGAGATACATGAATAGGAATTTTCCAGTATCTTTAGGTACATAAATGATAACATTGCAAATATTTATGGGCATGTGCATGACTCATGGGACAGGATAGAAAGAATGGTACAGAAAAAATATCTGAAGGGACTTCAAGAAATATCTGAAACTATATTTTTGTTTTCAAAATTGTTTTAGCTATTCTAGTTCCTTCGATTTACTTTTATTTTTATTATTAGTTTCATGTATATATAAAGTTTATAATTATCTTGTCTATATCTCAAAAAAACATGCAAGGATTTTGACAGAAATTGCATTAAACCTGCACATAAATTTGGAGAGAATTGACTTTATTATGTTGAATATTCCAATTTATCTTTGATTGCTGTCATCAGATTGTGGTTTTCACCATACAAGTCTTGCATATTTATTGTTAAATTTATAAATCAATATTTCATTACTGAATGTAAATGGTATTATACTTTAA
>NW_011889120.1:1096095-1098218 GCF_000151845.1 Pteropus vampyrus
TTATTAAAATAAGTTAAAATGATCTCAACTCTCTAGGAAAGCAAAAATAATCAATTCATTTATTTAACCTTATAGTATCATAAAACTGATTGTTTTAATAAAAGATTAAGAAGAAATATGAACAAAATTGCAACATGCTGGTAAGGAAAATGCAAACTAATTATAGATATGCCTTGCATAGACTTAGAGTGAAGAGATTAAAGGGATTACTTTTAAAATTTTTACTGTTAAACAAACCTAATTAAAAATTTTCCTAGAAAGAAACTTTATGCCTACATAACTTCATTAGGAAAAGGGAATGTCATGGAGTATTCAACTTTTATGGACTTTTATATCAATAAAATTTCTTGTAATTCAAGATTATAAGACATAATAATATAGTAGCTCCTATAACTGTATTCAAAAAAGTAAATGAAAATATGCTCATAACAAATATGCAAAAAGGAAATTTCAACAGAGAAATAAAAACTACTTAAAGCAGAACCACATAGAAATTCTAGCACCGAAAATTATAATATATGAGCTAAAAAAATTTCACTTAATATAAGACTAGAGATGACAGAAAAAGAACAAGCGAATTCAGAGATACATGAATAGGAATTTTCCAGTATCTTTAGGTACATAAATGATAACATTGCAAATATTTATGGGCATGTGCATGACTCATGGGACAGGATAGAAAGAATGGTACAGAAAAAATATCTGAAGGGACTTCAAGAAATATCTGAAACTATATTTTTGTTTTCAAAATTGTTTTAGCTATTCTAGTTCCTTCGATTTACTTTTATTTTTATTATTAGTTTCATGTATATATAAAGTTTATAATTATCTTGTCTATATCTCAAAAAAACATGCAAGGATTTTGACAGAAATTGCATTAAACCTGCACATAAATTTGGAGAGAATTGACTTTATTATGTTGAATATTCCAATTTATCTTTGATTGCTGTCATCAGATTGTGGTTTTCACCATACAAGTCTTGCATATTTATTGTTAAATTTATAAATCAATATTTCATTACTGAATGTAAATGGTATTATACTTTAAATTTCAGTTTCTACATGTTCATTGCTCACCTATAGAAATACAACTGATTTTTCTGTGCTGATCTTGTATCCTGGGACCTTGCTGAAGTGATTTATTCTAGCTTTATTTATTATCTATTTTGGTGCAGTGGGTAGATTGCCTCAGATTTTCTATGTAGATGATCATGTCATCTGTAAATAAAGACAGTTTTACTTCTTTATTTCCCAACTGCCTGCCTTTAACTTTCCTTTCCTTGCCCCATTTTGCTCTCTAGAATTTCCTGTACTATGCTGAATAAAAATGGTGAGGGAGGGCATTCTTTTCTTGTTCCCTATCTTAATAAGAAAACGTTCAGTCTTTCAACATTAAATATGGTATTGGCTTTAGGTTTTAGGGAGGTGCTCTTTATTGAGTTGAGGAAATTCCTTTCTATTCCTTATTTGCTGAGTTTTTCTTTTTTTATATCATGAATGGGTGTTGAATTTTGTCAAATTATTGCTCTGTATCATTTGATATGATTACATAATATTTTTCTTTAGTCTGTAAATATGTGGGTGACATTGATTGATTTTTGAATATTGAACCAGCCTAGCAATCATGGACTAAACCTCACTTGGTCACTTTGTATATTTCAAAATATATTGCTGGATTTAATTTGCTAATATTATGCTGAAATTTTTGGATCTATGGTCATAAGGAATTCTAGTCTTTCCCCCCCCGACCCTCTCTTGACCCTGTCTTGTTTTAGTATCAGAGTAATATTGGCCTCATAAAGTAAAATGGAAGTATTTCCTCCTCTTTTATTTTCTGGAATGGATTGTGAAGAATTGGCACTGATTCTTCTTTAAATGTTTGGTAGAATTCCCCAATAAAAGTGTCTGGGCCTGAAAATTTGTTTTTCAAGAGCTTTTAAGCTATGAATTCATTTTCTTTAACAGTTTTTGGACTAAAATTATTTATTTCATTTTGAGTGATTTTTGGTTGGTGTCATTTTAAGGGTCAGAAATTTTACTACCTTTGTGCTTTCTTTTATGGCTTTGATCTATTACTATTTCTATATCTTCTCTTGTCAATTTGGGTATTTTATGCTTTCTTC
>NW_011889120.1:1098953-1101239 GCF_000151845.1 Pteropus vampyrus
AGATTTTAAACTTGGTTAATTTATTAAATTTTATCCTTTTCATAATTTATGCTGAATAACTATCAGGAAAATAGTTTCCATTAAAATGATTGTCTCCTTGAAATGTGGATCATTTACTTGTTCATGTTGTGCGAGTGTTACATAACCAGTATAAAGACTTTGGTAAACTACCAAGGATATATACACAGTAATTGCATTATGACTGGAATTCAGTGAATGCATTTGATTTCTCCATGAATCATATACTCTCAGTTATGACTAGAACTGGCTCAGTCACTAGATAATGAGGCATTTGCTTAGTCAGTTCAGAGTTCTCTGAAATCCTAGGACTTGGGTATTCTTCTTACACAAGAATTAGCCCCTATGGGTATTTTTCTTACTTCTGTTTTCCATTATTCCTATTGTTTAGCTCTACCTGGAATATTTCATTTCATTATATTTTATGGCCATCATGTATGAAAATAAAGCAAATTAAATATTAATTTTACTAACTTGGACTAACTGATGGGAGACAAGATATGGATTTCTGAGAAGACTGGAACATAAGTTTTAAAAACAAATAACATAGTCAAATATTCTTATTGTGCTGATTTTAATGAGGCTAACAAAGTGAGGGTAATTAAAAGGTTTTAGGTCCTTGTATTAATACACATATATAAATAAAACGTAAACGGTACTAGTAAGATACTTGAAACAAATTGGTATCTTGAGCTGGTTTAAAAGATACTCCCTGTAATCCTTTTATAGTATTTATTTGGTTATACATTTTAATCATTAGAGAATATTTAAAAGGCCTAGGCAAGCCCTCATTTATATTATGCTAAGTGAAATAAGTCAGGCAGAGAAAGACAAATACCATATGGTTTCACTTACATGTGAAATTTAAATACAAAACAAAACAAATACAACAACAGACTCATAGAAACAGAGACCAAAGGGATGGTTACCAGAAGGAAGGGGTGGGGGATGGGTGAAAAAGGGAAGGTGAATATAGTCAATAATATTGTGATAAGTCTGCACGGTAATAGATGATTACTAGAATTACTGCGGTGATCACACTGTAAGGTATAAAAATATCAAATCACTATATTGTACACCTGAAACTAATATAATCAATATAAAATTATATACCAACTAACTATACTTAAAAAATTATCACAAAATATGATTTGAAGAGCTAAAAAGATAAATATTAAATATATTATGGTATGTTTACATCTATTAAAATTATAATAGTTTATCTCCACCTTTATCTGTTTTAAACATGTATAAACTATAGTAAACAGATAATAAAGCTAACATCATATGAATACTCAAAATAACAGAATTAATACTTCCCATAAATTTTAAATTAACAAGGCTCTAATAAAATAAAAAACCTGCCTAGCCTAAGAACCTGATAGAATAGCTTTTTAGAGCACTCATATTAGACACTGTTAAAGTCTTTAATTCTATTAATATTTACAGCTGCTGAAGCATAAAGCATCCCAATGAATAAAACAGCATTATTTAGCTCCCCAGTCACTTCCAACAGGAAAACAAATCAGCCCAATTTAATAGAAATTAGTAGTTTTCTGTTTTGTAAATATAATATGGAAACCTTTTATTGGGTTTGTTCTAATTGACATTTATGCTTATAATTCCCCCTAGGGAAGCTCTTTTGTTATATTATGAAATGCTACAGTGTCTAGAGGTATGGTGGAATTAGCAGATGCTTTAGAGACTAATTGGATTCGAATGCTGCTGGTTCAGTAATTTATTCAGTGGGTGACCATGGCCACATCGGTTGACCTCCCTGAAACTTGTTTTATTCCTGTGAAATGGGGTTGTAAAAACAATTTGACCTTATTGGACTGTTGTGAGCATTTACTGAGAAAACATTTGATATGTGGTGAATATATTTCTCATCTAATGACTGTCTAACCTTGATAAAGGTAGAAAAGGAATAGAGGAGAGAAAATTAAAAATGCGTAAGACACTGGCTTGTGTATAGGACTCTTCCTTCTTCAAATGGTTTCTCGTATGTAGAATAAAATAGAACAGTGTTGAGATAATAACACATTATTTGGAATCTAAGATGTCAGCAATTATAAAATATGTCCTAATTTTAGAGAAGTCAAATGTGGTAAAATGTGGGCTTTGGAACTGAAGATTTTTGGTAAGAGTTAATATATATTGAGCACTTACGATACACTAGGTATTGTTTCAAATGTTGCATACATATTATTTAGTCTTCATTAAAAAAATCAAGTAACTGATATCATTTGTTTTGTACATCATGCTCGA
>NW_011889120.1:1101289-1133239 GCF_000151845.1 Pteropus vampyrus
CATTTGATATGTGGTGAATATATTTCTCATCTAATGACTGTCTAACCTTGATAAAGGTAGAAAAGGAATAGAGGAGAGAAAATTAAAAATGCGTAAGACACTGGCTTGTGTATAGGACTCTTCCTTCTTCAAATGGTTTCTCGTATGTAAAATAAAATAGAACAGTGTTGAGATAATAACACATTATTTGGAATCTAAGATGTCAGCAATTATAAAATATGTCCTAATTTTAGAGAAGTCAAATGTGGTAAAATGTGGGCTTTGGAACTGATGATTTTTGGTAAGAGTTAATATATATTGAGCACTTACGATACACTAGGTATTGTTTCAAATGTTGCATACATATTATTTAGTCTTCATTAAAAAAATCAAGTAACTGATATCATTTGTTTTGTACATCATGCTCGAATATCTATTAAGTGGCCTACTTATTTATTGATAATATCCAGTGTTGGTGCAGAAATAAGTATAACCTTGTAAGTGAGTTAAGGAGACTTGAAACTGAGAGTAAAGTATTAAAATTATTCAAGTAAAGCTATTCTGAAAAAAAATATCTTACTGAGGGGCAGGGGCAAACTCCCCGGCAATCACTGATCTGTTTACTATCTTTATAGATTTGTCCTTCCCCGAATGTCATATAAATGAAATCATACTGTATATAGCCTTTTCAGACTGGCTTCTTTTACTTAGCAATATAAAATTAAGAATTAAGAATTATCCATGTCTTCGTTTGGCTTGATGACTCATTCCATTTTATCACTGATTCTTATTTAATTGTATAAATAAACTATGGTTTGTTTATCCACTCACCTGTTGAAGGATATTTTGGTTGCTTTTAGTTTTGGGCCTTTATGATAAAGCTGATACAAATATTTATGTGCAGGTTTTGTGTGATGTAAGTTTTCAAATCAGTTTGGTAAATATCTACAGGTATGACTGCTAGATTATATGCTCAGAATACTTTTAGCTTTGCATTGGTTTCTTTTTCTTAGCTTGATTTAAGGTCAATCGCTGGGCCTTACTTTCTTCTTGTGTACAAGGAAATAAATTTGTATGAACTCAAAAAGCCATTGGTGAAGATTAAGTGAACATTTAACACAGTTCTTCACTCAGTAGGAATTAATTGGTGCTAAGTATATTTATTATCATCATTGTTTTTATTTTAAAGATAAATATAAATCAGTCTTTGTTCCTCAATCCAGAAAGCCAAAACTTGTCCAGACAGCGTTCTCCCCTAAGCTGATCAGTCAAGAAGTCATAGTGAGTTCATTATCTCAAATATCTCATATTCTTTTTTAAAACTTTTTCAATTAATTGACATTAGTATTATTTTATATTAGTTTCAGGTGTACGGCATAGTGGGTAGACATTTATATAATTCACAAAGTGATCCCCCTGATTAGCCTAGTGCCCACCTGGCATTATACATGGTTATTAAAATATTAATGACTATAGTCCTCATGCTGTACTTCCCACCTCTGTGACTATTTTGTACCTACTGATTTGTGCTTTTTAACCCCTTCATCTTTTTCACCCAGTCTTCCCAACCCCCCTCCAATCTGGTAACCACCAGTTTGTTCTCTGTATCTTTAAGTCTGTTTTCATTTTGTTTGTTCACTTATTAAATTTATTCTTTATGCCTCTATTTCCTCAGTAAATGACTGAGCTCTTTCACTGTTTTTCACTTGGATGACTACAGATTGTATAGCTCATCTCTCTGCACTCTTTTTTTGTCATTTCCTCATCTGTTGTCCATGCTACTTGTTCCCAAATACTGATCATATTTGCCTAGTACATGGGCTGACATATTGTAAGCATCCAATATTTGTTGAATAAATAAATACATTATCCTCCAACTAGTACTCATAAGTGATAAAATGTCAACACTCCTTTATAAATAATGAAAATAATAACAATGATGTGTATACATGTACATGTGAATATTTACAAATATTTCTACATATTTTCATCTGTGCATCTTGTGTTATAGCCACTTCAAAGTGTCTTCAAGTCTCTGAATTTGCCACATGTTTTAATTATTGTGTCATTGCCTATGTTTGTTTTTCTTTGTCTGGAACTTTCCACATGCATCTCTTCACTCTACTGCACATCATACCCACAGCCAGATTTTACTGGGTGCCCTTCCCATAATCTTCATACTATTGCTTATCGAGCTTTTATGCACATAATAGTCACCAGCAGATTTTTTTCTAAAATGCAGTCTGATTCAGGAGGTCTGGGGTGGAGCCTGAGATTTCTGCCTTTTTAGCAAGTCCATGAGGGATATGATGCTACTGGTACCTGACACCCTGTGTTAGTTGCTTTTCTTGGCTATCTCCACTAAACAAGGAAATAGTCTAATTTTGTTTTTTACAAAAGTTATCATAAGTGATCACTTTGTTTAGTAAAGCAATTTAGGTATTAGGACACAACACTGGAAGTCAAGAGAGCTGGGATCACTTGTGCCTGTTGCTGCTATGAAAATTTAATTGTGAAACTAAACCTTAAGTGGACCAATCAATATACCTGATTTGTCATTGGTACTGGAAATATATTTCAGATTCAATTTACTTTTCTCTAGTTTATTTTCCAAATGTGTAATAGCTATCAGATACACGTAATGATTTCTGATATAGGGTAAGCACACAAAAAATGTTTGCTATTATAACCAGAAAGTTGTTGTGAGGACTAAATTAGATTTTTAGTTTTTCCTTCATTCAAATAGTTACTGAGCACCTACTAAGTGCCAGGCACTGTTTCAGTCTCCGGAAACAGAACAAGAAATAAAAAGTACCAAAACACTTGTCCTCATGAAGCTCACATTCAGCATAAATTTCCCTCGCACTACATTACTGTTTCAATGCTTCTCTCTTTCAATACCTGTACATTCCTATTTAAATGAATATAAATTGCAATTCACTCTTGAGGGTGCAAGAGATGAAGTAAAGCCTGGCTAGTGCAAATTACTGCTCTCCCCATAGACTTCTGCCACCTGTTAAACCAATATGTGTGGTACTTTCCAAATAATGGCATGTGTCGATCTCACTCAGTATCATTCTTGACACTCCCATCCTTAAAACCTTCTCTACTAAACCTGATCCTCGCTGATTCATCTTCCAGAATAACTGTATGGTTGTATATTATTCATCAATTATGTTGGAGCTCATTATCTTACCTTTGGAGAAATAATTAGGCTCATAAACCTGCAATGAAACATTCTAAAACTTACACTGATGTAAAAAATATTCCCAACGTTTTTGAAAAAATAAATAAAATGGATAATCTAGGAATTATAAATGCCAAAAGTGACTCAAGAAGAAATAGAAAAAAATACTAGTAACATTCGAAGAAACTGAATTATAGGGAAAACAGAAGAGCAATTTCTATTTCATAAAAGATGACGGCCAGATGATTGGGCAGGCAGATCTTTACTGAATATTTGGGAAACTTACACGTCTTATCTTCCTTTTAATTTTTTTTTTAATTTTTAATTTTTAATTACAGTTGGCAAACTACGATATTTGTTTCGAATGTACAACATAGTGGTTAGACATTTATATAACTTACAAAGTGATCACCCCAATAAATCTAGTACCCATGTGACACCGTACAGTTATTACAATATTAACTATATTCCCTATGCTGTACTCAACACCCAAAAATCTATTTTGTAACTACCAATTTGCTCTTCTTAATCCCTTCACCTTTCTCACCCAGCCCCCAATCTAGTAATAACCCCCCTCCCATCTAGCAATCACCAGTTTGTTCTCTGTATCTTTGAGTTTGTTTTCGTTTGTTTATTTTGTTCCTTAGATTCCACATATAAATGAAATAATATAGTATTTGTCTTTCTCTGTCTGACTTATTTCACTTTCCATAATACCCTTGAGGTCCACCTATGTCATTGCAAATGGTAAGATATTATTTTTTATGGCCGAGTAATATTCCATTGTATACATGTACCACTACTTCTTCATCCAATCATCTATTGATAGGCACTTAGGCTGCTTCCATACAACCTAAGTGTAAATAGTGCTGGCTATTGTAAGTAGCACTGCAGTGAACATAGGGGTGCATATATTTTCTTGAATTAGTGTTTTGCTTTTCTTTGAATAAATACCCAGAAGTGGAATTGCTGGATCATTGAGTAGTTCTATTTTTAATTTCTTGAGGAACTTCCAAATTGTCCATAGTGGCTGCACCAATTTGCAATCCCACTGACAGTGCATGAGGGCTCCCTTTCTTCCGCATCCTCATCAACACTTGTTGTTTGTTGATTTATTGATGATAGCTATTCTGACAGGTATGAGGTGATATCTCATTGTGGTTTTAATTTGCATCTCTCTGATGATTAGTGATGTTGAGTATCTTTTCATATGTCTATTGGCCATCTGTATGTCCTCTTTGGAGAAATGCTTATTCAAGTCTTCTGCTCATTTTTTTTAATTGGATTGTTTGGTGTTTTTTTCAGTGTTGAGTTGTATGAGTTCTTTATAAATTTTGGATATGAATACATTATGAGATGTATCATATAGGCAAATATCTTCTTCCATTCAGGAAGCTGTCATTTTGTTTTGCTGATGGTTTCCATTGCTGTGCAAAAACTTTTTAGTTTGACGTAGTCTCATTTGTTTAATTTTTCATTTGTTTTCCTTGCCCAAGGAGACATATCAGAAAAAATATTACTAATCGCAACTCCGAAGAGTTTACTGCCTATGTTTTCTTCTAGGAGTTTTATGGTTTTGGGTCTTACATTTAAGTCTTTAATCCACTTTGAGTTTACTCTTGTATATGGTATAAGAAAGTGGCCTAGTGTAATTTGTTTACATGTATCTGTCCAGTTCTCCCAACACCATTTATTGAATAGGCTGCCTTTACCCCATTGTATATTCTTGCCTTTATCATAGATTAAATGGCCATATAGGTGTGGTCTTATTTCTGGGCTAATACATGTTTATTTTTCATGCAAGAATATTTGATATAAAATATTTGAGTTTTCATTTAAGTGATTTTGATTTCCTTCAACAATAGGAACAAGAATAAGAACTTGAGGTCCATAAAGAAAGGCATGATTAATAACCCTGCCTGATATTGGGCTATCTCCGCAAAGCAGGGCAGGAAAATTCCCTCTGGATAGTTCAGGTTTTATCTATTTCTTTCTCGGTAATTCACTATCAAAGACAGAATTCTTGATTAAAAATAAAAATGGATTCTGCCTTTAACAAGATCAGAGTCACTAACTAAAAATGATGCCAGAACATCTAAAGCAAATGAACACCATTTAGATGTATGGTTCACCAGAAAAATGTGAATAAAGAAGAGTTTGGCATGTTTATTTCCAACTTTTAAAAAGTTATAAGGGAAAATGAAACCATTAAAGTAAGATCAAATTTAGAGCCTGCAGAACACCATCTTTTTCTCATCTCGGCTTAGAACACTAAATCAAAAATGACAATTACTTTGCCTGTGCTTATCTCAGAGACAGCCAAATAATGTGATTGGATATAAGCTTATTCACCCTCATGAACGTAAATTCAAGATTTAGAGATATTGTACTGTCTTGTGAATTTGTCTCCTCTACAAGCGGTAGTCTGTTCAATTTAATAAACTCATACCTAATATCTCCAGCAGTCAAGTCTATGTACTAAGTTTTTGAGGGCCAGGGAGGAAGACGGAAATGAGGTGAAGACAAACAAGGAAACTGATGGGTGAGAAAGCCGGTCCAAAGTTGTCTGCAAAGTTAACTAGAATATTAGTTTTGATGCTCTTTAATGCTGTATCTAAACAAGCCATCAAAAGACAAAGAAAAACAAGAGGTTATCTTCAGCTGGGGAAGAAGGAAAAACCTCTAAGAAAAGATAGTCTTGAATCTGGGAAAAGTATATAGGGTTCCAGTAAGTAAAACCTGGAATGAGGTGTTTTTCTAGCTGAGGAAACAGGTAAAAGTTTATACTCAAGAAAAATATTCAGCAACAGGAAACTTAAAAATCTACTGCACAATCTGTACTCCAAATCATAATCTGCAAGGAGGGAACCAGGCAACAGGATTTTATAAAACCCTAAGTGACCCCAATGTGCAGCCAACACCAAGATAGTTTGGACTTTAAGGACTTTCTTGATGTAGCCTCTCCTCCCTCCTCAAAGGTAGTCACCCAAGTCACTCACTGTGCTCCAGGGATGGGCTTCCTGCTCCAAAAGAAACTTTTATTTTCCCTTCCTCAGAGCTTCGCATGTGCTTCTCCCTTTGCCTAGAATGCTTTTCCTCCCCAATACTCCTCCACTGGCTAATTCCATCAGTTTTATGGGCCTCAACTCTGAATTCTTCTGAAAACATCCTTAACTTTTGAATCAAAATCAGATCCTGCTGAAAATACCCATAGTTTCCCATTCAGTTCCTTCTTAGTACTTATCAAAACTTACAATTATATATGTATTTGTGTAACTGTTGGTTCAAGTTTTTCTTGCACCTAACCATAATGACCATGATGGTGGGGAGTACATGAGTTTCATTCACTCTAACACCATGTCTAATGAATAGTAGGCATTGCAGTAAAACTTGGGATGTGACCTAAAAGTAATGTAGTATGCCAACAATAATTTAAAAATAAAAATTTAAAAAACTTGTGGTGTGAATTAATATGTCAATTAATACATGAAAGAATGAGTAAGATATTTTAGGGCAGAGGTCCCCAACCCTGGGGCCACGGACTGGTACCAGTCCATGGCCTGTTAGGAACTGGGCCGCACAGCAGGAGGTGAGCGGCAAGCAAGCAGAACTTCATCTGTATTTGCAGCCACTCCAGCTCTACCCCAGCTCTACCTCAGACTATCAGGCATTAGATTCTCTTAGGAGCACTGGTTCCTGGTACCGAAATGCTTGGGGACCGCTATTTTAGGGCACATGAGGATGCATGAAAGCTAGTAATTATAGGATGTATGTAGAAATTTTATGAGAGAACCCTCTCCCCTGTAAAACTGTTAGCCATTCACCTGCTTTTTCACGCACTTGCTTTATTTTTCTTCAAAGCAGATATCATCATTGATATATTTATATATCTTTTATTCGTGTAACATTTGGCTCTTCCTATTAGAATTTTGAGGCCTTTAAGAAAAGACCTGGTCTTTTTGTTTACTGCTGAACCTCAAGTATACAGAAAAATACCTGGCACGTATTAGGTATTCAATAAATATTCATTGAATAAATTACATGGTGTGTATGGGGGGGAGGGGCTGGGGATGTGTTGTGAGTTAGAGTGACCAACTATCCACGTTTACCTGGAACTGATGTGGGACTTTTATTGCTAAAACCTAGAAAGTCCAGGCAAACTGGGATGAGCTAGCAACTCTAGACTGCAAGTATATTAGTAGAGGTTGAGAGATTTAACTGGAGAAAAGGAAAGATCAGAATAAAGCCAGTATGTTCAGAACCACAGAATAAGTCTTGGACTTGCCTGTGCATAGGTGTTTTCAGGAGGATGTTAATTAGACTACGGGAACGGTATACAGGATAGATTGGAAGAGCAGGGAGAGAGGAGAGGTTCTTTGGGGTATGTCTTTTTCAATACCCCAAGAAATAGTAATGAGGACCCAAGCAAGAAAAAGGGGCTAATACAGAGGGATGCACTGAGAATGAAGATAAGCAACAACTGAAGGTCAGGGCTGAGGGAGAGAAAATTATTTGATGAGTTAACTTCTGCCTTCTGTGATTGGGCTGGGGAGGGCAGTGAGATTTGGCAGCATTACAGAATGTGGTATGATACTCATAGCTCTGTGAGGCTTGGTGATCAATCTGAGCTCTGAAAAACTGAAAGTGTCACACGAGCAGTGTTAAAGAGTGACTCAGGTACCTGAGCAAGGCTGAGTTGAGATTTCCTTAGAGGCATTTTCTTATCTATTTACTTACAATACATAGGATTCTGAGAAACATATACCTACTGAGTGTGGGTGCTTTTTTCCCTCTATGCTGCTGATTTATTCAAGGCAATTTCCCAGTGCCATCTCTACAACAACTGAAATCCATTTTATGATCTTTTTTTTTCTTTGGAAAAAGAAATGAGAATTATCTATGTGACGATAATATTCAAAGAAACTACTGAAAAATGTCTTATCCAAGAAGGTTATTTGAATATTTTTAAATGTCCTATTCTTTTATACTACAACCTTAAGTAAGCATGTGTGTGTGTGTGAGTCAGAGAGAGAAAGGGGCGGGGAGAGAATCATTGACCACAAAAATTAATTCAGTTGTCTGGTTAGTTTGCTATTGTCTTCCTCCCTTGCCAACTACTTTCCTCTCAAAGTTGTATGTTTAGTAGTAAATGCTATTTTAATTAACAATATTGTGTATATATTTATTTGCACATATGTATGCATGTACATCTGAAAAGAGAAACAGAGAAGAGATGTCACTTTTGAGTTTAAAAGATATGGTAGATTACATTAATGGCCCCAATTCTTCTTTCCTCCTTGATTCCAGGCCATTTTCAATGTGTCTTTGTAGTTCTCCCTGATAAAGGCTTGAAGTCTATTTCCCATCCCCTCGATTTTACATTAGGACATATGACTTCTTTTGGTCAATGGAAAGATAGCCAAATTTATGTGTGCAAAGTCCAGACAAACTCTTTTATAACTGTGCTTCCTCTCCCACGAATGTCATCATCATGAGAAAACATGCCCAGGTTAGCCCATTGACCTCAGGAGGGAGATGAGCTGCCACAGCAAAGTCACGATAGTCAAGCTTAGCCTAGATCAGCCAATCTACAGCCTACCTTCAGACATAAACAAAATAAATGCTTATTATTATATGCCACCAAGATATTTGTGGTTGGTTGTTACACTGCATATGGTTATAATAATTGACCACTCAAGAAAACTAAATATAGTGGTTTTAAGAGTGAGTTAATAATTTGTATAAACCAAATAAAATGATAACTCTAGATGTCTAGAATTCACATGAAAGAATAAGAAGCAGCGATATAGTTTTATTTTCATGTATCAACTGCGTTTTATAAAAATGCAAGTAACTTCCAAAATGTATTTCTTGACAGCTTAGAGAATTACAAATTCAATTTATTTGGAGGAAGAAGTTATAGAAAAGGTTTTTGAGAAGGATTTTAATTTTAAAAAGAAAATAGGATATTTGATAGCAAAATGCCTAAGAGCCAATTCCCTGTACGTAATTAATTTGCTTACCAGGTATATGTCAGCAAAGCCCCTATTTCCATGTTAGATAGGAGTTTCTTTTTTCCTTCTCCTTTTCCCTTTTCTCAGCTGCTCTCACTAGAGTGTGGGTACCCCGAGGGTTATGAACCCCCACAAATGTCACCTAAGTCTATTATGTGTCAACAAGACCCTGTATTGGCAAAAATAGAAGCAGAGATGGCTGAAAGAGAAGACCAGGTGGGGAAAAAAAAAAAGAAAAAGAAAATGCCACTCGATTACCAGTCTTCATTTCTTTACAACAGTGCTTATAAATCCACCTGTTCATTTCAGCTTCATAATTCCTATCTGATCTTATTCTCCTCCCACCCCTGTTGCTCCTATTTTAACTCCTTGTTTTTCTACACCTCACTTTTGTTTAGTCCATATTCAAGACAGGGAAACCATTATAAGAGGCTTAGAAATGGGAAGATGAGTGTGCCTTTCTATTGTACTTGATGTTGGTGCATGTTGGAATGAAACTCAAATGTACTTTCTCATAGATAAACACAGGTTAATAACTATTATCCATACACTATTTGGCTATTTGTGCCTTAATTCAGAAATCTAAAAAGTACAAAAATAACACATTGGCACTCAGATATGCTATGATATGTTATGAAAATGGCACCCAGAATATTACAAAAACAAAGGTTAAAAGATGAGGAAAATAACAACTCTCCGTGAAAGGTCCAGGATATTCATATTCCCAGGAGAGACTGAGAGGTGCCCAAAGGTTCAACATGTGCCTCAGTTCCAGGAGTAAAGGTTGAACCAAACTGAATGCTGAGATTTTATTTTTGTGAAGATGGCTTTTAATCTTTACCCATAATCTTAGTGGACAGAATATCACAATTACTAGATTGGCTATAGTTGTGAGCTATGTAATATGAACGATAGGTAATGTCTTAAGTTACAGATCCAGAACATACATTGGCTTCCATTTAAATACAGATATTATATGAGAATGTTAATTAAAATCTAAAAAGGACAAAATATTCTTGTGCTATAAAATCATATTTCCCTACATATTCTATTAGAGATCAGGCAACACAGCAAGGTCAAAAAACCCATTAATTCCAATTAAATTTGCAATAGTGACATCCACATTTATCAAAGTGAATTCCTCTTACTACATACAGCTATCATCTTCTACTCTACTACCTCTCATTACATTAAGTTAAATCTCCACTATGCAGCTGATAATCTGTCTACTGTTACATGTGCATTTCAATGAAAGCCCTTAAAACTAAAAAATAAAGACAAGCCCATTTCGAAGGTCCATGACATGTCTATCTGTGTATATAATCCTCTATACTCAGACTCAACTGAGATCTAAAATATGGGTTAGAATTCAAGGTTACCATAACTGGTTACCACAATGAAAGGTTTACGGACTTCCAATTCTAAGTTGGTTTTTGTTGTTTTGGTGAAAAATTGTTATTCGTTCTTATTGTGAACTCTATTGATAGGTCAGTATAAAAGCAAATCTCCTTCAACATTAAGGAATATACTAACACATGCTATGATATCAGAGAAGACCACAAACCTTGAGTTCCCTGAGTTCAAAGTCATTTTATATTCCCAGGGATGGTCCTTGCCAAAAAGAAATTCTGCCTATAGTTCCTGTCGGTGAACTGCTCTCCAAAGTAATAGTTTAAGTATCTATGATTTTTATCAGCTTCACTTATTTATGAGTGGCTTCTGTCATCAATATCTCTTGTGAGTCCTTGTTTCCAAGATGTTTCAGGTATAGGAAGATCCTACCAGAGGGAGTCTCCATCTCCCATTCTTGAAAATAGTTCTAATATGCTCCCCTACAAACTGTAGAGTCTCCCTTGCTTCCTGGAATAGTTCCACGCCCCTGGGCAGCTGAATCACTTGATATTTCTCTCTTGGCACTTCTTCTGAGGAACAGTTCCTGGTAGAGCTCTCATTGAGATGGCCGCCAGCGATCGTCACCATGCTGGGACAGCCTTTCAAGGAATTCAAAATCTTATATTGTTGCAGTTGGAAATCTTGCATGACACCACATAGGATTACCACATCACTTATTACTGTCTCTTCCCCACTCCCTTTCTGTGCTTCGTGACGTGGCACAGGTCCATTATCTCAACGTTAGGATAGGAGGAAGACCTCATGCTTGCAAAGGCTGGACTCCCCAGTGGTTACAATTATATTCCTTCACTTATCTGGTAAAAATACAAACTTGGGTAGCCGGGGAACACTGCTGCCACTTCTAATGTCCTAAGTGGCCCAGACCTACCAGTTCTTTGATTTAGCCACCAAGATCTGACAGTCATCAAAACAGAGAGATAACTTGACTCTCAGCTATATTGACAGCTTTCAGAAATTGGCTGAACTACATGTTACTTTTCAGATCTTATAAAAATTCTAAAGCCTGAAGCTTTTAAAAAACTCTTCAATTTAAGTCTAGTTCTTTGCAATCCTATCTGACTTTAGAATGTAATCTGGGTTAGCCAGGAAATAGGGAAGTTGGGAGGGGGATTGAACACCCCCAGGGAAGTATGGAGATTGTACTGAGATAAGGAATTTTAATGATGATTAAGTTCTGAAGCTGATCATGTGTAAGATCACAAACCACCATACCACTTCAGTTGCCTTATCATTCTGCCTTTTCAGGCGTTCACCTATCACCCTTAATGCTGTCAGTTATTATTTGAGGTAAGGTAGGTGTTGGCAATGGGATTAAAATTTAGACTTAGTTGTCGGGATCTGTGATATGAAATTTTCATATTTTGCAGAGCACTAAACCAAAGCAACTGAATTTAGACAGCTTATGATCCAAGGGATCACATGTACCACCTTGGGAATAAACTGAAAAGCAGAATTATTTACATCACTAAATAATCAAAATGTTCCAAGAGGAAGAGGAGAGAAGAGAGGAGGAGGGAGAAGAGAAGATGGAAGAGGAAAAGAAGGGAGGGGAGAGGAGAGAGCCTATATAATTAGGTTTCTAACAAACTCTAAAATTCAAAACAGAAGGCAATAGGAACCTCATTGTATATTGAAAAATATATCGTGTTCATGGCTAAAAAGATTCAGTATTGTTTAGATTTTGATTATCCCCAAATTGAGCTACAGAAAAGTTAAATAGTGAAGCAGTCAGAAGAATTTATTCTTTAGGCAAGACTTTATATTCTAGGCAATAATGTTCTAAGGCTCTTAAATATTATCATCAAGGTGATTCAGTATGGCAATATGCTCTTACATTCATACTTTTACCAACAGGCTGCCTACAATTTTCATTCAAAACTCAAGATCCCCTTCTAGTAGATTACATCACTGACTCCAATGTTTCACTCTTCCTGGTTATCCAAACCCTTTGCCATGTTACTTTGCAGGTACATGAATCAGCAGAGCAGATCCGTGATAATAAATAATTGCTGTTTTAAGCTACTTAGTTTTGGGGTGGTGTGTTATACAACATCACTCTGGTAATAGTTAACTGATATACCGCCATGATGAAATTCTAAATAGCACAGCTTCTACATATTTTAAAACAGGAAATGTCTTAACACGTGTGTCTAACATTGTAACAGATGACATGTTATGTGAAACAAAAGATCAATTCCTGTCCTTTATGTATCTCTAATCTTAAGGTAAATATCTTTCTAATCTAACCAGTAATTGTATTGAGGTGGCAGTTTTCTGTACTATTTCATTGTAATGGTTCATGAATACACTGGTTGTTTTAAATATTTCAATTAGTTATCCACTTTACTGTACTTCTGCCCTGAGGCTTAAAGCTAACAGCACAATTTAAAGAGAAAGAACAAAGACAAGACTAAAACATTATTCTTGCTGAAGCGATGATGGAGATCATCAAAACTGTGTCAAGGACATTCCTGTCAGATGAATTCTAACTGTACAGCCTCAAGGCAGTTGGAACAACCATAGAAAAGACTATAACCTCCATACAATGTTTATCAGTGGGCACATTATCTTATGAACTTTCCTCTGCCAATGTGCAGTGCCCAAAAAAATTAGTTTATTTTTTTTTTTGAAAAAGTTTGACTATCCGTATAACTTACACTGATAATATTGGTGAGTTTTTAACTTCCTAGAATATTTTTTCTCAAAATTCAGAATTCATGAGGCTAATAAATTGGTCAATAAATGGGTTATTTTGCTCCATTTACTTAGATGCCCTTTCATTTCTCCTAGCAATTGAGAGAAATGCATGTCTTTCAGTAAACATTCTAGGTACTTTACTGTTTATAATCTTGTGGATTTTTTAAAATTTAATTTTCCAAATGTCTGTTTACAGTACATAGAAATACAATGGCTGTACATAATGAGCTTATATCCTGGTACTTTAATAAATTAACATGTTCTAGGAATTTTCTTTGAAGATTCTATAGTGTTTTCTACGTATACAATCATGTCATCTGTAGGTAATGACAGTTTTCCTTTTTTGTTTCTAATCATTACGCCTTTTTATATCTTTTTATTGCCTCATTATGGTGGCTAAGATCTCTAGTACAATGTTAAATAGAAATGGTGAAAGCAAATATCCATGCTTTCCTCCCTATCCTAGGGGGAAAATATTTAATCTTTCTGCATTAAGTGTTATGTCAGCAGCGGGCTTCTCATAGATGCCCTTTATCAGGTTAAGGAAATTTCCTTCTATTCTTTGTTTGCAGAGGGTTTCCTTTTCTAAAATCATGAATGTCTACTAAATTTTAGCAAATGTTTTTTTCTGCATCTTTTATCTGATGACTATATGAGTTTTCTCTTTTATTTGGCAATTAGGTTCTTATATTGATTTATATGCAAATATCAAACCAACTATGCATTCCTAGGATCAGAACAAATGAATATAGGTATAAAGATGGAGATAAGCTAGTAACACAGGAATCAATCCATCAAAAATGATCAGTCCCAAATTTGTATGCACCTAACAGAACTTTGAAATTATCAACCAGTTTGAGTTAATTGATATCTTTAAAACTCTCCACACAGTAATAATATACATTCTATTTGTGTTGTTATTTTATATAATTAAGCATTTTATGATTTTTTTTCCTACCAAGAACAAGAAATATCAATCCAATGGTAGAATTTGCCCTATATGTTTATTTAACTAATGAATGTTTTATGAAACCAATTTGGAAATTAAAAATATACTTAAACAGGGTAAAGACTACATGGGATCTCCCTGTATTATTTCCCACAACTCCATTCATACCCCCAGCTGTTCCAAAATTAAGAAACCAATTAGAAAGTTTAGAAAATTCTAAAATTTTCTAGGTTGCCTATAGCACTTCACATTCCCATCGTCAATGTATGAATTTCGCCACATCTTTGCAAGCATTTGATGTTGCGACTTTTAAAATTTTATTTTAGCCATTTTGATAGGTGTAGAGTGATATGTTATTGGGGTTTTAATTATCTTGATGGCTAAAGATGTTGAACATCTTTTCATGTGCTTATTTGCCACCTGTTATTATCTTCTTTTAAAAAGGTTACCTATTTGGTTTTCAGAACTTCTCCCATGTCTGCTGTTTCTTTAAATTATCCAGCCTAAAATAATCTTTATGTCAAACAGACATATTTTGGGGGCGACGAATTCTGTTCCCCTATAGCTCTTAGGCTACAAACCTGTACAGTATATTACTGTAATGAATTCTGTAGCCAATCGTAACATATTATTGGGAAGTATTCGTGTGATGCATTTTCTTTTATTATTGCAGCTATGATGTCACTAGGGGATGGGAATTTTTTAGCTCCATTATCTTATGGGATCACCATTCATATATGCAGTCCATCGTCGAGCAAAACATTGTTATGTGGCCCATAAATGTAGCTTCACTTTTTCATTTCACATCTCTATGCTTTTTATTTCCATTTCTTGCCTTGTTATGCTGACTAGAAATTCCATCACTCTGTTGAATAAGAGTGGTGAGAATGACACCCTTGCCTTTTTCCCATTCTTAAGGTGAAAGCGTTTATTACTTTGCCATTAATTATGTTAGCTGTAGGTTTTAACTACTCTTTATCAAGTTGAGGAAGTTCTCCTCTATTCCTAGTTTGATGAGAGTTTTTATCATAAACAGTGTTGACTTTGGTCAAATGTTTTTACTGCACTGATTTATATAATCATGTAATTTCTTTTCCTTAGCCTTAATTACATTGATTAATTCCTAAATATTGAACCAGTCTTGAATTCCTGGAATAAACTATACTTGGTTATAGGGTAAAATTCTCTTTATGCATTTTAAATTCTATTTGATAATATTTTGTTAAGGATTTTTGTACCTACATACATAAAGTATATTGGTCTATATTTTCTTTTTTTGTACTGCCTTTTTCTTGTTTTTGTGTCAGGGTAATACTAACATCATTAAATGAATTGGAAAGTGTTCCCTCTTCTGTTTCTGTTCTGAAAACAAATATATAGAAATTGCTCTTAATTGTTCTTTAATTGTTGGATAGAATGCTCCATTGAAGAAATCTGATCCTAGGATTTTCTTTGTGGTAAGTTGTTTAATTACTAATGCAGCTTTCCTTGTTATACAGCTATTCAAACTATATATTTCATATTGGGTAAGTTGTGGTACTTTGTGTGTTTTGACAAAGTCTTTTTCATCTAATTTGTCAAATTTATGTGTCTACTCCTATTTATAGTGTTCATTTGTTATCCTTTTGAGATCTGTAGAGTCTTTAGTGATATGACCCGTCTTTCTTGATATTGGGAATTTATGTCATCTCTACTTTTTATTTTGTTAGTTTTGCTAGAAGTTTGTCAATTTTATTCATCTTTTCAAAAAACTATCTTTTTGTTTCATTGATTTTTCTCTATTGTTTTTGTTTTCAATTTCATTGTTGACTTCTCCTTATTATTTTCATTTTTCTGCTTTTTGAGGGTTTATTCTTCTTTTCCAAGGTTCTGGAAGCATAAGCTAAGATTACTGGTTTGGCATTTTCCTCTTTTCTGATGTATACATTTGGTGCTATAAGATTTCCTGTAAGCATTGCTTTAGGTGTGTACCACTAATTTTAATGTGCTGCATTTTCATTTTCAATTAATGCAATTTTTATTGTCCTTAATATCTTCACCTATGGGTAATTTCGAGTGTGCTATTTAGTATTTTGAGACTTTCCTGTTATCAGTTATTGATTTCTACTTTGATGCCATTGTGGTCAGAACCACGTGATTTTAGCTCTTTTAAATGTGTTGATGTTTGTTTTATGGCCCAGGATATAATATATAGAGATGTATGTCCTATGGAAACTTGAAAAGAATGTATATCTTGCAGGTTTTTTGTTCAATGTTTTATAAATGTCAATTAGTTCCTGTTTGTTTCTGGTATTATTGAGCTCTTCAATATCCTTGCTAATTTTCTCTCTAGTCATTATATCAACTGTTGAGAGAAGTACTGAAGTCTCGAAATATAATTGTTTTGTTTATTTCTCCTTTCAGTTCTATCACCTTTTGCTTCAAATAGGTATTCATTTCCTATTGTTGCTATAATAAATATCCACAAACTTAGTGGCTTAAAAGAACAAAAATTTATTTTCTTATAGTTCTCGAGTCAGAATTCCAAAATGGGTCTCACTGAGCTATGTATGATCAAGATATCAGCACGACTGTGTTCCTTATAAAGTTCTAGAGAGGAATCTATTCCCTTGCCTTTTCCAGCTTCTATAGGCATCCAGGTTCCCTGGCTGTGGGCCTCAGTCAGCAATCATATCACTCTGACTGCTGGTTCCATTATTACATCTCCTTCTCTGACTGACTTCTGCCACCCTCTTTCCCTCATAAGGACCCATTGTGAGTACATTGGGCCCCCTCCAAAAAAATCAAACAGAATAATCTCATTTAAAAGTTCTTAATTTAACCACCCTTGCAAAGTCCCTTTGCCATGTAAGGTTAAGATATTAACAGGTTATGGGAATTAGAACCTGAACTCTCTGGAGGCAATTATTCTGTCTACCATAGTCTACCCTCTGGCTGCCAACAATATACGTCTGCCCCACATGCAAAACATATTCACTCTATGCCACGGTCCCCAAAAGTCTCAACCCATTACAGCATCAACTAAAGTCCAAATTATCATCTAAGTCTTGTCAGCTTAAAAGTCCAAATCCTCATCATCTAAATCATCTAAAATAGTTATGGGTGAGGCTATAGGTAGTATTCACTCTTTAGTGTTTCTGAGTTGCCAGGTTCTTTAGTTTCAACTCTGGGATATATGAGGCAAAAAGAAAATGCAAGGACCTACCATCATGTCATCCTTTAGGTCCTGAGATACCTAGCATATCTGCCATCTTCTTTCATTCTCTTAGATTCTTATTATGTTTATTTACATATAATACCTAGGGTTTTCAGTTGAGTTTAGTGGAATAGGAAAGTAGATCTACTCCATATTCCTGAAATAGTAAATCCAGAAAGCATAGTTGTAAAGGTTATCCAAGATATTTTACATATGAGTATCTATTCTTATGATTTTGCTGTCAAATTCTATGTAGCTATATTTTTTTTCCCCAATGAAGATTTTCAGTTTGTTCCATTAGTCATCAGTGTCTATGTATATATTAAAATATGGATCAATAGGATAAAAAAAACCCACTTTATCTTGTCATAAGTTCACTTTGGAACAGTTTGAAAAGGCTTCTATAGATGGTAAAAAAAAAATCATATTTAATGCATCCAAGTCTTTAAAGCATCTTGATTAATGAAGATTAAATTAATTTTTGATAAGTCTATGTTATCTTTTGAATTTATTCTATAAATCAATTTTAAAATAATTATAGCTAATTCCAACTAACAGATTCTCTAATCATTCATCATTAATTGAAAAAAAATCTAATAAAAATAGAATTAATGATCTAAGTGTACCAATTTAGAGGGAAATATATTTTTTTATTAGTTTGGCACAAGTTATACACATAGGCTTGAGGAATAACCCTTATTTGGGCTCACATTCCAAGAATGGATGCATGAGTCACAAAATTTAGCTAATCAGAATATGTTTGACACAAATTATTTTTCTAATTCTTAGAGATACCGTGCATGTGCCAGTTATTACAGAATATATTAAGTCCCAGGCATAGTATTGTTATGTTTCAAAAAGCACTGAGAAATTTATTAAATTTTAAGAAAATATTAAATTACAGATAAATATGTTATGGAAGTATTTTAATTTTATGTTTTTATTTTGAAAGAAGACTTCAAACTTGTATAAATGCTGCAGGAGTAATATAACGAATTCCTAAAGACACTTCATCTACATTTACTAATTGTTAACACTCTGTCACATCTGCTCTCTACCTCTACATTTAAGAGAGCAAACATTTTACTTTATATTACAAATAATATAATATATTCACATATTGATGTAACAAATATTATTAACATTGTTAATATCGGTTTTGCTGAATTATTGAATTCAATCATTTGTCAGCAACATGACATTTTGTCCCTTACTACCTTAGCACACATAACCTTAAGAAAAAGCATCATCTCTTAATAGGAAACCATTAGATTTGGGACTTTAATGCTAATGCAACATTGTTATCTAATACACTGTGCATATGTCCACACTCAAACTCTGCCAGTTGTTTTCCCCTCAAGGTCCAAGACACTGTTCAGGATCACCATTGCATTTAGATGTCGCATCTCTTAAGTCTCTTTTTATATGGATGATTTATCCAGAGTATAGATGAGTTATTTTGTAGACTGATCCTCAATTCATGTTTCCATTCAGCTTTACACATTTTTGGCAGGGATGCTATGTATACTGTCCTATTTCTAGTGCTTCATATCAAGAGTTGCACAATGTCTGTATCGTTATTGGAGATGTGAACTTTGATCACTTGGAAAAGGTGTATACGTCAAGTTCGTTCTGTGTAAATTTCTTTTGCAGTTAAGAAATAAGTGGGGAGACATTTTTAGACTGTGTAAATATCTTGTTAACCATCAAAAATTCAACTACTAGCATTAATATCCATTGATGATTCTTATCTGAATAAAAGGTTGCAGAGTGGTCACAGTCTTACCTCTATCATTTCCTCTGTATTTATTAGTTGGTGTTCTCCTGCAAGGGAAGAGTTTTCCGTCCTCCTCAATTATTTGTGTGTATGTGTGTGTGCGGACTCATGAATTCCCGTTTTATATAACGGTTTATAGTTAATTTGTCATTATGTTATTTTGTTGCTTAATTTTCCCAAATTTGGCTAGCATGGGCCCCATGGGACTGGCTTTTGTGTGTTTTTGAAATGTCATTCTCTCTTTTTTTAAAGTGTTTCCTTAATTTATGGCTCACATCAGTTACTAGTTCAATAATGCATTCCTTATTGATTTTTCTTCCACTATTGTTCCATTCTACTCATTCCTTCACTTCCGCTTACGGTAATCAACTCTCGACTAAACTACAACACACAAGTTCTAGACTGACAGCCTGCTTTGGGAGAGAAACTGAAACTACGATCCATCGCAATTAGATGAAACAGCAATATTAGAATGCTTTATCCTCCCAAGCAGGCAGTGCTGGACCACCGCAATACCTACGATGTGGATTCCCATCTCTGCGTAACATTTGGTGTGGATAAAAATACAATGTGTATAGATCAGTAAACTTAAAAGAGAAGCAATTGAATTGCTCCTGCACTGTTTCTTTCCCAAACTTTGCAAATCAGGTTACTCACCACACCTATTTGGGTAGGTATAAGTGTGGGAGAAAAGCTCAGTAAATTTAATGAATATCCTCATAATGAAAATCAGAACAGTAGAGATATAACATTCTCCCCTCATAACTTCTAATCAAAATTCTAGTGAACAAGGCATTTAACATGTACAAGACATTGATGAATATGACTAGTTTTACCTTTAACAAGCTTAATGAGGAAGCAAAACTTAAGTTTTTTAGAAATAAACTTCCCTACAGGTCACAGATAGATGAATTTTTCACAAAGAAAAACAAACCCACAAAACAACCACCCAGATTAAGCTACAGAAACCCGGAAAGTCAGTGCTCTCCCCCGGTACTACCTCCAGAAAGTAATTACTACTTGACTTTTCTCACCATAAATTAGTGTTGCAGATTTTTAAACTTCTTATGAATGGAATCACACAGTACGCAGTACTTACTTGTGTTTGCCTTTTTATTTTGTTCAACATTATGTTTGTGAGATCTATGAAGTTAATACTAGTAGTTGTGATTCATTTTTATTGTAATGTGTACTACTATATGTTCACTCCACAATTTCTTTTGTTCATTCTATTGTCGATGGACAGATTGTTTCTAATTTTGAATATCATGAATAATGCTGCTATGAAATTTTTGTATGTATCTTTTGGTTCACGCAGCACGTATGCATTTGTTACAGTTCCTAGTAGTGGAATGGTTGGGTCATAGAGAATGTAGATGTTCAACTGTAGCAAATATTACCAAACATATTTTCGAAGTTAACTTACATTCCCAAAAACTGTATATAAGGATTCTAGTCATTACACATCCTTGGAAATTTGTGGTATTGTCACATTTTTATGTTGTTTTTAATTTTTGCCTTTTTGATGAATGTATAGTAATTCTTTGTGATTTTAACTTGAATTTCCTTGATGACTTGTGAAGTTATGCATCTTTTCATATGCTCATTGCATATTAGATATCTTCTTTTGTGAAAGGCCTACTCATATCTATTGAACATTTTTCTTTTAAGTGGCCAGTCTTGTTTTTTTTGGAATCTGGTGAGTTCCATTAGTATATCTGTTTCTCCTTCCACCAGTACTACACTGCCTTTATTATTCTAATTTGCTATCTTGATATCTGGTCGAGTAAGCCTTCTGAAAGCTCCCTTTATGTATATTATTAAGTGACTCAAAACTCAAAAGGCATATTTCTCAATTGCCTTTTTCCTAAACAAGACTACTGAAAAATTATTGAAATGGTTCAAGTATTTTATTCTCAGGTTCTGAACTCAGAAAACTACTGAAGCTAAAAGGATACAAATCTTAAATATGAAACTAGCTTGTAACTGGCTTTGAGAACCTTTCTAGCTCTGGGGGGGAAAGGTGTGTATCAAAACTAGTCTTCAGCATCACCATTGCAAGCTGGGTTCCCTGGGAAGCACACAATGAGACAGAGATTAGCATGTGAGAGGTTTATTAGAGAACGCCCTTAGGACCAACATCTGTGGAAAGAAAGAGAAAGGAAGAAAGCATCAATGAGTCTGTGACTGGGAAAGAGGGAAGGGGGATGGGTGTGAGGGGAGAGGAAGGGGGAGAGAGATGGGAAAAAGGAGAGGTGGAGAAAAACTGAACTGCAATGCAGCTAGATGACTCTTCAGTATTGTTACCAGCTGCATAAGGGGCCAGGCCCTTATATCTCTTCCTCAGTCATTGGACATGGGTCTAAGTGGCCCTCTTCAGCAGATTCATCCTTGCAGGGGGATGACAGCTGTGGACTTCCTAAGGCAGTACTCCCAACAGCTGAGCGTATTAGTCTTTGTTTTTAAACTAGGATTTCAGGAGTATATCACAGTACCCACAATGGAGCAGATATACTCAGATCAATGAGATTGGGAAAATAATTATCATCTATTCCCTTTTGCCTTAAATCTTTTTTTGATATTTTAAAGTTTTTTATACTTCTCTATCATAACAAATACCATACTAAATTAATGTTATTTCTTTATTTATCTGTTTTCTCTGAGTCCTTGAGCAGGGAAAACAAGTTTTATTAGTTGTATCTCCAGTATCTATCACAGTACCTGGCTGAGAGAAAGTGTTCAACTTTTTATTTGATGAAAGAATAAACTCAAATGTATAACTGAATGATCTCGCTAAATGATTAAGATTAAATATGCCTGCCTGGATGGATATTTTAGTGCCTATCTAGAGGCTCTGTTTTCATGCCTATCTAAAACTATAGCTTTATCAGTGGTAAGGAAGAAGTAAACATTCCATTTATGAATGGCAGGAGACTAAGGATAGTAACTTCGCTGGATGGCAAAGTCAGGATTCAAAAAGAAGGAAAACAGGCTAAAATAATGGTCTGAATCTAATGAGGCAAAATGTAAGAGGAAATGTTGTGAGAGACTGTCAATAGATTCAGTAAACCATCAGGAAAAGCAGATGTTTGTAAGAGAGACTTGGGGCTTTGGATGATTAGAAGACTAACAAAAGTCAACACCACTATGTGACTATCAGAAAAAGCCAGTGTCATCCTAGACCTTATCAGCTGAGATACCACCTTAGACCTTATGGGCAGAGATATTTAATTTAGAAGTCAGGAACCAATAGCCCTGTTCTAGGTCAGAATGCCACATCATCCCTGCTTTCAGTTCCAAGCACTATCACTGGAGTATGATGACCAGGTAATTTAGAATGCATTTGGAGGAAAGCAAGTAAGGAAGTGGAAGGACTCAAATTTGCAAGATGACCAATTACTAAACAGAGGTTAGGGGGAAGTTTTACCAAATCTTTTAGGCATAAAAGTTAGCTTAACAGAAAACCTAACAAATATGAACAAAATAATTAATAGCCCTAATTAATACAGCTGAAGAAATCCTAAAAAGGGTACTTGCAGATCAAATCCAGCAACATGTTAAAAAACATCATTATGTGTCATATGCTTTCTTATAATAATGTAATGTGGTTCAGTATTAGAAAGGCTATGGATCACAGCATTATGTCAGAAAATCACGATTATTCAATAGGAGGTTTAAGAGATAATTGATGAAAGTTCCATTCATGTTTTAAAATTTTTAAAAGCCAAAACTCATTAAATTAGAAACAGATGGACAGGTTATAAACATGATAGCTTACATATTTCTAATTTACATATACTTATATATTCATATATATTTGTATATATTTGTTATGTAATATATATCATATATATTTCATATCTATTTCTTATGCTAAATGGTAAAGCAAATATGCCTTTCCACTAGAGTCAGGAATATGAGAAATATGATTCTCATTACCTTTATTTAGCATTACTCAAGTTATAATGCCAGAGAAATAAATAGGTTGTAAACACAAAAAAATAATAGATAACATTACCACTGATTGAAAATGATAACATTACCTGTCCTACAACAAAAATTGACTGAACAATATTTGAATTATTAAAATATTGGTAAGGGTGTGAGTTACATAATAAATATACAAACAAACTGCAAACACAGCAGAAAAATCAAGTTAGAAGGTATAATGGAAATTATATTGTTTTCAGATTTAACAATAAAATATAAAATACCTAAGAGCGAACTAGATAAAAATATGCAGGATCCATAAGCAGAAAACTATAAAACTTAACTAAAGACCATAAAGAACACTTAAATAAAGTGAAGAGAGACACACTATGTTGTTGGTTAGAAAGACTAAATATTTTAAAGATGTGAACCCTCTCCAAAGTATTCTCTAAATCAAACGTAATATAAAGAAGCCAGGGAGTTTTACTTCAAACTTTGCAAGATGTTCACTTAGACCCATAAGGAAGTAGAAATAAGCAAGAAACATTTTAAAAGTAGGACTTGCCTAATCAGATATCATAATGTGTTCTAAAATTAGAGTAGTTAAAACTCTAGTACTATTATGGGAATAGATAACCCAGAAAAACAGCGTAAAATTCTAGGGGAAATGTCTATTTAAGGAATCATGATTAATATAAACTGAACCAGTTAAGAAATAAAGTACACTGTTATAAATGATGCTAAAGAAGCATTACTGAGGAAAAATAAGTAATCTCTACTTAACCCCAAACTGAATTACAGGTGAACAAATGATTTGCATTTTTAAATAGAACCTTATAATTTCTAGATAAATAGTATATTATCTCAGATCCAAGGGGATCTTTCTCCATATAAAAACAAAGAGATGAACTATTTATTAAAAACATAAGATTAACGTCACGATATTCATTTTTTTAAAGTTTGAAGAAAAAAAGCAAGGAAATTGATGCTGCACAAATCCTAGGAAATTTTGCCTTTTTCATGAACTTCTGTTCCTTAGGGTTTTATAGCCATCCAGGAATCAGGTGATATGACCATGGGATAATCCAGGAAATGAGAGAATTACCATTTCTATCCAGAAAGAGACATAAAGGGAGACTTAGTGAAACACTAAGAGCAAGAGGGGCAAAAAGAAGGCATGTGTGTGCACGCGCAATACTTGAGGAATGACAGGAGAGCTGGGAGACACAAGAGACTCTTCTTTCAAGTCCAGAATAGAAATTGAACTCGGAACCTCTTCACGCCCCTTGAAGCAATAGGGTCATCCATTTCAAGTTGTGCCTCCATCAGCACCACTTCATGACAGAAGACACCACTGACTGTGGTGAACAGGGCTTAAAACCCACGAACCTGAACTCATGCATTTCAACCTTCAGTCAAGGTTCTGCTTCTCTAGAGGGAGCAGGTACAAAATCAGTGACTTCAGAGAGTAAATGAAGGAGCTAAATTCAGTAGAGGCATGCATGGAGGTGGTAGCAAAGGTATTCCCTACCAGGCCTTAAAAATGTAGAATGCGACTGGTTTCTGCCCGGAAACTCTCTAAAAATAAAAGACAGATTTTATATCCTGAGTTCTTCGGTTAAGAAATGTATACTATACATAAACTAAAACAATGGACGTAAGCATTGTGTAAGCCTGTTTTTAAACTCAGTTACATTGTGACAACTATTGATTGAATCAACAAGTACATAACGCTTTGATATCCTCTGAAAGTATGATGTCTGTTTGGTAAGCCAAAAATGCTATGACCCTAAGCAAAGACCTTATTTGAAGAGGCAAAGTAACACTACAGTAAAAGCTCCATGGACTGTGGATCTGAAGTCTGTATCCTGGGTCTGGTTCTATTGTTAAAAACTAACATGACACTACCAATCAATTATCCTAACATATGAAACCTTCCTCAGTTTCCTTACATGTAAAATTACCACAGTGGATGATAGATCTATTCTCATTCTACAACTCATGCTTTCACTTTGATAGAGAACAAATGATAAAACAAAATGTTTTCATTTTATTTTACACAGAATGAAATGGAATAAGAACAGTGTGATTCTTAAGGACTTCCTAGATCTTTCCACGTCTGTCTGCTGCAAGGTAACAAGATAATTTCACAAGAACCAAATCCTCAGGAAATTAAATAAACTCCAATTCTCCCATTTTAATCTATTGATATCCTTATAAGCATAAGAGTTTATGTGAGTCTGTGTATGTTGGCATTTTAGTAACAGATAGTTCTTAAATAATGTATAAATACAAAACTCCATAATTATTTAGCTTTGAGACACCAGTGGTCAAGTAACTCGATAATGAATCTTAATTAAAATATCCGTATGCGCAGAATCAGGTATCTCTCTCGGTTTCCCAACACCATTCACAGTTGCCATGAACCTTCATTTCAAGTGTCACCTTTTCTGAGAACGCATGTCACCAGGTCATGCCATACAGGTAAGTTATCCTCAGCTTCTTCCTTATATCTGACAAATTTTGCACCTAAAATGTCACTAACACATATTGATGGATACTTGATCATGGAGTGTCTTGGTCTGCCACCTTCCTAGGGGACAAGAGCTGGGATACACATTCCATTTACATTATTTTGTTCTCGTAGCTGCTCAATATCATATACAATTTGGTGGCTTGTTTTAATTTTCATACTTCACAGAAACTTCTGCCTAGAACCAGTAATCAGCAGGACCAGCATAACACTGCCAAAGATTCTACAAAGGCAATTCAAACAACCTCATAATTTAACTTTTATTTTTATTTAATAATGTTTGTATACGATTTCAAATTGAAATATCATTAGTTTAGAGACTTATTACACAGATTTTGGGGTAAGCATCATTGGTTTTACAAAGACAAGCAAAGGTCACCTTATATTGTCCAGTACAATTAGTTTTCTGATTAACAGTTAGATCCTTCCATTTACTCAGGTTTTTGATACTTTCGTATGTCATGCTGAAATACTGTTATTCTCTGAACCATGAAATTTCAAAGACACTGTTTTATTCTGCAACCAAATAACCATATTAGGGAATAAGAGTTTAAGGCTACCTACTTTATTCCCAATACTCACAAACTCTTAAGTTTGGTTCAAATGAAATTTCTAATAATGGGTAATAATATTGTAAATATTATATAATTCTACATTGTTGAAAAGCAGTGTGATATCTATGAGTTTTGGAGTTAAGCGGATGAAATTTGAATGTTGGCTCCAACCCCACTTTGCATGATACCTCATATAGAATAGATGCTCAATAAATATGAATGAGAATTAATTTGGACTTCATTTCATGGACAATGAGGAGCTATTGAAAATACTGTTTTAAATTGGTAAAATTAATATGATACTTTGGATTATTGACAAAGAGTAGAGGCAAGGAGATTGGATATGAGGCTGTTTCAATAGGTTAGAAAGATACATCCTAATTGACTGATTGATTGATTGGACCTGAACTATGATGGGGCAGGAAGAAGCATTGCAAATTATCTATGTACCTACTTATTTATTCACTTATCTATAATCATTTGTTAGTTTAAAAAGAACATTCACATCACTAACAAGAAGCCCATGAAATAGGTATCATTTAATTTTCACAGATAAGAAAAGTAATGCTCAAAGTGGTCATATATTTTCCCCAAGGACACTGTGACTATAAAACTAATAAGTGTTGGTCCTAGAGCTTGAAGCTAAATGAATGGTCTGTGATCATTCCTCTAATACACTCCATCCTATAAAACATCAAATAGTATGAGGCTACTTATTGGATATGGATTGGAGGCTGAGGAATCAAATATTATAGAAAGTTTAATAGTGATAACATTAAGAGAAAGAGTAAAATAAGAGAAGGAACTGATATAGTACAAGGAATGTGACAAGGATATTGGTGGAATATTAGCTTAGGATATATTGATTTTAGAGTAGGGTTGGACATCTACATGAAGCTCCCACTAGGTACTTGGAAATGAGGGGTTGGTAGAGTATCTGGCATGGCTCTGTCGAGATGGAGGGTGAGACAGGAGGCTGTAAGAATGGAACCTTGAGAAAGACATTTTCAAATAGAAGACCAGTAAACAGTACCCATGTTACTCATGTAGCAACTATATTTAGGCAAAGAGATGAGATAAATTCACCAACCATCAGGACAGTGATGAAGCAAACAGATGCATAAAAAAAACATATGTGGTGCAGAAATCAAGAGAAGAATGAGAGGGCTGTCAACTTTTTAGCATCCACCAAGTACCACATACTTTACATATATGTTAGCATTCAATTCTAAGTAAACTCAT
This sequence comes from Pteropus vampyrus, assembly GCF_000151845.1. Taxonomy (NCBI): domain Eukaryota; kingdom Metazoa; phylum Chordata; class Mammalia; order Chiroptera; family Pteropodidae; genus Pteropus; species Pteropus vampyrus. The sequence goes on from NW_011889120.1 coordinate 1,128,761, forward strand.
TAGATTCATGTGATATGCTATTTCCATTTTTTAGATGTAGAAACTAAAGTCAAAGAGGAAATGTAGAGCCAGAGGAGAGAAAGAGTAATGAGGGGGATTGTTTCATAAACTATATAAATGTCTAACCAATATACTATGTATTTGAAACTAATAATAAATTTTTTTTTAAAAAAAAAGAGGAAATGTAACTTTTACATGAACACACAAGAAAGAAATGATGATTAGGATTCCTATTATCAAGAAGCAATGTCATAGGATTTGGCAATGAGAAGGTTGTGAGAGAGCGTTTGAGATGGGGCTAACCTTTCAAGTAGATAGAACTGAATAGGAGATGAGAAAGTGGAAAATGCGCTGGAGACCCCTCTCTGGAGAAGTTAGGCACTGATGGCAAGGAGAAAGAAGTGATGATAAATGCAGGAGAAATCTGAAGATTCCACCTCTCACTTTCTACAATGGGTATTCCAGTCCTTTTGTAATTTCATGACTTAATAAAAGTGGTAAAGTTGGAAGGTACTTGCCAATCATATGACCCCTTTAGATGACAGATAAGGAAACAATTTTAGAGAAGTTAAATAACAGGCCAAGACAGCCCAGTCTCCTGCATAACTGGGCCAACAAACCCAAGTCTCTTGACTGCTGGTTTAATGCTCTTTCGGAAGGTATTGACTTTAGCACGATATTATCCATTGTTCTTGCTAAATTTAGCTCACACTTGGTTAGCATGTACTTTGCCTGAAAGTCCTCAAACCTATCTATCCATCTATCTGTAGGCCACATAGAAACCAGAAGATTTCCTACAAGGAGAAGTAGCAAGGGAAAATAATTAGAAGTATGTAACTTTGAGAATACATAGTACATACTTTATTAACTTTCAGAATTACATAATTCTCTTTTCTGAAGCTTAAATATTAATAGACTCTACTATCTTATTTAGCACATAACTACCATAATTTCTGTATTATGTGCCAATTGTTTTATTTATCTTTTTCTTCTCCTTTAGAACTTGAACTTTCTTGACAGTAGTGACCATTTTATGTGTTTGTATTTCTTTTTTTTACAAGAGATAGCACAGTGCAGTATATGGTGGACAATAAATGCATAGTTGTTGAAAGACTAGTCTGCATGAATACACAGATTTAAGAGGTCTTTGGAACGAATTTTCAAAAGGCATGTTTTTAAGTAGTCATGATTCAATTGCCCCATGGAAAATGCTGTGTGAAATCCAATTACTTTCACATATGGGCACCTGCTTCTTATTTGAGGACTCAAATGGCCAGCTCTGAAGACACTGAGACAGGGTTAAAGAGGAATTTAGGTAAAATTCTTAGTATGTTATCTACTTCTTCAGTTTACCATTTTCTACTAATAAAAATAAAACATGTTCATTATAGATAAAGTAAACAATGCAAGACTAAAACAAAAAAGAAAATCACTAATAAGCCCATAATCCCTGGATAACTGTAGCTGGTATTTTATTTCCTTTAATTCTTCTTTGTATCCATAAACCCACATGTATTTTTACATAAGAGGGGCGAAAAGGCGTGTGAATTTTGTAAAAGCTTTAAATTTAATGTTGATAGTGTTTTTCTATCTCACTAAATATACTTCAACATCGTTTTAAAATGTAAATAATATCTTGTAGCATGAATGTCATTTAAACTATTTTGCTATTGTTGGTTATTTAGATTGCTACCAAGTTTTCATTGTTCCAAACACTTGTGAATGAAATCTTTGTGCATAAGTCTCTTGCTAAAATTTCCGGCCATTTCCTTAGACCAGATTCTGAGAAGCTGAATTAGTAGGTCATTGAAACTTAATTCTACTTGCCGTTTGTGGAACTATCAAAAAAAATGGATCTTCCTGTCCAAACACTTCATGCACAGACAAGGGGTCAAACACAATTATCAGAATGATTTTCTCTAATCGACATGGCAAACCTGATCATTTCGCACCTATGACACAGGATAGTATTTTTTAATTTTGTTTTTAATTATCATGCAATTACTATAATAATAAATGACTGATTGTTTTTTGAGTTATTTTGCTATTAGTAATGGGAAGGGTATGTGTACTCTCGTGGATTTGGATTGATTCGCTCTTCGCATATGTATAAAACTATGATTTTAGAAAGGTAAGCTGTGGCTATGAAAATGTCTTTCCATATGATTCATGCCAGATTCTACAAACCTCACCACGCTAGCCTTCTCCAGAGTCATTCTTAATAATTCATCACTGTCTACAGTGTTTGCAGTACTGAGCAGATGATGTTACCATAAGAAACAACATATGATACATACAAACAGGTCAATAACCACCTCATTTTGATATATGTCAGCAGCCTATTTTATCCAGGGACACAGTTTATCTGTCTTCAAAAATCCATTTTCAGGGGAATCCTACAAGCTAAATCACAACATCATGCCAGTTAGGCAGAGAAAATAAATAACTTTAGCTACCATCTGCCTTATTGCATTCAAAGCACATACATGTTTGCAATCGAGTTCTTCCAGAGATTATACATATTTTTTCTTTGAGAAAAAGAAATGTGGGATGCTCTAGTGTGTAATTGCTAGATTCAGAATCCAACTTGCAATTATACATAAAGAACAAACAGAATGTCAGGTTTAAATGTATCAATATTAAAAAAGGTTAATTTTGCTTTAAAATTGCACTTAATGATTTTTCTGGTTATAAAAATAACATTTATCGCAGAAACTTTAGAAAAGTATCAATAAGGGAATTTGAATTACCTCTATTCCTATAACCAAGTGACAACAAGTGTTAATTATTTCGTGTAATATTTCAGCCATTTTTTTCTTGCCTTTGTGCGTGCACGTGTGTGTGTAATGAAAGTTACAGTGCATATAATCTTTTACACCCTGTTTTCTGCTTATTAAAACATCATGAAAATTCTATACACATTACATATGTTACATATACACTTAATTATTCATAACCATGTTGTCTGTTGATTGCATATTATGTAATAAGAATATATGCGACTTATTTAACCAATACTCTATTTTTGGAATTAGGTGGTACTTTCCTGACTACAATTATAAATACTGTGGCATTTAGCATTTTGCCTATCTCTGTTTCCTTAAAACAATTTCCAGAAACATAATTTTAAGGTTAAAAGGATATAACCTATTTAAAGGATTTTGATATATATTCCTATATTGACATTTAAATATATATTTAGGTTGATACTCAAAATATGTGTAGTAGTCAGCTGTAGCAGATGGTGTCTGTATCCCACTCATACTTTCTGGCCTATACCACAGACATTTTTCGTGCCCAGGTTCTTGTATCTCTCTGACCAAGGCTTTCTCCTGCCTCAGAATCCTACTCAGTCCGCTGGTGGGGCAAGCAGTAAGTACTTAGAGGTTAATATCCCAAGAATTACTTCGATCATTAAGGAGTATGAGTTTGTACATAACTACCCTAGATTTCTTACCTCTTTGTGGGACAATCTGAGTTGTGTTCCACATGATCTCTTGAAGGTCCCTGGCAGGACTGAGTCCCAATTTCCCACAGAAAACTACTAATTGGCTTTCCCAATATTGGTTTAATTCCCTTCCCTGTGTCACTTTCTCACTCCCTCATAGTCGTTCCTGGGATCACCTCTCAAATAAATTATATCCGACTACAGGAAAAAAAATAGTGTCTTTTTAAAGTCCTACTCTACAAAGGGCTACTTTAAATTCTTATATTGTTTGATGAGGAAAGGAGCGAAAATGGGGAGTCAATCAAAGAAAGACATTAATAATATCAAGTATTTACATGGTGTTTATTTACTGGCCACACTTCTAAGCATTTGATGTATTTTAACTAGTTTAAATCCCATCACAATAACACCAAAAAATAAAATGCTTAGGAATAAATTTAAACAAGGAAGTGAAAGATCTATACACTGAAAATTGCAAGACAATGATAAAAGAAACTGAAGACACAAATAAATAGAAAGATATCCTGTGTTCATAAATCAGAATTAACATTGTTAAAATAACCACTCTATCTAAAGCCATTTATAGATGAAATGCAACTCCTATCAAAATTCCAATGACATTTTTCACAGAAATAAAAAACACAATCCTAAAATTTGTATAAAATTACAGAAAACCCCAAAGAGTCAAAGGAATCCTGAAAAAGGAGAACAAAGCTGGAAGAGTCATGATTTCTGATTTCAAACTTTATTACAAAGCTATCATAAACAAAATTGTATGGTACTGGCATAAAAACAGACACATAAGTGAATGGAACCGAATTGAGGGCCCAGAATTAAGCCCACACATATATGGACAACCAATATTTCACAAAGGAGCCAAGGAGACAATGGGGGTAGTCTTTTCGATAAATGGTGATGGGAAAACTGGATAACCACATGCAGAAAAATGAAACTGGACCCATATCTTACACAACTCACAAAAATTAACTCAAAATGGATTAAAAACTTAAATGTAAGACCCCCAAACACAG
>NW_011889120.1:1134464-1141630 GCF_000151845.1 Pteropus vampyrus
AACTAACCTTTTTTGTCAATCATTTTGCAATATATAAGTATATCAAATCATCACATTCTACAACTTAAATTTTCATGTTATATGTCAATAATAGCTCAATGAAGCCAGAAAAATGTACAGCAACCTTATGAAGTATATGCATTATCTTCATTTTACACTTAAAGAAACTGAGGCATAGAGAGGTTAAGTGATTTGCCCACACAGCTAGGAAACTGTAGACCTGGGGATTAAACCAGAGTCTGTGCTCTCAAACATTATACTACACTGGCTCTTAGGATTTCGGAGCTATCAGAGAGGACTATTTCCAGTTATCCAACATACACTAAAAAAGCAATGCTAAGTCATATGTCTTGTCACAAGAAAAGGAAGTCTTCATGAGTCTTTTCTGATGAAAAAAATCTGGGATGCACTGGGTATCTTCATATTCTAAATAGATCTATTTTGCCTAAAAATGCTCTTCAGCATCGAATATGAAAGAAGTCTTTCTTTCTGATACTAAGTGATATATTCCTGGATGAATGGTATCTATTTTTATTACTCTGGCTGGAAAAAAAGATAACTTAGACATGAAGTTCTCTCTCTGATCTCTGTTTTGCTCCTCTGTCACAGTTTTTGTTTGAACTTTCATTGAATGGGTGAAGAAGTACCAATGGAAATCCACAAAGTCATTCACAAAGAGGAAAATTATGTTTCTTGGTGGGAGTGAGAGGATGGTGACGTGGTAAGAAAAAGATATTCCAATTTAAAAGATAATACAATGTCAAAGATGGAATACTACCTGAGCAAAATTGAAATACAGTAGTAAAATCTGGGCCTCACTATTGAGGGAATTATGGATTTTAATATTTGGACTCTGGCAATATTTGGCTAAACCAGGTCAAAAAGGAGGAAAGTTCTTTCGCATAGGTGTAATAACTACTTGGATATAGACACTCAGGTAATTCTACTAACTACCTGTATGTTTAAGCTGGAGATAGAGCTATGCAGTTATTAGGTGCATAATGGTTCTATTTAAAAATATTAATTTTTTAGAATTCATATTTTCAAAACATTGAAAATATGCAAGAAGTCTCTGAGCTTGACACTAGCAGCAGAAAATGGATTCCATGCTAGACTTCAATCTCTACACCAAGTTTTCCAAAAATAATGATGGTATCTACTCTTCGTAATATAACATGAGGCTTGCTTTCAAGGTTGAACATTCGTTGGCCATGGAAAGAAAAATCATAAAACCACTGAGACCTCAGATTTTCTCCGGGGTCTCAGTGTCTATTTACCAACACATACAAATTTCATTCTTTAAAAAAAATGTGGCAAATTTCCAGTTTTTTGATAAAGAAAGATGCTTCACAAGATGATAGGATAAGAGGAAAGGAAATAGCAGAATAATCTAGCTGGAGTTTAGAATTTGAGAGAGGTTTGTGCCTAGACCTGATACCGAAGGCATAGGCTGAGGCCACATTAGGAAATTTTGGTCCATATTTAAAAGTTGTATACTTAATCTTGAAAATGGAGGAAACAAAAAATGGTTTAAACATGATTCAATTTACTTAAAATGGCAGTTTAGAATATAATTCTGGCAGAATTATAGAGAAAATATTGAGAGCTTGAAGATCTGATCCAGAGAAGTGGATTAAGAAAGTTTTACAAATGAGATTTGTTTAAATAGTGTTCTGCTATTAAGCTACTAAGTCGAAAACCTGTTTCTTAAATTAATATGTTTGGGTCCAGATAATACACTTGAGCATAATTTTTAAATAATCTTTACTATTGAACTAGTTTTTGAAATGCAAAATCACTTCTTCTATGTCAATTCAATATGTAAAATTTTGATCTGATATAACTGATAAATTACTTAACGGATTCCTTTAAGAAAACCTAAGAAGTGCCAAAAGAAAACATTTAAGTCTAGATTATCTGTGTTTGTTGTGCCTTGTATGAAAGCAAAAATGTTACCCAAGTGTAGAAGATGCTGAGGAAGCTCCAGTATTGAAAGGACCTGCCATTTCCTTCAGCCTTTTCATTTCGGGTTACATAAGGCATTTCTGAACAAAGCCGCCAGCCACCACGAACAGGAATTAAAAAGGTGATTTACGAGGGGGTAAAAGAAAATAAAGTATGTATTAGATGAATAGAACAGGAAAAAGGTTCTAGAAACAGTATATGGCTGATCAAAATGGATTCTAAAACAACCTTATAAAAATATCACAATATTCAGAGACAAGTTAACATATCTCAATATATGTCAGTGAGAAAGTAGGACAAGAGAAAAAGGACTTTGGCTAGTCACAGGAGGTGGTCTGGATGGGGAGATTTGGTGCAAAGAGTGAGCAATAAATAGGAGGCGAAGATTTTTAAAAATACATATTATTCGACTTGCAGGCTGTTTTATTTTTGTCAAATTGAGGGCAGGCCATAACCCTTCCCACCTACTACAGTCCAGATAAGAACAGTAAAGCATTGAAACACAGAGAACAAGCAGCAGACAGGAAATATAGAGAGGGAAGAGCCCTTCCTGGGGTAACAAACAATAGATGTTCTGTCAAGGACACAATGGAAGATCCAGCAGTGGATGACGGATCTGTGAATTAGGAAATTCAGAGCAGCAGTAGCTACAGAAAGTCAGTTGAAGACTTGTATTAAAGAGCAAGCTTTGAGAAAAACTAGATTTGGATATCGAGAACCTTTGCAGTTAGTATAAAAACTGATAAAAGGAAGTGGCAATCTGATGCAGACAAGCGTGGACACTGGAATAGCAGAGAGAATCTGCGTAACACAGATCAGAGACATTTCCATTCAACTACTTCAAGGCATTCAAAAAGAGCTTCGTGGAAATTATTTAAAGGGAATATTAGGATCAAAAGATATGCTATCTGTAGTTTGTAACATATTTTAATATAACCTTATGGATATATTCATTTTACATATACGCCCCCCCCACACACACACACAAATATTTGAGTCAACTGTTTCATGGACTGTCTCGTTCTAATTCCATAGTGTGGATAGTGTCATTTTTAACTAATCTCCTCTGGTCCTACATTAAAAGAATGTAACTTGGGGCTGTACAAGGTAAATATTCAAACTAAATGCTTCATTGATCATTGCCTTCAAGATTCTGTTGGCTGGAGAAGACATACAAGCTGAGCAGCAAAATTTCCGGTCACTAACATTCCCCAGTGCCTGGAATAGTGCCTGCCATATGGTAAGTTCACAAGGCAACTTCTGAATGGGTGAATAAATCTGTGAATGACTGGTCCTTTAATAAAGTTTATTCTTGGCCAATCTTGCCATGTAAGTTATTTATGCATGGCGCATTACAACCAGCCCCTGGGGAGAGTCCTAGAGAATATTTTATTCTTCATTTAAATAAAAAGTCATTACTTTTTATCTACTTAAATTAGGTATGCCAGCGGTCAAGTCCTAGAAATCATATGAACCTGATCGAATGTCTGATCCAAACTTGCGCCATAATGCTCTTTGACCTTGACCTGTAAAGTAGATTTTCTTCTACTTATCTACAGGCATCATAAGGGTCAGGACTCTTGAAATCTTCTTCAGCATAAATTCTTCATCAGGGTTGCAAGATCTTCTAGTAACAATATAACCCAAGAGGAGGAAATAGCTTCCAATGAGAACGATGCTTTAAATTGTATCAATAAACACAGTGTGTTAAAAATAAGGAAGACATGGTCCTACTGAACTCTATAATTAATACTGTCTCCACTTCTGGATAACAAACTTTAAGTGGGAAAATGATAAACTGGAGTTTGTGTAGACAATGTGACCAGGATATCAAGGAGACTTTAAATCTTGTCACACATTTAAAAACTTAGAGGAACTCATGATTTGCTCCCCTCACAAAGTTTCCTGATCAGTTTTCTAAATTTTAGTAAATGGCACTCCTTTTCACCAAAATGCTAAAAGCCTAAGAGTCAACCAGGACTGACTTCCTTTTCTCAATTCTGAATTAAATATTGATACTAATACTAATTATAGTATTAATACTAATGTAATTATTGCTAATAGTAGCTAATAGTTACTGAATATTTATGCTTTCTCAGGCAGAATGTTAGTAGCTTTACATGTATTTTCTTGCTGAATTTTCACAATAATTATAACTTTCATCTTTCAGATAATGAATTTGAGACTTAGATCTATTAATACAGTTGCACATAAATGGTAGCATCAGGATTTAAACCCAAGTTTGTCAAATTTCACAATCTGAACCAAGTCCTGTCATGTTAATCTCCAAAACGATCTTAGCTCTGCTCACTTCTGTCCTTCTCCACTGCTACTAATCTCATCAAAACCAGCCCCATCACTTACCTACACTACTCCAGTAGTACTCTAATTGAAGCTGTTTAGTGTTTACATATATCAATAAATTTTGTCTACAAGTCTATGGGATGAGTAATCCATCATCCAAAGGTGAAGAAACTTCAACCAGAGAAGTAAGATGTCCAAAGTAACAGAACTAGTTAGCAGAAAAAAGAACCAACCATATAATACTCAATGACTTAAATTCACTTTGGAGAGGGTTGACTACATTGGCAAAGTGGAATGAAAGTAAATCACAGGCTCTTCCCCCACAACATTTAATAAAATTAATTAAAATAATAGCAAACAACTAGCAAGAAATGGTTATTCGTTCCAGTCAGACAAAGGAACATGACTTAAACCACTAAGCTTCAAAAACTGATAACCAAGGGAAAAAGGCAGAATTTGTTGGAGCAGTACTGAAAGTTTCCTGACCAGAGACCACTCCTGAGCTAGATGGATGAATTGGCAAAGTCATAGAAACTCTCTCAAATACTCCTGATCAGGAGAGAAGCAAACTTAGATGTTGTTATCTTCTTCCTCTTCTGACTGGGGATGAATTATGAAATGAAGAAAGTGTAAAATAGAATTAAAAACTCTTTCTAAAAGAAGTAAAATTTCCAGATTTACACAGTTAGGGAAGTGATTTGAAGCCTAAGTATATCCTTCCATGGAAACAGAACACAACCGCAACTGGAGGAAACTAACCCTGACTTAGGAAGGTGAAAGGATTCTCAGAGGAAGCAAGTAAAAATCTTATTTTCTAACAGACTGCACACAGTCCCTGAATTTTCCCATTTTCCAAGAAACCACACATCCTCAATATCTAGTCCTTAAATAGATGCTCAGATATTGTAAAAAGTCAGTCAAAGGAAAAATAAGTTTGTACCACATGCCTAAACAAAGGTAAGATAAATAAGAATACAAAAATATCTCCAAATATGTAAAGATATAACAACAAACATATTATTAAGTAAAAAAAAAAAAATCTGAAAAGGCAGCATACTGTATGCTTCCAACTATATGAAGTTCTGAAAAAGGCAAAACTATGAAAACACTAAAAAGATCAGTGATTTCCAGGGTTTAGGGGAAAGAGAAGGATGAATAGGCATAACACAGAAGCTTTTCAGGGCAGTGAAACTATCTTGTATGATACTGTAACGATGGATACATGTCATTATACGTTTGTCAAAACCCACAGAATGTACAAGAGTGAACTCTAATGTAAACTGGATTTTGGGTAATAATGTGTCAATGTAGGGTGGGGGATACATGGGAAATCCCTTTACTTTCTGCTCAGTTTTGTTGTGAACCTAAAATTTCTCTAAAAAGTAAAGTCTTTAAAAATGAATGAGATAAAACTTGACAAATGGAATAGATATGATTATTAATTTAAGAAAATTTCACTGAATTGTAGAAAAACTTGAATCTAGTTTAAAGGTAAAAGAAGTGTTCTACAAAAGTACCAAATGATCATACTCTGGTATAATTCCTGAACTTCGACTATAAATAAAGAATTCTCAAGTATCCAGCAAAAGTACCTCATCCACAAGGCAGAAAATATACTATTCTCAGATTTTTTCACAACAATCTTTAATGCCAGAAGACAACGGGACCATGGACACACATTTTTAGGCAAAAAAAAATATGTCCAAAGAACATTATGATAAGTCAAGAGTTTTACAAATATAAAGGCTATTAATAAGCATTATTTCTCAAATAGAAAAGATCTAGGGAAGATAGTACTCTAAGCCCCTAGTTCTTGAAAGAACTAGTTGACAACAAAATCTAAATGATTCAGAAATTACTCAGAACAAAGAATTCAGTAATGGTCACAGCAAAAGTCTAGGTAATGGGCATTGAATTCATATAAGTATAGAATAATAATAAGCAGATGCTAAAGTTAATGGTACTAAGCAGAATAAAATTGTTATAAACTTTAACAAAATAAAAAAATTAAAATTTAACGTAAAAAAATCAGAAAATGGGGATGGGATAAGAGGAAATATGAGAGAGAAAAATTAACTCTTTTCTCATGCTATAAGTTTAATTAACTTTGCGTAAATTTAAAAATTTAAATTTAACTAATATAGCTAAATGAAAAATCATAACTCCAACCCTTTAATAATGTTCAAATTTTATTTAATCTCTAAAGAGATCATTTATAAAATAAGTGATATTGGAATGAAGCGTAATAAAGAAACACTTATCTGAATCCCTTCAGTTTCTTTTTCTCCTGTTCAAGAAAAATAAAATTGAATAATTTATTCTAAAATCATATTTATAGTATAATTCCATTTAATAAACTACTTTGTGGTAGTTTATACTGTGTCAATTTGGCTAAGCAGGGCATACATTTCCAAGAATTCCCTTCTCTGTATAGTCTGGGTTCTAGTTGTCCAAATGAGGAATTTGCACAAGATTTGAAAGACAGATTTACAATAGCCAAAATATGGAAGCAATCTAAGTGTCCATCAAGAGACAACTGGATAAAGAAGACACAGTACATACATACAATGGAAAATTACTCAGCCATAAAAAAAAAGAAAGAAATCTTACCATTTGCGACAACATGGATGGACATAGAAGGCATTGTGCTGAGTGAAGTAAGTCAGACAGAGAAAGACAAATACCATATGATCTCACTTACATGTGGAATCTAAAGAACAAAATAAATGAACAAACAAAAACAGAAATAAACTCACAGATACAGAGAACTGATGGTTGCCAGATGCAAGGGAAGTTGAGGTTTGGGTGAAAAAAGTGACGGGATTAAGAAGTACAATCATATTTACAAAACAGTCACAGGGATATAAAGTACAGCATAGGGAATATAGTCAATAATA
>NW_011889120.1:1142955-1145297 GCF_000151845.1 Pteropus vampyrus
ATATAATAAATAATAATAATAATAATAATGCTTGTCATTGTAGGTGCTCAATAAATTTTTTTTTACTTCATAGATGAAACTAGTTAGTCGTCAGGCATTCAAAATTTGTTAACTCTGTTTACCTCAGAGTATTTCCTAAACTGTAAGCATGAAAAGAATGCTTTGCCGCAATCAAGATAAAGTGTCAAGTTGGAAAAAAATTTATGAAACATTAAGTTAAACACAATTTAACAGGTAGTTTTCCTTGCAGGGATTCTCAGTGTTTCCAAGGTAGAATTCTCTAAATTTGATAACAATGGACTAAAGAAGTTTGGCTTTTGCATTTGTCTGTGTTATTTTCCCAAGGACTCCTAAAATCTCGAAGTAATAGTAGGGCAAAATTTGGCAGAGGAGTGATATGCTCCTCTGTTTCTCTTTGTTGATGGCTATGTTTGTGGATATTTTAGTAGTGATGTAGACACTGTAAGTTGGAACAATCGTTTTGCAAATATTAAAGAGTACATAGAAGCCTATGGGGATAAAATTAACATTCAATTACTCGTTGTTTTACCTTTTCCTATTTCTATTATACTTTCTCAGTCTAAGTTTTAGATGTTAAGGGATATTTCACAAACATAATGATGAAATACACAAAAGAAAGAGCAGAATCATCCATCTCACCTTCCATAGAGTGAAACAGCATTTCACATTTTTTATCTGTAAACTGACAATAATCAAAGATATAATTTTTAATAGGAGCTAGAAGTGTTCTGTGCCTGGTCAGGAGGTATGATAGTAAGGGAAGTATATATTATTCTTCTTAGAATAACCCTGATATTTTAATAAAAACCTTCTCTTGACTCTTGGTTTTCAATAAAGTTCTGTGAGAGCAAAGATCATTTCACCAGAATACAAGTGCACATCGGCTACATTCCTATCTGCTCAACACAAACACATTTACACTCTCAGTGTACGAACAGCTAGACTTCATTCCTTTCCCTGTACAAAATTTATCAAGGGAATGGTAGAATCATTAAGCTGTAAATGGCAAACGAAACAATTCATTCTTACAATCTATTGTGTGGAATTATATGAAAGCACTTGACCACATCATATCATTAACCCATTTGCTTTGGGAACTAGCTCTGATGTTGACATTATGTGTGACTTAAAATAAATCAAGTTTTTCTCTTTGTATCTAATTATTAATATCAGTTATATCACAGTGATATCTTGCCCCTTAGGGAAAAATAAAATAGCATTATTAATGACTAACTTATGTATAAATTCTTAATTTTTTCTTTTTATACCTTTATAGTAAAAAAAAGTTGAAATATTATGAGATTTTATTCTATAATCATTTCAAATATCTAACTTTAATTTTTAAATCTGCTCACAGAGATGGTCTGCAAAAATAAACCGATTGATTACCAGATCCACAAATTTAACCAAAAATCTATTCATGGAAGCGATTTTGGGTCAAATAGTAAAACTAATGCAGTCTGAAATTATCCACTGAGATGATGGGGTGAAAGTGAAATGAACATCTCACTTCAGAGCCGAATGACTAAGTTGCAACTGAGCACTAGCTAGTTAGTGACTTTAAAAAGGGTGCTAAATCTCTAAGGTATTCATCTTCATTATTTGTAAAATTAGGGGTTTGAATTTATTAACTCTAATAGCCCATTCAATTATAATATGACTAGTTTCATTTAGGTATGTTTTTTAAAAGACCAAAATTGTATTATACATTCTATGGACTTAGACAAATGTATAATGCTATACAATCATCACTATATCATATATTTTCTCTGCCCTAAAGAAAATCCTCTGTGTTCTGCTTATTTCTCTCTCTCTCTCTCTCTCTCTCTCTGAGCCCCTAAGACTGGCAACCAGTGATCTTTTCATTTCTTCCATAGTTTTGCCTTTTCTAGATTGTCATACTGAAGGACATCTTGACTGCTTCCATGTTTTGGCCAGTATGAAGAAAGCCACTATAAACATCTGTGTACAGGTTTTTATATGGGTATTAAGTCTTCAATTGATTTGGGGAAATATCAAGGAGTGTGATTGCTGAATCATATGGTAAGAGAGTGGCTGTACCATTTTGCATTCCCACCAGCAGTGAATGAGAATTCCTGTTGCTCCATATCCTTCCAGCATTTGGTGCAGTCAGTGTACAAAAGTTTGGCCATCTAATAGGTTGTAGTGGTATCTCATTTTTGTTTTAATTTGCAGTTCTGTAATGACATATGATGTTGAATATCTTTTCGTATGCTGACTTGTCTGTATACCTTCTTTGGTGAGATGTCTGTTCAGGTCTTTGGCCCAGTTTTAATTGGATTGTTCATTTTCTTAGTGTT
>NW_011889120.1:1146527-1147547 GCF_000151845.1 Pteropus vampyrus
TTTGGCCATCTAATAGGTTGTAGTGGTATCTCATTTTTGTTTTAATTTGCAGTTCTGTAATGACATATGATGTTGAATATCTTTTCGTATGCTGACTTGTCTGTATACCTTCTTTGGTGAGATGTCTGTTCAGGTCTTTGGCCCAGTTTTAATTGGATTGTTCATTTTCTTAGTGTTGAATTTTAAAAGTTCTTACCAATTCTTATTATTTAATAGTAGGCTTTCTATACTTCATCAAATTAGTATAATTTTAAAACATGACATTCATTGTATGTTATGGCCCTGATTGAACAATTGATATACCCAATTATATCCTGGTAAAAATAAGGGTAGATTTTCTTTCAGCCTATGTACATGAAAAGTAAAAAGTCTAAGTAAATTTTTTTTGAATTGGGAGGGGGCTTCGATGATACTCAAATATCTTTAAAACTGTTTTCAGTTTACAAAATCATAATCTACTAAACTTAGAGTTAAGAACAGCTTCATCTTTTCAGAAAAAAAATTCAAAATAATATCATCATCATTCAAACATATAACCACCATTATATTTTCCTTATCAATTTATTTAGTTCTGTGTCATTAACTTTTTGATTCTGATCAGCAATTTGCATTCATGAAACATATCTGCTTGCAGACTAAAAAGATTCCTGTAATTCCTAACAGCCCATAGTACAGCTTGAAAATTGTCTAAGCATTATCAGGTTGAAGAATTACCTGAGTCTATTCTATGAAGTATCAATAGTTCATGGTATATGGTAAAGTCCTTCCCACAAGGTCCTGAAGACCAGTTATTTTGTTGTTGTTTTTACAAATTTTAGCCTGAAGCCTATAGTAGAGCTTTCATGAAAGCATCAGAGGGAAGGATAAAACTGTTTCATAATAAGAATGGATGGCTATGGTTAATTTATCACAGTAACCAATAGTATAAGAATGAAGAACAATACAATTCTCTGTTGGGGTTCAGTAAATAACTGTTTTTACAAAGATTTGATTGAGGATTCCCCCTGAAGTTTACATTAT
>NW_011889120.1:1147597-1155735 GCF_000151845.1 Pteropus vampyrus
TAAGAATGAAGAACAATACAATTCTCTGTTGGGGTTCAGTAAATAACTGTTTTTACAAAGATTTGATTGAGGATTCCCCCTGAAGTTTACATTATATCATTGACTATGAAGGCAATGACAAATCTCCAGGGCCTTGCCATAAAGTTATCATCTCTGAAATATTTATATTAATAAAAACTTATTTATAAAAACTTAACATTGGGAAAGCTGAGCACCTCTTCTGATTTAGAAATTCTTCCCTTGAAACTTTACCAATAATGTTGAGCTAATTAAGAAATATGGAGCTATCAAAAAAAACCTAATTATTTCTAGCATCCCTTTTTGATAAGGTGAAATAGTAAAACTTTGTGCACTTCCAGGAGCCATCTGGGAAGTCTCAAAGACAGTTTTAGGTGTCAAAGGTATCCTAAGGAATTTATTTATTTTTAATGTAGATTTTTATCTTAGAAAGGCATAACTGAAAGAAATTTTAGAGATTTGATCACTTTATTAAGACAGAATCATGGGTTCCTGAGAAACAATGCATATTAATAAAAAGGCAAAATAATAAATAAACATATAAAAGATAACATGATTGTAAGGAAATTTAGCTCTTTCACAACTAGGGAAAAATTGGTTTCTGTTTAAAAAAATAATAATCATTTCCACTGTTACAAACCACACCTCTGAGCCAAGCAATTCACCTTGACTGTTCCTACGGTTAACATGGCAGAAGCCAGGTTTCACTGATGGGTGATGAATACTATATCACTATCAGTTTCCCCCCTCTCTCTGCCTCCCTCCCTTCCTTTCTTTCATAAAAGCAATATTATGCAAAATAACAAAAATAAAGAATATAATGTTTATATACCAATAACAAACTATTAGAAAAATTAAGAAAACAATGCCATTTACAATTACACCAAAAAATTAAATATCCAGAAATAAATTTAACCAAGGAGGTAAAAGACATGTACTCAAAAATTATAAAACATTGAAGAAAGAAATTGAAGCAGCTACAAATAAATGGAAGCATACACCATGCTCGTGGATAGGAAGAATTAACATCATTAAAATGGCCATACTAACCAAAGCAATTTATGTATTCAATGCAATCTCTACCAATGGCACTTTTCACAGAACTAGAACAGATAATCTTAAAACTTATAATGGAACCAAAAAGACCCCAAATAGCCATGGCAATCTTGAGAAAGAAGAACAAAGTTGGAAATATCACACTACCCGATATCACACTACACTACAAACCTACAGTAATCAAAACAGCATGATACTGGCATAAAAACACACAAATCAATGGAACAGAATACAGAACCCAAAAATAAATCCACACCTATAGGGTCAATTAATCTATGACAAAGGAGGCAAGAATATAAAATGGGGTAAAGACAGTCTCTTCAATAAACTGGTGGTGGGAAAAGTGGACAAATGCATGCAAAAAATGAAACGAGATCGCCTTCTTATACGATATACAAGAAAAACTCAAAATGGATTAAGGTTAAACGTAAGATCTGAAACCATAAAACTCCTAAAAGAAAACATAGGCAGTAAACTCTTTAATATGGCTCTTAGCAATATCTTCTTGGATATGTCTCTTTGGGCAAGGGAAATAAAAGAAAAAATAAACAAATGAGACTCTATCAAACTAAAGAGTTTTTGCACAGTAAAGGGAACCATCAACAAAAAAGACAACCTATTGAATGGGATAAGACATTCGCTAAGAAGACATACAGATGGCCAAAAGACATATGAAAAGATGCTCGACATCACTAATCATCAGGAAAATGCAAAATAAGATCACACCTCACACCTGTTAGAATGGCTAGCATCAATAAATCAACAAACAACAAGTGTTGGCAAGGATGTGGAGAAAAGGGAACCTTTGTGTACTATTGGTGAGATTGTAAATTGGTACAGCTACTATGGAAAACAGTCTGGAGGTTCTTCAAAAAATTAAAAATAGAACTACCATATAACCCAGAAATCCCACTTCTGGGTATTTATCTGAAGAAATCCAAAACACTAATTTGAAAAGATCTATGTACCCCTATGTTTGTTGCAGCATTATTTACAATAACCAAGATACAGAAGCAACCTAAGTGTCCATCAATAGATGAATGGATAAAGAAGATGTGGTACATGTATACAATGGAATATTACTCAGCCATTGAAAAGAATAAAATCTTGCCATTTGCAACAATATGGATTCGTCTAGAAGGTATTATGCCAACTGAAATAAATCAGTCAAAGAAAAGACAAATACCATATGATTTCACTTATATGTGAAACCTAAAAAACAAAATAAATGAACAAACAAAACAGAAACAAACTCATAAATACAGAGAACATTACGATAGCTGGTGGTGGGGGAATGGGTGAAAAAGAGGAATGGATTAAGTTGTACAAATAGCCAGTTATAAAAACAGTCACAGGAATGTAAAGTATAGCACAAATGATTATAGTTAATAATATTGTAATAATTATATATGCTGTCAGATGGGTACTAGACTTATCAGGGTAAGCACTTTGTAAGTTATGTAAATGTCTAATCACTATGCTGTACACCTGAAACTAATATAGTGAATGTCAACTGTAATTAAAACTTTTAATTAAAAAATAAAAGTCATGGGTATCAGAAAAGAAGATATAACTAAGTCATTAAAATCAGAGAATAATATTTTGGTGAGATTTGGAAACTCTGCTATCTAGGCATATTATAAAGAAGATAAAGAATAACATCTAATGACATCCCTATTAGGAGTTTTAAGACAAATTCATCACTTTAACAGAAAGTCAAATTCTAGCTTTCCATTAAGGTTTCACAAGCTTTGTTTCTTATAGTTAAACCCATCAAAACCAAGCCAACATTGTTAAATTTAAATATATTTTTTTGCTTCCTTTCAGATTCAGTATTTGTAGCTATTATAAACAAAGAGAAATAGAAATTCTCTTTTTGCAAGTTTTCTCAACTTTCTACTATATAGTCTACATTCATTCAGGAAACGATAAAACTATTCTCTTCTGCCCTTGCAGGAAAACTCATTTAATTTACAATTGCAAATAAGCACTTGTATTCCTCTGTCAGTATTGTTCCTCTTATAGTCTAAACCACACATAACCAAAGTAACTAACTTGAATTTTTACAGGAAAATAAAAATGGGTAGATATTTGAGGACTTTCTGTCATATGCAAGCATTTTAGCAGGTTATCGAAGCCTATAAATTCAAATAACACAACTCTCTATGGCCATTCACAACTCTTTTATACCTTCTTATATGGTTATACCTACATAGAGGAACAGGTTCATCAACATGAATCAAAGATATAGCTACAGTAGAGTGTCTTAGAAGGAAACATTTCTAAAGAAAAGTATGTACGCTTTGTAATCAATTTTTCAGCATTCGATCATTACTAAAAATTGTCTTGGTATTTAATATTATCTATAAGTTAACTCACTTTACGATTAGTCCAAAATTTTAAACTAACTAATAATGTTTAAAATTATGCTTAAGCTTTCAAACTATAAAACATAATTGTTGTCAATTAAAAAAAAAGATTTGTGGAAATGATAAAACAATTTAGTAGAACATAAATTTACATTTTTCATAATTTTAAATATTGTGTAGAAGTATGTAAGCTTATTTGATTATTAAACCAATATTAGAAGTCTAGGAAGTTCAGAATAACTATTCCTTTCATGAAAGAAAACAAATCAAAATCATATTAAAGTTATAAAATGTCTACATATTATACCACAATTTGATAAACTCAAAGAATGCATAACTATTATCTATTTTTAAACCAAAACTATTAATTTAATCTAATGTGTCAAAAGATTAATCTTTATTATGTGAACTTGGATTTCTAAAATATTTCTAAACTCGTAATTTTTAAAATGTAAGTCCAACTTCATTTCCTGTGCATTTTGGAGATTTCAACTTATATAAGCACTTATTTCCAATAGAAAATAGTGATCCATTATTCATCTCACAGAGATTACCGAATGGTCAAATGACAAAACCAAAGTCCTAATTATTGTTGCCACCAACGAAAATAACTCATTGGCCATGTATTAACCAAAAACAAAAATAAAAAAAAAACCAGTACGTAAAACAAAAAAAAGCAAAAACCAAAATAAATAAACAAAAACAGAGAATAAAGTAAAGCTCTATTGCTGCCTGGAATTTATTCTGAGAGACAAGAAAATATTTGACTGGTCTGATACTATCTTGGAGGCACACTTCCCCAGGAATATAATTTACTTGGATCCGGGGGGTGTGGCTATGTGGGCATCTCAGTGGATGACCTACGAAACTGTTAAAGTATAATTTTCTAAAAGACAATCATGACTTATGCATATATAAAATCAATATGTATCGAATATATTCTGTAACTCAATTAATTAGAGAGCCAATAAGATGATGAAATCAGTCCAAAGAACGTTTGATAAGCTAGGTATTAATAGGCAGCGCTACATACAATGAGAGTTCTGAGTTAGATACAAAACTTGCTAATATACGCATCCATAAACTAGAACTTGTGGGGACAGAATCGCTAGATAAAAGATAGGATGCAGAGTTAAATGTGATTCTTCAGATGAATAGTGAATAATTTTTTAAGTATAAGTATGTACTAAATGTTGTATGCATTTTTATTTGCTAAATCCAGAAATTCTGCAATAGAATTATTTGTTCCATTGGACAGATATTATTTGCATTTCTTCTGGCTATAAATTTACAAATTAGCCTCTTCCCCTCCAGAGATGTAAGATAGCCCAGACAATAAAATGTCAAGCCCAGAACTGCACTGAAAACATGGCTTTGGAAAATTGTCTCGGCAAAGCACAAATGAAAAACTTAAACTGGAAAACAGTATTTATTACAAATAGGGAATTAAGATGCAAACAAGCATATAGATTATTTCCTTAAGTCTCTTTATATTTAATTTGAGAAAATATTAGTCATTTTTTTTCCAGAGTACTATTTCATGCAGGAGGTATTCTGATATTTAAGATTGCATATCATAGTCACGAAAGCAGATTGGAAAGGTTATTTTTAGCCTTATGGCTTTTTCAATTGCAGAAAAAAATTTACTTCCAAAAAAGAAAACATAAGAAACCTCACAATCACATTACAAGGCAAAATTGTTCACAAGTATTACTTGAATAAGGTCAGTGGCTCTAATCCACCTACTGTGTTCATCTCTCTCTAAAGCAGACCAAGATATACCATTCTACATTTCTGAAATATGACTCTATCCCTCAAAAGGAATCATCCTAGCCACTAGAAACTATAAAAGAACTACATAAGTTTGATTTAAGGAAAAGTTAATGAATCAATGATCTTAGTTTCAAAGCTTCAGCAAAGAAGAAATCTTCCCAATAGCTAGACAGATAAATGTGTATGATAATTACATAAAATGGTCCCTCTGGCTATTGTTGTGTATTCATTCATTTACCAAAAGTTCATTGAGTTCTACATGCGTGTTGTACTCAGATGATACTGATACAAATAATCAACAAGTTGGATCTCTACCTTTGCGAGCTTGTGTCTATTTGGTATTTACATGATAAGGGAAAACAAACTGGTAAACTGAAGCTAAGTAACCAAACTTTAATAAATTCTCTCTACCAAAGGATTTTAGAACTTAAAGGTTAAACGTATTTTTTGAAATACTGACAGTTTAATGAAAAAATGATCTTAGTTCGACAATGGAATTATAATTATTGTTTGTTGGTTTAAACTTTTGCAATTCAGGTAGCAACGTCGAAAACAACATCAGACAAAGGGCCACTTGGGAGACTCAAAGAATAAAGAGAAAGAGAAATTTTAAACATTACACAGGCACCAACGTATATATTTACAATTATAAGAGTAAAAATGATGATTAGTACCAAATGGTCTTATAAAATAGAAACTCAGCAGGTAAGACTGGGCTTTGTTCAGAAACCATTATTCAAGCAATGATCAATCCAATAAGGTGAAGCTGTACCAGAATCGGGGGGAAATTTTTCAAAATATATAGAAATATTTCATCGTCCAGATTCAAATATCCTCTTGGTGGTTGTCACAGCTACTTGGCTATCCAAAATGGCTTCTCCTCTTATGAGAAGGCAGATTTTACTGAGAGTGTTGTATCCATTAGTGCTCACTTCCCTAGACTTCTGTAGCTAAAGTTGACTCCGACTCAGTCTAGTCTATGAGATAAAAGTGAAAATCTATTGGGTGGGACATCTAGGAAATCTAGAGTTTTCCTGAAAAGAGACAGATCTACCTGACATGCATTCTGCCCTTTACCATCATCCCCTCTTCCTGACTGGAATGGGGAAGAATAAAGTCTAATGGCAGTACCGATGTCTTTCTACCATGACGAACAAAGCCTCGCTCTAAGATTAGAAGAGCAGGAATCACAATGACTCCCTTGAGCGGCTGCACTTCCCCAGGGTAGCATACCTCTGAATGTCTTGGTCAGTGAGTGAAAAACAAAAAGGTAAACACTCCTATTTAGGCAAGTCACATAATTTGGTTTCTCTTTCAGACAGTGGAATCCAGCCCTAACAATGTGGTAAAACTAGAGGGAGAAGGAGAAGGGAGAATATGAGCAGGTATAGTTTGAAACTGCTCCCTGGGGAATCCTAATGTGAACCCTCTTCCAATCTATAAAGAGATGTTTACCTACTCCCTGTTATCGAGACACATGCGTATGAATTGACTATCTGAAAGGTTACTTCTAACCCAGGGTCTTAAAATGAAAAATGATAAAGGAACCAACCACATGGAAATAATTACATATGGTGTACTAAACAATGTGACTTCTCTCCCTCTATCCCTCTCTGTCTACACACGTACAAACGTATTACTAAAGTATAATTTTCAAAAATGTTAAATTATAACGCTCAGATCAAAAATTTTATTCAAAAATTAATTAATGAAGGAACCAATAAAATGTTAAGACCAATTCAAAGAACATTTGAGGAGCTAACTATTTGTAGGCCATTCAATAAAGAAAGTTAGGATAACATTGCTGGGTTAAATACAAAACTGGTAATTTTCTACAGAGCACTAAACTATTGTAGAGTTATCCTTTCCAAAAGACAGATTATTTGTATCTCTACTGGATAAAAATTTGCAATTTAACCTGTAACCTCACTATGTCTAGGATCTTTAATCGATAGTCTTGATAGCATATTTGTATATAAGATGTAATAAATATATGAGATAGAATTATTACCAAGTGTTGCTATGCTGTAAATGGTATTAACTCTAATCCAGATTTGTTGGGAGCTAGCAAAAGCTACTATAAGGAGCGAGCTGAAGGAAATCCTATGGCCTGATTTGCTTCTATCCTTGTTTTAGTTGTTACCCACTGATCCTTATCTGCGTCACAGTCTGGTTTACCACCCATGACATTCTACAGGGAACAGATCTCTTTAGTTTCCTGAGAAAAATCTCATTGATATCTCAGTTGTACTGTAAGCTACTGCTCAAAGTAGAGACTTAATAACAGAGACTATGCCCACTGTATTTTAAATGCTTTTGTACCATAATTGCTAATAGTTACTTGGCATATTTGTAAAAATTCTGCATACTCTGAAAAACAGGATAACTCTAGTTACATTTTATGTATAAGTAAATGTCTTTTGCTCTCAGCTGTTGGTAGAAAACTTGAAGAGGCTACTCTGGATTTCTTGGAGGAACAAAATAATTTTGTAAAGGAGCACTGCCTCGAAACTTTCTTCCTCATTGTTTAAAATACTATAGCCCCAAACAACTGACTTCTGGCTATGGCTGAGTAAGGAGCTAGACAAATCCTCTCCCCAAAAAGCAATTAGAAATGTCAACAAAATTGACAAAAACAACCATTTCAGCAGTATGGCAGTAGTGCAAAGGCATGCAACAAGAAGGATTTATGGTTGACAAACTGCTGAATATTGAGTAGAAATAGTACGTCTGGCATTTTTTCCTAGGGTACTCCCAATGACCTTCCCAGCTCCACTGGCATGGAGGTTCTGTCAGGGCAGGATAGGCCGTAAGGACTGGCAGCTTCACTGATGTGGTCAAAACAAAGTGAGCTTCTTCTTTAAATGTGCAATAACAAAATAGACATTCTTTCCAAGTGTACAGGGAACATTTACAAAGATA
>NW_011889120.1:1155785-1158732 GCF_000151845.1 Pteropus vampyrus
ATCTATAAAGAGATGTTTACCTACTCCCTGTTATCGAGACACATGCGTATGAATTGACTATCTGAAAGGTTACTTCTAACCCAGGGTCTTAAAATGAAAAATGATAAAGGAACCAACCACATGGAAATAATTACATATGGTGTACTAAACAATGTGACTTCTCTCCCTCTATCCCTCTCTGTCTACACACGTACAAACGTATTACTAAAGTATAATTTTCAAAAATGTTAAATTATAACGCTCAGATCAAAAATTTTATTCAAAAATTAATTAATGAAGGAACCAATAAAATGTTAAGACCAATTCAAAGAACATTTGAGGAGCTAACTATTTGTAGGCCATTCAATAAAGAAAGTTAGGATAACATTGCTGGGTTAAATACAAAACTGGTAATTTTCTACAGAGCACTAAACTATTGTAGAGTTATCCTTTCCAAAAGACAGATTATTTGTATCTCTACTGGATAAAAATTTGCAATTTAACCTGTAACCTCACTATGTCTAGGATCTTTAATCGATAGTCTTGATAGCATATTTGTATATAAGATGTAATAAATATATGAGATAGAATTATTACCAAGTGTTGCTATGCTGTAAATGGTATTAACTCTAATCCAGATTTGTTGGGAGCTAGCAAAAGCTACTATAAGGAGCGAGCTGAAGGAAATCCTATGGCCTGATTTGCTTCTATCCTTGTTTTAGTTGTTACCCACTGATCCTTATCTGCGTCACAGTCTGGTTTACCACCCATGACATTCTACAGGGAACAGATCTCTTTAGTTTCCTGAGAAAAATCTCATTGATATCTCAGTTGTACTGTAAGCTACTGCTCAAAGTAGAGACTTAATAACAGAGACTATGCCCACTGTATTTTAAATGCTTTTGTACCATAATTGCTAATAGTTACTTGGCATATTTGTAAAAATTCTGCATACTCTGAAAAACAGGATAACTCTAGTTACATTTTATGTATAAGTAAATGTCTTTTGCTCTCAGCTGTTGGTAGAAAACTTGAAGAGGCTACTCTGGATTTCTTGGAGGAACAAAATAATTTTGTAAAGGAGCACTGCCTCGAAACTTTCTTCCTCATTGTTTAAAATACTATAGCCCCAAACAACTGACTTCTGGCTATGGCTGAGTAAGGAGCTAGACAAATCCTCTCCCCAAAAAGCAATTAGAAATGTCAACAAAATTGACAAAAACAACCATTTCAGCAGTATGGCAGTAGTGCAAAGGCATGCAACAAGAAGGATTTATGGTTGACAAACTGCTGAATATTGAGTAGAAATAGTACGTCTGGCATTTTTTCCTAGGGTACTCCCAATGACCTTCCCAGCTCCACTGGCATGGAGGTTCTGTCAGGGCAGGATAGGCCGTAAGGACTGGCAGCTTCACTGATGTGGTCAAAACAAAGTGAGCTTCTTCTTTAAATGTGCAATAACAAAATAGACATTCTTTCCAAGTGTACAGGGAACATTTACAAAGATAGATCATATTCTGGGTCATAAAATAAGTCTCAATAAAATTAAAAGGATTAAATTCACATTAAATACATTCTCTAACAACTGTGAAATTGTATTAGAAATCAGAAACAAAAATATTTCTGTAAATCCCCAAATATTTGGAAACTAAATACCATATTTCTAAATATCCCATGGATCTAAGACATAAACCAAAAGTAAAATAAAAAGTCTTTTGAACTGGATGAAAATGAAAACACGATATATTAAAATGTGCAGGATGCCACTAAAGATATAAGGAACAAAATGTCTATATTAGAAAAAAGAACGTTCTCAAATCAATGACCTCAACTTCCACCTTCAGAAACTAGAAAAAAAAGAGCATGCTAAACCCAAAATAAATAGATGAAATCAAATAATAAAGATCGGAGTAGAAATCAACAAAATAAAAACAGAAAACAATAGAGAAAATCAATGAAACCAAAATCAATTCTTTGAGAAGATCAATAAAACTGATAAGGCTTTAGTCAGACTACCTAAGAAAAAAATCCCAGAAATTATGAATATTAGGAACAAAAGAAGTGTCATCCCTACAGATTCTAGAAAATTTTAAAGGATAGTGGAATATTATGTGCAACTTTATGCCAATAAATTTAAAAACTTTGATTAAAATGGACAGATTGCTTAACAGCACAAACTACCAGAGCTCCCTGAAAAATAAGTAGATAATCTGAGTAACCCTATATCTATTAAAGAAATTGAAATTGTAGTTAAATTCCTTTCCACAAAGATAACTCCTGGATTAGATGGATTCGATGGTGAATAACTGAGCAGTTAAGAAAGGAAAAATACCAATTTTACACAAACTCCTCCAGAAAGAAGAGAAGGAAACACTTTCTGACTCACTCACAAAGACCAACATTATGCTATTATCAAAACCAACCAAAATGTGATAAGAAAACTAAGGACCAATATCCTTGATGGTCATAACTGCAATAATTCTAAACAAAACTTTAGCAAATCTAATCCAAGAATATTACCACTGCCAACAACAAAACAATAGGCAAAGGATTTGAATAAACACTTCATCAAAAAAGAAAAATACATTTTATGTACATAAAATGATAATATCATTAGCTATAAGGAAAATGAGAAGTAAAACCACGATGAGATGTCACTACAGACCAATTAGAAAGTCTAAAGTTAAAACAACTGACCATATCAACTGTTGGCAAAGATGTGACACGACTATAATTCTCATCCACTGGTGGCTGGAAAGTAAAATGGTATATCCAATTTGGAAAACAATTTAGCAGTTTCTTAAACAACTAAGCATTCACCTACCATATGATTTAGCCATTCTCCTCCCAGGTATTACCCAAGAAAAATGAAAGCATATATTCAAACTAAGACTTGTATATGACTGTTTATAACAGCTTTATTTATAATGGCCCAAAACAGGGGGGAAAAAAAATATATATATATACA
>NW_011889120.1:1159634-1174361 GCF_000151845.1 Pteropus vampyrus
CGAAAATCTAGGTAACTTTGAGTTTGGTGATGATTTTTCAGAAACGACCCCAAAAGCATGATCTATGAAAGAAAACATTGATGTAATGGCTAGGTGGATAGCCAGAGGAGGGAAAGAGAAATTAGGAGGATCATTTTATAAACTATATATCTAAACAATGTACTGTAGTCTTGAAACTAATGAAAAAATTGATAAGATGGACTTCATTAAAGTGAAAGACTTCTTTTAAAGACACTGATAAGAAGATGAAATGAAATGAAAAGACAAGCCACAAACTAGGAAACAAACTCTGTAAAACACATTTCTGATAAAGACTGGTATCTAAAATATATAAAGAACTCTTAACATTCAACAATAAGAGAGCAATCCAATTACAAATGGGCCAAAGATCTGAATAGACACATCACCAAGGAAGAGAATGTAAGTTGAAAATATTCATTCAACAATAACATTCAACAATAAGAGAGCAATCCAATTACAAATGGGCCAAAGATCTGAATAGACACATCACCAAGGAAGAGAATGTAAGTTGAAAATATTCATATGATAGATGCTCAACATCAAATGTCATTAGGGAGCTGCAAATTAGAACAGCAATAAGATAACACCGTAAGCTTATTAGAATGTCTAAAATCCAAAATGCTGGTAATGCCAAAGTCTTGCATGCATGTGAGCGTCTTTCATTGCTAGTGGGAATGAAAAAATGTATACACACTTTCAAAGACAATTGGGCAGTTTCTTATGAAACTAAACGTACCCTTACCATAGGATCCAACGATTGTGCTCTCCTTGGTATCTACACAAATGAATGAAAAACAGATGTCTTTGCAAAAGTCCGCACGCAAATGTTTGTGTGCTTTATTCGCATTGCCAAAACTTGGATGCATACAAGATGTCCTTCAATAGGAGAATGGATATACAAACTGTTGTACATCCAGACAATGGAATATTATTCAACACTAGAAAGAAATGAGCTACCAAGCCACGAAAAGGCATGGAGGAAATTTAAATGCCCATTGCTAAGTGACAGAAGTTGATATAAAAAGGATATATACTATATTATTCCAGCTATATAGGCAAAACTGGAGACAGTAAAAAGATCAGTGGTTGTTAGCAGTTTGGGAAGGCAGGAGGGTAAACAGGCAGAACATGGGGGAATTTTAGGTCAGTGAAATTATTCTGTATGTTACTGAAATGATGGACAAATATCATCAAACATTTGTCAAAACTCAAAGAATGCACAACATGAGGACTGAACCCTAATGTAAACCATGGACTTTTACTAATATATTAACATTGGTTCATTAGTTGTAACAAATGTACCACACTAATGCAAGATGTTAACAAAACATAAAACTGTGTTAGGGAAGGGGAAAGTGGATATGTGGAAACTGTGTATCTTTAGCTCAAGTTTTCTATAAACCTAAAACTGCTCAAAACATAAAGTATAATAAAGTATATATATATATATAAATGTGTGTGTGTGTGTGTGTGTGTAACCCAAGTGTTTATGTAACCCTTGGGAAGTTCAACAGATGATTCCCTATTTATAATTGGGGCCAAGACTTAAAAATCAAATTGGAAAGAGATCATCAAAATAAAATACACAGAGGTGAAGGTTAGTATTATCCCCATTTTCAAGATCATTCTGCTATAGTCACTGATTCATTATGCTCTACTAAATTATATTGAACTCTGAAGACCTAATTGATCTCATATTTTCATATCCTATCAGATCTCATCATTCGTTCTTGTAATACACTGAGTCTATGTCATATATTTTAGGCCTTAGTCATGTTGTCTTGCTGCTTTAAGTATAAAATTATCTTCTTAACCAGTGCTTTTTATCCTTAAGGGCAGAGAACAGGATCCCTTCCTCGGTGTTGCTCACAGACCTCAGTACCATGCGGAATATAAAGTAGGTTTTAAAATACTGCTTAGGGTATAGCGCATATATAGCATAGGGTGTATAGTCAATATTATTGCAATGGTTGTGTTGACTTGATCACAGCTTCCTAAGGGATTATTCAAATTAAACATATCAGATATGGGAATATTTTTGTATAAGAACCCTAGTAGACCCCACTGTGGGAAAATGAGATTGTAAAACGTTAATAACAAGTGTCAAATATATAGAAGACATGGCAGGAGAGAAATATATTTACTTTGAATATGTCAGTTTAAAGTAATAGCTACTAAAGGAGCTTTAGGAGGAATTGGAGAATGTGGTTGATTATAGTCTAAGACAGAACTATACTGAGAAGCTCACTACAAATTATTTGAAAAATTGAGAAAGAAGGGAACCACCAAAATATGCATGTATGCCCCACACCACTACTGTCTTAGGCAAGTTTTCCTTTTCTCTTGCAGATATTATTGGGTATTGAGCATGTTCTGTCAGTATGTATTATGGGATGGAGGGGAGAATGATTATAAGGGAGCTTTCAGGAACACAGACTAGAATGGACCGAGGAAGTTATAAGTCCATAAGTGGCTTGGAAGATCACGTGCAGCCCCTTCACTGATGGCTCATAAGTGGCAAATAAAGGTAGCATCATTAAAATGTATTGATCACTGTGTTACTCTGGCAAGCTTAGAATTACTTAGTTTTGGGGCAAAGAGATTACCCAGAACTGACACTGTCACAGAGGCCACAACTACAATCTTAGGAAAATCTTTATCTCTGTCATCTAAACTAAATAAATGTGTAGTACAATAAAGGCACTAGTGACTCAGTCATAAAAGCCTCTTATAACTAAACACACTGATACACATGACCTTTTGTATCAGTGATCTATTGCCACATTAATGATTCATAATAAACTCTCTTAAAACTCAATGGCCGAAAACAAAAACCATTTATTATTTCTCAGGAGTCTATGAGTTGGCTGGTTGGTTCTGATGATCTGTCCCAGACTCAGCTAATCTTGATTGGGCTTGTTCACATGTTTTTGGTCCGCTGGCAGGTTGGATGAGGTGTAGTTGGTCTAAGATGATAGCCCTGGCTGGGACAACACAGCTTTCCTCCATGTGTCTTTCACAATCTTCCAGCAGGCTGGCCTAGGCAGGTTCTCAGGGTAGAGCCAGGGGATCGTAAGAGGAAGCCAAATAGTGCAAGTAATGTCTCAAGACTGCTTGCATCAAGACTGCTACTGTCCCATTAAACATATGAAGTCACGCGCCAAGCCCAAAGTCAGCACGGGTAGGTACTACCAAAAGGTGAAACTACAGATAGTTGTGAACTGGGGCCATGATAATCCTACCATACTATGGAAATGGACAGCAGGCATTACTCTAGTAAAGTGTCTCCTAGACAGAACTCATCACCAGTAAAAAAGCAAACCTGATTACACCTATGCTAATAAATATCCACCATATCTAGAAATAAGACTGAAAGAAAATACAACAATATGTTATTGTGGTTTGGGGGCTAACTTTAATTCTCAATATTTTCATGGTGCTTTCCAAGCTTTCTTTCCACATAAAATATATATTGCAAACAATATATTTGTTTTCTTGGGTTTATCCGTCTTAATGTGGAAAGCATCATTACTCTACTTCCTTTTTCATCTGATTTTTTTCCCTCAAAACTCTTAATTTTATTACTGTCAAATACTCCAAAACACATACATACCATGTACCCACACCTGCCACCCCAACACATACCATACATATACACACATTCCCCTTTCATGACCACATCCCTAAAACAGGTGTATTTTCCTAAGGGTTAGCTCACATTATGGCATGCTTAAGTGGGGTGGTTATCAGCCTTGCCTGCTTATTGGAATCACCTGGGAACTGCAAAAAGCACTGATGTCTGGGTCCCTCTCATAGAGTTTCTGATGTAAGTGGTCCGAGATGCGGCCTGCACATCAGCATTTTAAAAGTTCTCCCAAATGTGCAAACACGGTGGAGAACCACTGACTTAGAGTGTTTGCGACCTCTCATTATCATTTTGTCATTGCTGTAATCGTCCATCTTAACTAGTGATTTGTTCATTTGATAAAACTGGAGAGAGTGAGAATGAAACATTTTTTTGCAGGAGTAGTATAATACGGCCATAAAATATTTTAAAAGTCTTTTAAACATAATCTATCATAGCAATGACCCAAACTGGAAAATGATGACAATGGAATCAATGAAGTGAACACAAATCTAACCTTGTAGTTTCCTTTCTAAGCACAACATAACAAACAGCAAGATTAAGAAAACCTTCTAGAAGTTGAGAGACACATGAGACAGTAGCACTTAAAACTTCTATAAATTTAAGGAGATCATACTAAGACACAGAGACCTAAAATGAGGAATAGAGTATCAATATCTTGAAGACAGACACTTTATTTATAATAGGTGAGTTTATTTTAGGTAAGATCAAGTGGGATACCAATTAAACATATGACAAATATCTCATTGTATAACTCTTAAATACTCAGAATTCCATGAGCATCTGGAACGGTTTTCAAATAAATGATAATTGTTTTGTCGCAAAGGTCTAAGAGAACTTATCTTTTAAAACTGAAGACCAGAGTTGAAAATTTAAAAGAATTTAGGATCATATTATGCTATAATTATAGGACTCAGTCCAGTTGATATGCCATCATTAAAGATACCATAATTAGGAAAATCAGACATATGGTCACCGTAAGGCTGTCCCTGTTTATACCTGTTGTAGATTAATTAACCCTGCTACTCATATTTAGTTCCCCCTTTCATTCTCAAAAATGTCCCAGCTTAGACAATAAAGTAAAATCCATATTTAAATAACATGTTTAAATTTCTACAAATGTAATTTAATTTCACACAGTTTGCAGCAGGATTTTAAATTCTGTCAATACATTCTTAGTGTTGCCCACAAACTAGACTTATTTTAAGCCAATAATATAGTATATTGCAGACACCAGTTTATATCTCAAATGTCTCTAGCTCTGCAAAGAGCTTTCAGAGTCAGCATTTAATTTTACCTTTATTAACTGCACAATAATTGTATCAGACTGTAGAGCAGGAATTTGTACCTTCATGCATTACTTAATGATAGGGACATGTTCTGAGAAATGCACTTTTAGGCGATTGCATCGTTGTGCAAACATCACAGAGTGCACTTACGCAAACCTAGGTGGTAGAGCCTGCTACATGCCTAGGCTCTGTGGTCCAGCCTATTGCTCCCAGGCTACAAACCTGTACAGCATGTTACTGTATTAAATATTGTAGGCAATTGTAACACAATGAAAAGTATTTGTGTATCTAAACATGGAAAAGGTACAGTAAAAATATGGTATAAAAGATTAAAAAAAATGGCACACCTGTATGGGGCGGTTATCATGAATGGGGCTTGCAGGACTGGAGGTTGCTCTGGGTGAGTCAGTGAGTGGTGAGCGAATGTGGAGGCCTAGGACATTACTGTGCACTGCTGTAGACTTTATAAACACTGTACATGTAGGCTACACTAAATGTATTAACATTTTTCTCTCTTCAATAATAAATTAACCTTAGCTTACTGTAACTTTTTTGCTTTACTGTATCAACTTTTTAATTTTTAATATTTTTTGAGTCTTTTGGAGTAACACCTAGCTTAAAATACATTGTGCGGCTGTACAAAAATATTCTTTCTTAATATCCTTATTCCATAAGCTTTTTTTCTATTTTTAAAATTTTTTATTTTTATTTTTTACTTTTTAAACTTTTGTTTGTTTGTTTAAAAATGAAGACACAAACACACACGTTAGCCTAGATCTACACAGGGTCAGGATCGTCAATATCACTGTCTCCCACCTGCACATCTCGTCCCACTTTAAGGTCTTCAGTGGCGATAACATGCACGGAGCTGTGTCTCCTGTGATAACAATGTCTTCTTCTGGAATACCTCTTGAGGTACCTGCCTGAGGATCTTCTTGAGGAAGTGTCACTCTTTTCAGGAATATTTCCATGATGGTTTGCTTGGTTTCTTTTTTTCATCATAAATTTGCTTGTAAGCAGATAGCACGCCATGAACATTCCTCTCTACTGTATTAATGAAAACCTTTCAGTGCTGGAGTCCATGCTTTGAAACTTTTGAAGAAACTTGTTGATGTCTGCAAAATCTTCTGCTAAATCCTTCACTGAGAATTTTGTTGGAGATTATACTTTTTTATTCTTGTGCTGTTGCCTCTTCTTCCCGTTCCAACAACTCATCATTAGTCAACTCCTCATTAGTCCATAATAATGCTTTTGGACATCCATTTCACTGACATAGGAATTCAGAAGGGCATCTTGGAAGAGGATCTGTGTCATCCATGGCTTTTCATTGTTCCTGTAGCACACTGGCAGTGAGTTCTTATGAATATGCTTGAATGCCCTGATCACAAATGATTTCAACTTGTAGCTTGCAACATTGACCTCAAGTAAGACTGTTATCCTGCCCTTAAAAGTCTGGAAAACTGGCATTGATTTGGCCTCCTTATTTGGCCTCCTTTCAGGCACCAGTTTCCAGAATAGGGAGGTTACATCCATGTTGAATATTTGCTCTGGCAAGTAAATTTCCTCCACAATTAGCTCACCTAGAGTTTCCAAATATTCTTCAGCTGCCTTCATACCAACAGCCACAGGCTCACCACTAACGTGTACATTATGTAATGAATAGCAATTCTTAAATCATTTAGCAATAAATTCAGCATTGTAGTCAGGTCCAGTCTTGTCTTTAAACATCAAAAACAAACTTTTTGCTTTGGCCATGATCATCGTGGTGCTGAGAGGGATACCCTTCTGTGTCTGGGTCACTAGATGTTCTAGGTCATTAGATGTTTCTCCATGTCTAATAAAGGCCCTTCTCAAATTTTTGTTAGTCTCATTGCCTTCAATGAAACAGATCCTTTAACAGCTTCCATCGCTTTGTTCTTGTTCTTCAAGATCGTAGCTATGGTAGAATGGGACACGACTGGCTGGTGAGCAATAATCATCACTGATTTTCCACCTTTGTAGTCCTTAATCACCTTTCATTTTACTTCCTGGTCTCTTACTGGCAATATTAGCAGTGGATTTTGTATGCTTAGGGGCCATGATGAACACAAGATTAAAACAAGCACAAAAGAAAATGATGCAATCAAGAGCTGTAACAAACACACCATATATGAGGATGCTGCTGGCATAACGCAATATACTGTTTTATGGCAAACTTTTTTTTAATAAGTAGAAAGTACACTATAAAAGAGTGATAAAAAAGTACAGTAAATACATAAGGCAGTAACACAGTATGTATTATCATTATCAAGTATTAGGTACTGCACATAATTGTGTGTGCTATACTTTTATGTGACTGGCAGTTTGTTTATGCCGGTATCACTACAGATACATGATTAATGTCTTGCTCTACGATGTTACAATGTCACTAGGTGACAGCAATTTTTCAGCTCCCTTATAATCTATGGCACCATGGTCATATATGTGGTCCATCACTGACCAAAATGTTGTTATGCAGCACATGACTGTACTAGGTTTTCGTAGGATATATTTTCACATAACAGGGACAAATATGTAAAGCAGGAACTCCAGAATTTGGTTATTTCCTTCTAGAAAATAAAAGGCAGACTTGTCTATGGCAAATGTCAACCCATTCAACCCTAGAGTTAAATTCTCTGATCTAGTTGGTGCCTCCTTGCGCCTTCCTGAGCCATTTGGAAAGGTGCTACCAGTTAGAAAATAGTTCCTGGTAAGAGCAATTAAGATATTTCGTGTGTGACTAAAGGGCAGAAGCTAAACATACACCTGTCAATTATTTTCTATAAAATGTCTTAAAAGCTGTTACAATGAAAAAGGAAGCTAAGTAGCTCTGTTTCTGAGCCTCCTGCTAAGGCTCCACCCTGAGACTCTTCAATTTTACCTATCTGTTTACAGGTTTAGTTTTCTTGTAGACTTTCATTGAGAGAAATATTAGAAAATTAGCACTCTCTCCCAAACTGGTATTTCATAGGTAACAAACTTAGGTTCAGAAAGCTCAGATGCCTTTCAAAGAGCATTTCAATATTGCATTTCAGTTTTCAAATCATAGCCAATTTCAAAATAAAAACAATTCCTGCTTATGTTAAATGTTAAATGTTGTCCTTAAAGAACTTAAATTTCATTTTAAACTTAATCTGAATATTTTTTTCTGGACAGCACTTTCTCAGATTTGATTTATAAAATAAGTGTCCACCTGTATTGGGTCAATTATAATATGAAAGAGAGATGCTACTTTCACCTACTTGGCTCTGGCTAATTATGCAAAACAGCATTTCCTTAGAAGTCTTATCTTTATGGGCAGAACTCGAGTTCAACCACATGCCAGATCTTCCTTTTATTTCCCTTTTTCTATTTCCTTTACTTGGGAAAAGTCTCCAAGGAAACATGGCTTTGCTTAGCCTTCTGACTATCTTGACTTCCAGTAGGAAAAAGTGTGTTATCGGTTACCATGACAACCTTATTTTCCCAGAGCTCCCTGCTGCACTTCATTTGCACTAAACAGGAGCAATCATTATTCAATGAAGGCTCTGATAAAGCTCTTTTCCTTTAAATGGTTTGCAATACTCTTTGAAGCCCTCCTTTGTACAAAGTGAAATGGCTCTCCGAGGGGAGAATTCATTGAGTTTTTCCTAAGAGAATGTTACCTTTGCCATCTGTCCATCAAGCACAAAGAGCACAGGAGTAGAGCCCATGCTGTGTCTATCCTCTAGTCATTTTCAGAGATTTCTACTATGAGTAGATTTTGATTTTAAATGAAAGTTCAGGTGATATTCATTAACTAATCACTTCTTCAAATTCTCTCACTGTATGTACTAAAAGATGACTACTTTATCATTAATTATTCCTTCAAAAATAACATGAATTTTCAAAGTGGCTTACACAGTGACAACTATTAAATTTTATGATGTCAGGAAGACCACAAGTGGAGTTTCAGTTGAGGCTCAATCTAGAAAACATTTATTTATTTACCATTTTTCTGCTTCCTTCTAAGGTTTCTTTTCCTAATGAAACACAATGTCAGCCTATGGTTTCTAGAACTCCATGCTTTCTTGTTTGTGTCTGGCATAAAATAAATAAAGCTTAAATAACTTCTAGAAAAAAAAATCTCTACTCATTTATTGTCCTGCTCTAGGCCCTGTGCCCCCAAACTGAGGTAAACGTTGTAGCCAGAGGGATACAATATGCTGACTGATTTGAGACAATCAGGATCTATCCCTCAGCATATGGGGTAGAGGGGAATTTAGGAGTATGGAAGGTTTCCCATGAAGTACTTGGAGGGCATGGGAGAGGCATAGATATCTGAATAAAATAAGGTGACTTTTCTCAATGTGAAGGCCTTGGCACAAAGTATCTCAAAATAGCAAATATCCACTATAATCAGAGAGCAAATCTTTATTTCTGGGCTCTACATTCTGTTCCATTGGTCGATGTTTCTATTTTTATATCAGTACCATACTATTTTTATTACTATAGCTTTGTAGCATAGTTCAAAATCAGATACTGTAATCCCTCCGGCTTTTTTTTTTTTTCTTGAGGATTGCTTTTGATATTTGGGTTATTTTGTGATTCCATAGAAATTTTAGGGTTGTTTTTTTCTACTTCTGTGAAAAATATCATTGGAATTTTGATAGGGATGCACTGAATCTATGGATGGCTTTGGGTAATATAGACACTTTAACAATATTAAGTCTTCTGATCTGTGAACACGGGATATCTTTCCATTTATTCATGCCTTCTTCAATTTATTTCACTGAAGTCTTGTAGTTTTCCCTATACAACTTTTTTTGCCTCCTTGTTTAAATGTATTCCTAAGTATTTCCCCTGCCCCTCAGCCTCTGGTAACCATCAATCTCTTATTTTAGATGTTATTGTGCATGGGATTGTTTTTTATTTCTTTTTATTTTTCAGGCACTTCATTGTTAGTATATAGACACGCAACTGTTTTCTGTATGTTGGCTTTGTATCCTGCAACTTTACTAAATTCATTGATTAGTTCTAACAGTTTTTCAGTGAACCGTGAGTACATTATACTAAGTGAAATAAGTGAGACAGAAAAAGACAAATACTATATAATATCATTTACATGTGAAATCTCAAAAAGCCAGAATCATAGAAATAGAGAGATTGATGGTTACCAGAGGCTGAGGGGCAGGGGAAATTAGAAAATGTTGGCCAAAGGGTAAAAACTTCCAGTTATAGGATGAATAACTTCTGGGAACCTAATTTACATCATGGTTATTATAGTTAATACTGGATTATACACTTGAAAGATAGTAAGAGAGTAAATCTTAAATGCCCTCACCATAAAAAAGAAATGGTAATTACATAACATGAATGAAGTGCTAGCTAATGCTATCACGGTAAATAATTTGCAATACTTAAATGTATCAAATCAACACGTACACTTTAAACTTATACAGTGTAATATATCAATTACATCTCAATAAATCTGGAAAGAAAATAGTATTCCTTTTTCAAAGAACTAAACAGGGCTCCACCACACATTCATTTAAAAAAAAAAAAGGAAAAATCCTAGATTATATTGGTCTTAAGAGCTTCTCTGCCACAACACACATGGACACCCTCATGCATTCATTAGATTTTGAGTTAAACTGTTACCTTGGATATTTATAAAGTATTAAATTAAAAAAAAACTGTTGAGAGAAGTTTGAGTAACTTCTTCAGCCATCACTTGGCAGAATGTGCATTATTTTATTTAGTGTTCATTTTAGAAAGTTCTATGTCAGGAGGTGACAAACTATTTCCCTCAAGGGTCAGATGCTAAATATTTTAGGCTTCCTGGGCCATAGAGTCACTGCTGTACCAACTATTCGACTCTGCCATAGTAGCAAGAAAGTAGGTATAGACAACAGGTAATCAAATAGGTATGACTGTATTCCAACAAACCTTTATCTATAAGAAGAGGCAACAGAGTGAATTTGGCCCATGGCGTGTAGTTTGCTGACCTCTGCTCTCTATGATAAATTCTTCATAAAAGGAAATTAAAGAAAATGATAGTCTCTTTACTTGAACTTGTACATTTCTTTTTATCTGTGAAAACTATAAATCATCCTGTTTTGCCTTTTTCTGCTACCAGGAAATTCAGAGCTAAATTTAGTGCTCATTTTAGTATCGCTCTTCATTCTTTGGTATATAAATCTATCTCTTTTGATATGGTTTCATATCTCTGCTTTTATGCCATATAACTTTCTTATTCTGTGTATAGTTTAATATTATGAAATCTTCAAATCTTTTTTGGAAATAAAGCATAAATTATATTTAAATCTTTCAGTTCTATCAGTCACACACACAGGCACATGCACTGAAGTCCCAATCTCTTTCAAATCCATTTTACAAATGAGCAAACCG
This sequence comes from Pteropus vampyrus, assembly GCF_000151845.1. NCBI lineage: Eukaryota > Metazoa > Chordata > Mammalia > Chiroptera > Pteropodidae > Pteropus > Pteropus vampyrus. Next base: position 1,170,978 of record NW_011889120.1, read on the forward strand.
ACACCCAGAAATGATCATAATTATAAAACACAGAAGAACTACTTCCTTGACTAACACTTTGGTCTCCAGTGCCTGAATGCAGTTTATTCTATAAGTAGGATAGTATAAATAAAAATACAAATAATAATGTATCCCAGAAGTGCCACATTATCACAAAGCTAATTGCTAGTTTTACCTTAAACAACACATTACTAGTCATCATTTTCTTTCTTTTTCCTCCTCTCTTTGTCCGCTCTCTCTCCTTTGCCTATTTTCCTGTCTTCTGCTATAGAGGTGCAGTGTTATCTCACACCCTACATCCTTACAGGCTCATCTCTCGCATTGGTTTTATTCGTATAATACTGGTATTCTTTTTGTTATTATTGATATTATTATTGGTATTTTTATAATATTGATATTATTCTTATAGGCTCATCTCTAATATTGGTATTCACTTGTGCTCTTAAAGTCCCTTTGCCTCCCTTCTCCCCCTCTTCAGTTGTATGTGGACTCAGTGGCTTTTCCTGTTTTGCTTCTACCCTTATAGGGTTTTTGCTTCTATGTTGGGTTCCAAGAGTCCTTCCTAGCTTGTGCTGCCACTTTCAGCCCTGACTTGCTGTGATCTCTCAGATGCTTGGGATTATAGTTCCTTTTATGGACTTCGGCTTTGATCTATGACCGTCGACTTTATCCTCTCTCCTGTTCTTTGCTCCAATCTGGAGCCGTATTTTTTTTTTTAATAACCTCAGGCTAAAGAACGACCACATGCAACCTTCAAAATTGGGCCTTAGTTGCCTTGGAAGACAAAATGCAAGGGAGAGAGAAAACAACTACACAGAAGAGTAAATCAAACAAATGCAGCCAGGTTGGTGTGCACTGAGTTTAGTTCATTAGCTTCTGCTCACCACCATGTCAGCTGGAAACTGTATAAACCTCCCTCAAAAGACAACTGCAAGCCTATAAAACATTAAGCATTAACGTGCAGCAAGAACAAATTTAATGGAGAAACTCATAATATTCTCCCCACACTAGGCTCTATGAGATTATCCAAAAAATAATTACAGAGAAAACGAAGCATTTTAATTTATCTTTAGGGACTATTATTGGAAAGTTCTTCAACTCTATGATTTGGACTTTTTCACAAGAGCTATTTTATTTTAATTTTAAAAAAATAACTGGAGTCAAATATTTCTATATGATGCAAAAATTTTCCAAAAGACTAAGCCTTTTTGAGTACAAATTTCATTAGGGACCAAATAAGAAACTGAGCACATATTTCACTGAAATTTTCTCTTTCCCACTGAGACTAAGAGGATAAATTAGGTTAAAAACAAACACTTAGAAAATCAAGTCGTTTGGAAAATGCACTCTGAAGCTTTGCTCATAGAGTTGAGACACAGATTTGTCAATATCTGATTAATTTTATTAAAATTGAGCAATCTAAATGTGGGGGCCCACATTCACACAATGCTATGTGCTTAGGGTATCACTAAAGCAAGGCCCTATGAAGACATTCATTGAAAAAAATTACAAATTATATTTCAAAGAAAGCCTTAGTTATTATTATCATAAGAAAAATCAGAATTTTCTGTCATTTAATATTGCTTTTATTTAGGAGTGGTGGCCATAAAGCTTTTCAGGAATAGTCTCATTTTAACACAGCCCATGTGCACATGTGCGCACACATACCTGAGCTAGGTAAAACTTATACCTTCAATTTTTGATTCAAAAGAATTTAAATTAAAAGCCATCCAATCAAAAAAAAGCACATTTCAAAATTTTCTAGTCCAATTGCAATGTAACTCAATTGAAATATAAACAGAGCTCTTTGGGAACACTTCTGTTACATGAAGAAATTTATATTATAGTTTGCATTATTAATACCTTTAATCCTATTGCATATTTGAGATCACATTTCGAAATTGCTTTATGAGTTTTTCTTCAAAAAGTAAAGCCATGATATGGAGCCAGGTTTATTACTGGCTAGTTTAAGAAGAGAGATGGGAATTTCAAAGAGGTGAACTGCCTGACTAAAATTCACACAGGTAGGCCCATGACTGAACCAAGATTTAAAAGCATTTCTCAGAACTTGAAACATTTAAAAACATTATCAGTGCATAAAATTAAGGAATCGCTAATAGCAAAGGTGGAATCCGAAAAGAAAACTTCCCACGACACTATACTGGAAGAGTCTGAAATGAAAATCCAAGTAGTTTTATGTTGTGTTATCATGACATTAAAAACTTTCAGTCGAAGTTTTCTCACATAAGAATAGAGAATACAGTGGTCCAAGATAAGCTATCTGAATTAATTTTTACCTTTGGCTTTAGCATATTAAGAAATCTGGCAAATTACTAAAAGCGAAACAATTCTGTTTACACGTCAAGATCATTAGTTGCATCTAATAGTTATTTGTTTCATCACAGGAAAAGAATTTCTAAATTAGCCATCTGATTAAGTTTGAAAACATAACTAAGAGTTTTGTTTGATATATAACAATAGAGTCAGAAGCAACATTCACTTTCAATAAGTATTTTAATAAAATAATGGAGACAAACCTGGAAGGGACGCTGACAAATCACTGGATCATAGTGTTCAGTTATCTCATGGCTGTATGAAAGGTATAATAATGTGAAATGCACTTGCATTTCTTGTACATACACTAGAGCCATAAACAATGGTTGAGACTCTGGGAGACCTATATGAAAGATCTATGGTACATTCAATCCAATTTTTTTCTCTCTGACAGCAGCGCTAAGCATGTTTATTCTTTTAAATAAATACCTTAGATATGTACTCATATATGCTCATATATCCCCATTGATTTATATGTCCTTCAATAAACTATACAATCTCCAGGTAACAATTACATATTCCAAGGCCTGCTCTCCATTATTTTTTAAACTTCTTGAAACATTAGTTCCTTTCACAACGTTAAAACAAAAATAATAGGGGCAGGAAAAGTTACCTTGCATTTTACTCCCTGTTCCCGACAGATGTGTCTTTTTCTCCACGTGAAAAATATTCCCCTTCTCTTTTTCTTGTCTCTCCCTAAAATTGCTCTCCCCACTCCATCTCTTGTTAATAGGATGTTCCTGTAATTGAAAAGAGGGATGACTAAGCCTAGTGACCCAGGAGCTGCCAGCTGTTTCTCAAAGGGTAGGACTGTCAAGGGAAAGAAAAGAGCACCATAGTTTCCTTTCACACTCTCCTCTACAATTTAAGTGCTTCCTCTTTTTAATTTCCCTGCCCAGATGAAATAGTAGATAGTACTTCTTTTGCCTCCGTTTCTGCTTCTGTTGCCTGGTGCTTCTACTTCAGCTAAGGTCAAAGAGACGAATGCCCAGACTATTAATCTAGCACAGGGAGCAGCAAGTCCCCTCTCTAATGATGATGTATAATAAC
>NW_011889120.1:1174411-1187915 GCF_000151845.1 Pteropus vampyrus
AAAATAGCCATCTGATTAAGTTTGAAAACATAACTAAGAGTTTTGTTTGATATATAACAATAGAGTCAGAAGCAACATTCACTTTCAATAAGTATTTTAATAAAATAATGGAGACAAACCTGGAAGGGACGCTGACAAATCACTGGATCATAGTGTTCAGTTATCTCATGGCTGTATGAAAGGTATAATAATGTGAAATGCACTTGCATTTCTTGTACATACACTAGAGCCATAAACAATGGTTGAGACTCTGGGAGACCTATATGAAAGATCTACGGTACATTCAATCCAATTTTTTTCTCTCTGACAGCAGCGCTAAGCATGTTTATTCTTTTAAATAAATACCTTAGATATGTACTCATATATGCTCATATATCCCCATTGATTTATATGTCCTTCAATAAACTATACAATCTCCAGGTAACAATTACATATTCCAAGGCCTGCTCTCCATTATTTTTTAAACTTCTTGAAACATTAGTTCCTTTCACAACGTTAAAACAAAAATAATAGGGGCAGGAAAAGTTACCTTGCATTTTACTCCCTGTTCCCGACAGATGTGTCTTTTTCTCCACGTGAAAAATATTCCCCTTCTCTTTTTCTTGTCTCTCCCTAAAATTGCTCTCCCCACTCCATCTCTTGTTAATAGGATGTTCCTGTAATTGAAAAGAGGGATGACTAAGCCTAGTGACCCAGGAGCTGCCAGCTGTTTCTCAAAGGGTAGGACTGTCAAGGGAAAGAAAAGAGCACCATAGTTTCCTTTCACACTCTCCTCTACAATTTAAGTGCTTCCTCTTTTTAATTTCCCTGCCCAGATGAAATAGTAGATAGTACTTCTTTTGCCTCCGTTTCTGCTTCTGTTGCCTGGTGCTTCTACTTCAGCTAAGGTCAAAGAGACGAATGCCCAGACTATTAATCTAGCACAGGGAGCAGCAAGTCCCCTCTCTAATGATGATGTATAATAACAATGAGTTAAGAGGAAATATTCTGCTTTGTGCTTTATTAACTACACTTCATTTTTTATACTTATCAAACTTAGTCCAACTTAGAAATCTATCAATATTTCTTTTCTTCCTATTATCTCCTCTTCCTTTTAACTAATGTGGAAACCGCCTAAAATAATTAACTGTTGGAAATGGACTTGGAGTATGTCTAGTTGCTTTGAAGCCTAGTTTCAGTTCAATTCTACCTTCAAATGCATGATTCTTCTTAAGGCACAGGCCTGTGGACCTTTCTGAAATTGACGGTATGGAGAATTATTCTTCAAATCCACCGGTCTGTAATCTCCAAGAGAAAAACCATCCCTATCTCATTCAGTTATATTCCCAGAGCCCAGTACCATTCAGGCACTTGATATCTATCTTTTGAGTGAATAAATAAATGTCTTTATCCAGCAAGTCATTAAAAAATTATTCCAAATAGTGTTTGTCTTTATAACCTTACTACACAGAACTTAAGAACTTACTTAAATTCAAGTGACATTTTATAGTAAACTATGAGGAAAAGGTCATTCACAGGGGATTCTGTGTGATTAAGTTATTATCATTGTTATGATTATTATTATTATTATTATAAATGATGTTGCTGCGAAACGAAGATATTCCTCTCCCACCTAAATCATAAACTACATCAGAAAATCAGAGCAGAATGGTTTCTCAAAAGAGCTGTTGTTTGTTTATTATTACAGGTGTTCCACATATGAACAATATCTAACCTCCACTTCATTGCAGGGGCAGAGTACTAATAGTACTCTGATTTCAATGGATGTTTAGTTTTTCGGAACATATTCCTAAGAGGCTTACCAGTTGGTTATTGTGGAGAGTAAATTATATATAATTATTTCCATAAGCATTCACTGTGCACCATTTATGTGTAGAATAATGTTCTAGGTCCTAATGAATTCATCCAATGACTAGGAAACAACAAATTAGTCATCAAAGTAAAGAAAGAGAAAACCAATTTATCCACAACGAAAACCACTCCACCTTCTTCAATACGATTTGTAATGTTTTTATTCAAACTCATCTTTGCAACAGTTCAAAAACTTGTATAAAGGAGGAAAATGGAAAGTTTGGAAAAGTTTACTATTATTCAGTTGGAGTATGCAAGCATGTCTGTGTTAATGCGATAGCTACCTGTAACTGTAGGTAAGTTTAAACTACTTGTCCTTCTATTTTAGCTCTTTTGTTCCTTCCAAAGGGCTTTGATGAGATCATATCTTGGAATTATTTCCTGTCTTAGCAGGAGCCCTCATTGCTGGTTCATTTTCATTGTCCCGGTTACCCTCCTCGGCTTTTTCCCAGCCTGAGTTCCAGTGGTCTCATGGCCCAAATTTGACTGGACTTCCTTCATACTGTATCGCATTACAAAGTCTGGCATGAGATTAGCTCATTCTCAACTATGTAAAAATGAGTTGCCTTCTATACTTCTGCTCTCTGGGAAAGGGCTGGCTTCTTGGGAATGAAATCAATCTGAGCAGTCACACAGGACCCTCCACGCAGGCCTCATGTTGTCACCATCTTGAAATTCATAATAATTTTATCTTTGAATTTATGTTTTATAAGTGAAGTTCAATGGGACAATGGAGAATGCTTACAAGCAGAGAGGATATGCAGAAGATAGAAAAAAAAGCTTTACGTTTTAGTACCTTTATGAGACTTTCTTTGTGTTTTGTGCAAAAGAGCCCCTGCATTATTTTTTTCATTTTGATCTGGGCTCTCCAAAATATGTAGTCAGTCTTGTTCTGAGGAGAAATATCCGAAAGTAGAGTACAAACTATAATTCTTACTAAAAACTTCAGAGAATTTGATTTTCAAAACTGCTCTTTGAATACCCTCATAAAAGTTATGCTATAGTGAATCTTTATGATAAATACAGTACCTATCTAGTAAAGCAATTTAATTATCACAGGCTGTATTAATTACCATAATAAACTCCACTCCAATAGGACTCTAGGTAGACAAGTCTTCCAGCCTCGGGCCTCTCCTCATTAAATTGCAATTAGCATGATAAATGAGAATAGTGATTTTGCTGCAGCCAGTATTAGTCCTACTTACTCCAGAGGTGACATACTTACTCCAGAGGTGACAGAGGAAGCCATCAGAGACAAGAATTAGATATATTTAAATAAAAAAGAAAACGATAGGGTTTCCTGTCATCTAGCCATTAGGCCAACATCTGTGTGCTTACATATTTCAGCTGTAAATAAGGAAGACCTCAAATAAGTACCAGTGTTAATATTGGTAAGGCAATCTGGTAACTAAACGCAGTCTGTCCTTGGAAGGTCATAAGTTTTGTGAGAATTCAAGATAACTATAATCTTAATATATTAACTGGAAATCTTACTAAGTAAGATGGCTGGTATGGATAGCCTCCAAAACACTGTACACTCTGAATCAAGCGATAAAATATTTCATAATGGCCAATGGTATTGCAGAAGAAGGCTTTCATGTTTATGGCTTTATTGAAACCTAAAGCAAAGACAAATTACAATATTTGATTTTAATCTGTAATAATGTTACAACGCCAGCAATTTAGACTCCGGCAGAATCCCTGTACCCTTGTAGGATACTTTTTTTTTTTTTTTTAAGGCAAGGCAACCCTTACCAGTTGCAAGGATCTTGTCAGCTTACAATTTCTTATTTTTATTTTTTATTTTTTTAAGCCTACAGCACCTGGTCTTCCTAGGTGGTCTCCCATCCAAGTACTAACCAGGCCCGACCCTGCTTAGCTTCCAAGATCAGACGGGATTGGGCTTGTTCAGGGTAGCATGGCCATAGACGCAGACTCACTTTTAAGATGAGTTTCTTTAAACGGGTTTCTGTTCCCTAATATCAAATATTCCCCCAAGACAAGATGTTCTGAAAACTGTCATTTTAATAAATGAATTCTCAGGGGGAAAAAAGCTTACTCGACATACCATACCTAGCTCTGCTAGCATTTTAAATTATTTTAGAAGAAGTACCATCTACTTCATATTGGATTTTACCCAGTCAGCTCTAGAAAGGATGGTTATTTTTCCTTCTCTGTTCTTCAAACACTCCATCACCTTTAACCAAGGATGTGAAATATCTACACGCTGAAAACAATAGGACACTGTGGAAAGAAATTGAAGATGACACAAATAAATGGAAAGATATCCCGTGGTCATGGATCAGAGCAGTTAATATTGTTAAAATGTCCATACTAACAAACAGAGACTCATGGACACGGACTATAGACTAGTGGTTACCAGAGGACTATAGAGTAGTGGTTACTAGTGGGGTGGGGAAGGAGGAAGAGAGGTAGACGAAGTAAAGGGGGTCAAATATAGGTGGGTAGGGGAAGGGTGAAGTGGGTAAAGGGAATCAAATATATGGTAGCTGAAAGAAATTGGACTTTGGGTGGTGAACACACAACAGAATATAAATTATAATGTACACCTGAAATTATATGATTGCATTAACCAGTGTTACCCCAATAAATTTAATTTGAGAATTAAAAAAAAATGTCCACACTACTCATAGCCATCTATAGGTTCAATGCAATCCCTATCAAAATCCTAATGTCATTTTTAATAGGACTGGAAAAAAAATCTGAAAATGTGTATGGAACCACAAAATACCCAAACGGTCAAAAAAAAATCTTGAGAAAGAAGAAAGCTAGTGGCATTATACTGCCAGATTTCTTTTTTTCTTTTCTTTTTTTTTTTTTCCAATAAAGGAACCTAAAACATACAGTGGAGAAAAGAAAGCCTCTTCAATAAATGGTGCTGGGAAAACTGGAAAGCCACGTGCCAAAGAGTGAAAGTAGACAATCTGATATCATATATAAAAAATGAACTCAGAATGGGTTAAAGATTTGAATATAAGACCTGAAACAATAAGATGCATGGAAGAAAACATAGGCACTAAACTTATGAACCTTGGTCTCAGAGGGGTCTTTGTGAACTTGATCCCAAAGACAAGGGAAGTAAAAGCAAAAATAAAGGAATATGACTACATCAAACTAAAAAGATTCTGCACAGTGAAAGAAACCATCAACAAAATAAAAAGGCAACCAACAAAATGGGAGAAGATACTTGCAAACGATACCTCTGATAAGGGGATAATATCAATGATACATAAAGAATTCCTATAAATCAACAACAACAACAACAACAAAAAAACAATCTGATTTACGAATGAGGAGAGGACCTGATTAGACACATTTCCAAGAAGACATACAGATGGCCAACAGATATATGAAAAACTGTTCATCAGTAATAACTATAAGGGAAATGCAAATCAAAATTACAATGAGCTGTCACTTCACTGATTGATAATGGCTATTATCAATAAGAAATAAGTGTTAGAGAAAATGCAGAGAAAAGGGAACCCTTGTACACTGCTGGCAGGAATGTAAATTGGTACAGCCGTTATGGAAAACAGTACAGAGGCTCCTCAAAATATCAAGAATAGAGCTACCATATTACTGAGCAATCCCTCTTTGGGGTATCTACCAGATTTCAAACTATATTACAAAGCTATATTAGTCAAACAACATGGTACTGACATGAAAACAGAAGCATAGATCAGTGGAAGAGACTCAAGAGCCCAGAAATAAACCTATGCATACTTGGTCAACTAATATTTGACAAGGGAGCCAAGAATACACAATGGGAAAAGCATGGTCTTGTCAATAAATGATGCTGGGAAAACTGGATATCCACATGCAGAAGAATAAAATAGGACCCCTATCTTACACCACTCACAAAAATTAACTCAAAATAGGGTAAGGACTTAAATATAAGACCTAAAACCACAAAACTAGAACAAAACTTAGTGAAAAATCACCTTGATATTGGTCTTGGAAATGGCTTTTTTGGAGATGAAACCAAAAGCACAAGCATAAAAAAGGCAAAATTCACCAAGTAGAGCTACATCAAACTAAAAAGCTTCTACATAGCAAAACAAACAACCAACAAATTTTAAAGGCAGCCTATAGAATGGAAGAAAATATCTGCAAACCATATATTTGACAAGTAGTTAATATTCAGAATATATAAGGAATTCATACAACTCAATAGCAAAAATATTAATAACGATCTGATTTAAAAATGGGCAAACAACTCGAATAGACATTTTTCCAAAGAAGAAATATCAATGGCCAACAGGTGCATGAGCAGGTGCTCAACATCACTAAATCATCAGAGAAATGCAAATCAAAACCACAATGAAATATCACCTCTACCTCTTAGAAGAGCTATAAGATAATAGATAAGTGTGTGAAGGTGTAGAGAAAAGCAAACCCTTATGCACTGTTGGTGGGAATGTAAATTGGTACATGAAAAACAGTACTGAGGTTCTAAAAGAAATTAAAAATAGAACTCCCATATGATCCAGCAATCCCATTTCTGGGTATATATACAAGGGAAATGAAAATAGAATTTCAAAGATACATCTGCACTCCATGTTCAATGCAGTATTATTCGCAAAAGCCAAAATATAGATATGACTTAAGTTTCCATCAACAGATAAATGGATACAGAAAAATGTGGTATATATATTTACAGTGGGATATTACTCGGCTATGAGAAAGAAGGAACAGCATAGATGGACCTTGGGGACACTATGCTTAGTGAAAGAAGTCAGACAGAAAAAGACAATTACTGTACGATCTCACTTATATGTGAAACCTAAAAACATTGAACTCATAGAAATAGAGAGTACGATGGTTGTTGCCAGGAGATGAGAGTCAGGGGAAATGAAGAAATGTTGATCAAAGGATATAAACTTTCAATTAAAAGATGAATAAGTTCCTAGGACCTAAGATACAGCATGGGGACTGTAGTTGACAATACTGTATTGGATACTTGAAAGTTGCTATTAGAACAAGAGCTTTTATGACCTCACCATAACAACAACAAAAAAATGGTAATTATGTGAGGTGACAGAAGTGGTAACTAAACTTATGCTAAACATTTCACAATTTATACGTGTATCAAATCATCACATTATACACCTTAAACTTACACAATGTTATATGTCAATTATATCTCAATAATGCTGGAAAAAATTAAAATAAAAAATATTCCATCACTAAATGGAGAAGGCTGTCTTGGGTTTGGGTAGACAGAATAACCGTTAAAGTTTATTCTAATGTGATAAAAAGTAAAAACATTATTCAGATTTTTATGTTCTTTATAACAAAACACAAAAACATAGTGTCAAGGCTGTCAGATCTTGCAAAAGACCTCAAAGTCTGTACATCCAGCCCTGACATTTGTTTCTGAGATCTACACTCAGTTCCAAGCTCTCTACCAGTGACTCTATTTGCATATGTTAGAAGAGCCGAAGCAATCCTTTACTCTCCCAGTTCATTAAAGAGCACCATGCTAAGGTTCATCTTGATTGCCTTTCTCAAAAATTATATTCATTTTGTCATTAAAACCTGTAAATTCTGCCTCTGAAAAATCTATCAAATTTTCCTCTTTTCCTCTCCCACAGCCATAGTAGGCACTTGTCTCTATAGGTTTTGTTTTAGTTCACTAATATTTGCCTCCCTCACAAAATTGTCACTCCTAGTATTGTTCTGATCTTGATATTGCTCCCTGTTGCTATATCATTACTGTGCACTTATGAGATGTTCAAATGTTTTAATTAAATACAACTTTGAGATTAATGTATAGATTGTTTAATTATATTATTACTACTTAGATTTTACAAATTAAAATCATTAGAATATAAAAATATTGAACAAATTTTTATCAAAATAGACACACTGATATTATTTCTTCTTTTGAGCTTTGACTCTTAAAATAAAAACAGCAAAAAATAAGAGCAGGATCAAGAATAATTATATTTATTATCTACTGGAGCACTTGCATTGTGCCTGGTATCATATAGACTATAAATATATTATCTCATATAATCCTTATAACAACGCAATGAGTAGGTAAATCAATCATGTACACATTTAACTACACTTTTTCTTCTACATATTAAGAAACACACTAGAGCCTACTAGCTGATTTGAAACATCAGATCTTGTCTTGAAAATGTGCCATTTCTGGTGTCTAACATCTCTAATCTCATGCTTCCTATAATTATTCTAGCTAGGGCCTTATCCCTTTATATCCTGTTGACCTCAGTGATGGGAAGTTCCTGCCTGAGAGAAACTGGCTTTCTTTGTGTGTCTTTATTCCATGAGCTCTCACATCTTGCCCTTACTCTAGCATGTGGCAGCAGAGTTAAAAAAAAAATACACAGGGGGGCCGTGGTGCCAGGCACATGGTGTAACTCATCCTCTGAGAGTTTTGGTTCACTAAATGGAGGGCTTGGCACTATTGAAAATTTGCTACTGCAGTTTGTTCCACTCCCATCTCCATAAGGGTGATAATCTACATAGATGGCTCTCTCTCTCTCTGTAGCAGAACCAGAGCAGAATTTTTTTCCAATTTTTTCTATTTGCTTCGTAAATAATTTTTACTTTTTTCTTTTTAAATGTGTAAAAAATCAATTTGAACAGAATTAGTTCACATATGCTTTACCGATGCTTCTTTATGGTCTCAAATGCATCATGCCTATCCATGTTCTATGAACATCTTCAAAGTCTCACTACATCTCATTAGGGGATAATACTTAGTATTTACTCATAAGAACAATCCTATTGGAAGAGCAAATGCAGTGGAAAGGGAAGAAAATCATGATCATTTTGGTATATATTGGCATATATATTCGGCATATACTTGGATATTTTGGTATAACCACTGACCGCTAGCCTTCTTTCTGAACGTTCTTCGAGGCAAACTACAGCAGGTTTTTCAGGCCCCTAGCAAGAGCCTATACTCTGCACTTAATTTTCCATTTATTGTCCCTGACATTTTACCCTCTAAGAATACTGAACTGCTTGTAGTTTTTCTAACATACCAAGCTACTTCACATATTGGTGCCTCTGTACATACCACTTCCTCTTTCTAGGGGTTTTTTCTCATTCCCTGAATATCTGACAAACTTAAAGATACTTCGGAATCTAATTCAGGTGACTTCCTATTAATCTACTTCATCCTGGAACGTTAACCCCTGTTTCAATGATTAGCTTGTATCTGCAGTACTACTGCTACATCGCAATGGTTACAACTGTCCTTTTTTTGTATTTACTTCTTTATTTCTTCTTGAGTAGAATCGGCACTGCACATAATTTCCTAGTACTTAGTATCAAAATTTATGAAAACCTAGGTGTCGAATATTAACAAAAAAGTCTCAATTTGCATCAATTTTAGGTTATAGATTTTTTTTCTTTTTCTTGTGTAGGATAATAGAATCTCTTTCAATGCAGGGACACTGTTTCACTTCTTCATCTACACTCACAAAAACTAAAGTATATGTGATGCCCGAAAGGAATGGTGATGGGTAATTACTCTCGTCAGGGGCTTTCGACTAGCATCAAAATCGGGCCCTTTATGGCACATATTCATATAAATGACAGCTCAAGTCAAACCTATCTATCTCCCTAAATAGATGAAACCATTTCCCACCCTTCAAACATTTTTTTCTCTTCTCTAAGGTTATGTCAAAAATCATCGTGATTAATAGTCAACATGTCCACTCCACTCACTGGAACTTCTGAGAAGGATTTGTTATCTTTTTTAGAATTATATAGGAAATAAAATCCTTCCAAAGCAACTGTACAGCTCCAAATAAATCTTGGAGGAAAATATATCTGGCATTAGCAGATATCTACTAAAATTATCATCAGCATTATCATTATCATGACATAATAAAGTCCTATGTGATCAATTTACTTTATTTGAATATGAAACCACTCATTGCATTTTAAAAAAATGTGTCCTATGAGCTCTTTCAGTGTGAGTAAATAGACCTAACTGTGCCTCATTCAGGAGGGTATACATGTATATATTGATGTTTCATGGTGTTCTTCTCCTAATTTTTTATTGTTTATCTAACAAGAAAAAAGATAAAGTAATAAGTAATTTATATCATTTACATATGACATGCATATCATATATTACATATATGCTATATACACATTATATATCACATATACATATGATATATCATATACTTATATTGTACATGTATGTCTGTGTAGGAGACAGAAAGCACAACAGTTATTTGAACAGAGAGAATATAAATATTCTTTAACATAAAGAACTGTTAACTAGGTATAAAATTGTTAACTAGGTAACCGAAAGGACTGAAAGAAAATTCTAAGGTATCACAGAAGTAGAAACTTCAGGAACTAGTTACCACCTACAGGGCTGGAGGAACAAAGAGATTGGAATTGTGAAAACACACATGCTTTGCAGAGTGGCTCAGAGAGCACAAAGGAGTCCTATGTCTGGTGTTGGTGTCTCTAATGGCAGTATGACGAGGCTGGCTCCGGGTGAATACTGGAGGAACTGCAGACGGTTCTGGCTGTTCCTACAGAGAGGAACTGCTGCTGCTTGGATAAAGAGCTGTTGCGCTGATGCTGATAAAGTAAATGGGCACCCGTCCCTTCTCTCTGATCCGGCCTTGCAGTCTCTTTCTCTCTAGTACTCATACAGGCAGAGTCTACCAAGGAGCAGCAGGCAAAGCAGAAATGTGTTTTGCAGAGACCCGCCCTGGATAACAACAGAGAGGAGCACTGAAGGGCGGGATTGGAGCTGAGAGGCAGTAACTTGATAACTGACTAGTATGCTTCCTCTTCACAGGAAGGTGAGGACATTCCACTATTTTGGTAAAACAGCTTCTACACCGAAGAGTTTTAATAGATTTAATATTAATATAGGATATCTTTTTCCGTATTTGACCTGGAATGTCCTTCCTCAAAAGGAAATATTAGCCTTGGAAAATCATATATATAGAAGAAGAATATTTTCAATAGGCCATATTTAAAAGTAAAGGATGTCATTTTCCTACATATTTCAATTTCCATTTCTTTTTTCTTTCCCTTCCTTTTTCTTTTTTTACTGATTCATTACAGGAAGGGAGGTTGCTTGATATACGTCCCAGGTATAAATATTATCCATATCTCAGGTCAGAACGAGCAGAACTTTGCAAAAAAAAAAAAAATCAGTGAAAAACAAGTTGATGAGGGAGATAGGTGAGAGATGGATACCATGTTAAATTTCAGTTTGGGTGAAAACTAAAACTTTTGCCTATGAAATGCATTTTTGGAATTCTGTATAGTCTTTGTAAGATGTGGCATAATAAAGCGAGCTTCTCAAGAACCATGTTGGACATTTAGGTAAAGAAATAGAAAAGATTTATCTAAGTAAAAAAGGAAGACTGACATTATATCTACTGATTAAACATTACTAAGAGAAATAAATGAAAATTAACATTCATCTTTAATTCATGAACAAACTAATATTTATAGGGGGAGAAAGATGGCCCCTCATGTTCTCCTAATCAATTTCACACAGAAATGTTTCCACTACACAGAAGAACTGATCTACAGAAAGACAATTTGAATAAGGCTGAAAATCTGCCATGTTGTAGCCGCTGTGATTTCTCAAATCAGCAGCCATGCATGGAAGAGAGTGCTAAATGTGAACCCTTCTCTCTTCCCCATCCTCATCCATTTCTCTATTTTTTTAGAAGCTGACAGATAGTAAATAACTATACAACATAGTAACAGCAAATGACAAATTGACTAGAGATGAGTTTCTCTTATTTGCTGGGGAAGATTTAGAAAATAGACCAAAATTCTATGTAATGCTAGAGCAGCAGGCGAGTCTAGAAAATTTTGTTTTCTGATTCTAGACAGAATTCCATGTTGTACTGACAGGTTACCACTTCTCCAAAGATGACCCCCGAATTCCTTAAACAAGCATTTTTCCTCTTCCTGTGACTCTTTTTCTGTCTTGCTAAATTTTATGATTGCTCTTCAACCTTCCACTAAAAGTATTGACTATTTTGTAGGTTTACGCATCAACAAGAGACACCACCTAATAAAAAAATGAAAAAATATTTAAACAGGCATGAAAATGGCTATCTAAATATCCAAAAAATACATGAAAAATTTTTCTACTTCATTAGTCATCAGAGAAATGCAAATTAAAATCATGATAAAATATCACTAGATAACAAATAAAATGACAAATTTTTAAAGACTGACATAAAATTTTATGAGGATATGGAGCAAGTAGGACTTCCTACTTGCTTAGAGTATACATAAACATATACATTTATTTACGAATACTCTTTTATATGTAAATAAACAACTACTTTGTAAACCTGATTGTCAGTGTCTATGCAAGTGGACCACAGGCATATATAACTATATTTACAACTGAAATACATGCCAAGAAATCTATGTACTAGTGTTAGTAGTAGCTTCATTCATAACAACCAAAAACTAGAAACAACTTAAATGCTCTGCCATAGTAGAATGTATAATTGTGATATGATCAAAGAAGGATATATTACACAGAAATAAAAATTAATGATCTACTGCTATACATAGCAAAATACTTGAATCTCACAACATAATGTCGTGGGAGAAAGCCATACTCAAAAGAATACATACTCTATTATTACATTTATATGAAAAGGAAAAACTATACCTTGATGTTAGAAGTCAGAATAGTGTTTATCTTTGGTAAGGAAGTGGTGGCGGTGATCGGAAAGGCCGCTAAAGGAGGATTCCAGAGTGCTATTCATGGTCTATTTCCTGTTCTGGGTGGTGTGGTTACATGGGTGTGTTCACTCTGTAAACTCATTGAGTTGAACACTTGTGTTTCAATGCTTTCTATGTATATTATACTTCAATTTAAAAAGTTTACTCAATTCCCACCAACAATGTACAAAGCTTCCAGTTTCTCCATATCCTCGACAACACTTGTTACTTTTTTTTTTTTTTATTAATAGCCATCCTAACAGATGTGGTGTGACATCTCATTGCGATTTTGACTTGCATTTCCCTGATTAGTGATGCTAAGCACTTTTCTATAAGCCCATTGGCCATTTGTATGTGTTCTTTGGAGAAATGTCTAATCAAGTCCTTTGCTCGTTTTGTAATCAGATATATTTATAGCTAGAGCTGTAGGAGTCCCTTATATATTTTTGGATATTAACCCTTTATTAAATTTGCTTTTCAAATATTTTGTCCCATTCCATAGGCTGCCTTTTCATTCTGTTTGTTGTATCCTCTGCTGTGCAAAAGCTTTTTGGTTTGATGTAGATAGGTCAGTCACTGTAAACAGTATGGAGGTTCTCTTCCAAAATAAAAATAGAACTATGATAAAATTCAGCACAATACATATCCAAAAGAATTAAAATCAGGATCTGGAAGAGATACCTGTACTCCCATGTTCATTGCCACATTATTCACCATAGTCAAGATAAAAAAAAAAAATCCTAAATATCTTTCAATGGATGAATGGATAAAGAAAATGTGGAATATACATACAATAGAATTCAGCCTTATTAAAGAAGGAAATCCTGCCATATTCGATAACATAGATGAAGCTGAAGGACATTATGCTAAATGAAATAAGCCAGTCACTGGACAAATACTGCATGATTCCATTTATAAG
>NW_011889120.1:1189056-1195584 GCF_000151845.1 Pteropus vampyrus
ATTTGTATTTTGAATTATATCATGTACACAAAATTGTACTGAATATACTATAATAATGAATGTACAGCTTAGAGGATAACAATAAACAGAAAAAAATCAACAAAATGAATGTGCATATATCTATACCACCCTGATTAAGAAATAGACATTGCCTTGAATTCTTTTGTGGTTCCTCACCAATATCAACCCCCATCTCCATCAGAGATACTCAAGATCCTCAGTTTTATGTCAAACATGTCCTCGCTTGTATTTATAATTTTACAACATAACATAGTTCTAAGCTAAACATAAACACTAACCTAAAAATAATTTAAGCGTTATTTTGTTTGTTCCTGTTTGAAAATGTAAATTAATGGAATCTTACTAGTTCATCTACTGTGGACTTTTTCATTTTGGTGTGTTACTAAGATGCATCTACACAGATACCTGTGCCTTTACTCCATTTTGTTTGTTTTTCACTGTCGAATAACATCTATGGTATATCACAAATTATTTTATGTTTTCTAGATATTTGTATTGCTTAAAGTCTTTTTGTCATTACAAAGAGTAACCTTAAGAACATTATTTTTGTATGCCTCTTGTTTATGTACAAGAGTGCGTAGAGTGGAACTACGGGGTCATAAGATTATGCATATATTCAAATTCACTAGCAAATGCCAAAATATTTTCTAAAGTAATCAAAACAAAACAATTTCCTCTTGTCTCACATCTTTGCTTGGTCCTGTCATTATTTTAATTTTAGTCATTCAAGTTAGTGTGTAATTTTATTTTAACATTTTCATATGCTTAATGGCCATTTGTATTTCCTCTTCCATGAAAATATAGATCGTGTCTGTTGCTCATCTTTCTTTTCTGGGAGAGGGGGTTATTTTTCTTATATATTTCTGATAGTATTTATACACTCCGAATTCTACAAGGTTTTTTTAGTAATCAGTGTTGCAAACTGATTACTATGATTTCCCATTATGGCTTGTCTTGAGTTCTCAAATTTTATGTAGACTTAATTGGTAATATTTTCTTTTATGATTTCTGCATTTTATATCTTGTTTAAGAAGCCCTTCCCTACTCAAAGGTCATAAAGATTTCTCCTTTATTTCCTAAAAAAAATTTAAAGTATTTTCTTTCACATTTAAGATCTTGATCAATCTGGAATTGATTTTTGTATATGAATAAAGTAGATGTCTACTTTTATATTTTTTCTCATATAGATAACCGAGTCCCTTTACCATTTAATGAATAGGCTGTTGACTTACAATACCTCTCTGTCATATATCAAGTTTCCAATCACATGGAGACCTATTTTAGGCTCATTTATCACTGAACTGATGCCATGGTGTTTTAAGACATTACCTTTTTAAATGGGAAAACTACAAATACTTCTATTCATTCAGTTAAGCTGAATTAGAACTTTAAGCAATAATTTACTGATTAAGTATTTGAGTTTTGCAGTGAAGACTTATGGAACAAACAACAGAAATCAAATAAAAACGTGAAAATAATTTGTTTTGCAGTAAAATGTATCAGAAAACTTTCATTACAGATAAGAATAATTTCTATATACTTGTTTATAAAAATCCAGGTAATTACACTTTTGGAAAGCTTTCAGTGCTCTCATATAACTATAACCTAGGATACCTTTTACTATAATATTTATAATTTTGTTAAAATTCCTTCTGGGTCAAGTTACATTTTGATTAATCCAAGACATCTAATTAGGAAAAATATGAAAATGAACTCACGTTTAGTTCTTAGTTATCAAATTTATTTAATAAAATCCTTCTACTTCTGGCTAGGACTCTACAATAAAATGTTGCAAATATTAATCATTATTTTCATGAAGAAAATAAGTTATTTTTCTCTTCCTTGAAAGACACTCAAAGCCTCTTCCACTCATATTTCCTAAATCCTCAGACATCTCAGGCTTATGATTTGCTGTTTGAGATTGTGACCTAATCAGTGATTCTCAACCTTGGTTGCATCTTAGAATTGCCCTACACTATTCAAATCAGAATCTCTAATGATAGTATCCAGATTTCAGTAGTTATTAAAGTTCTTCAGGTAATTCCAATGTGCAGCTAGGGCTGAGAACCCCTGACCTACAGTAATATGTTCATTAGCCAAAGCTCATTGAAAATGCTAAGTGGACAAATGATGTTTTCTTTAACATTTCATTCATTGGTATCCTCCTATGTACCAGGCCCTGTGTTAAGTGTTAATGAACAGAGTCCTTGCTTTCAAGAAGTTTATAGTCTAATGTAGGAAACAGACATTAATCAAATCATTACTGATTAACATATAAATACAAAGTTAGATTGGTGTACTAAAAGAGAGGCAAGATTCTCCCAGAGGCTACGACGAAGGAACCTCATCTGATTAGGGTGTCAAGGAGGCTTCCTAAAGAAGTGATCCTAGAGCAGAGAAATGATGAATGAGCAGAAGTGGGGAGAGCACGCCAGGCTGAAGGAGCGGCAAGTGTGAAGGTCCTCCTATAGAAGGAACCAACATCTTCTGGAGAGATGAAAGCTTAGAGGAGCTGGAGGGCAAAAAGCCAGAAGTGAGCAGTATGAGAGGAGACCGAAGATGTAGTAGGGCCAGATCATGTCAGATGTTACAGGAATAAGAGTTATTTTTTATATTTAAATACTTAACCTTTTAGAGAAGTTTTAGGTCACATCAAAACTAAAAGGAAGGTAAAGTGACTTTACAGACAACCTCTACGTATAGGAAAGAAGGTAGCTGAGGAAAGATGATGGAAGCCGAAGACATACTCCCAAATCTATAGTTCCTGACACGAAAATGAGGCAGGGAGGTGAAGGGGATGACTTGTGGCTGAAGGTGCTGCATTATCATTGATAGAAGAAGTCATCGATAATCGATTGATTACTGTTCACCAACAGTTACACACTGGTGAAACTTAGGCAAGCTCAGATCTGAGTATATAGGGCAATGTTAGGAGAAAATCTGGAAGCCAGATAGAAACAGAGATAGTTTTGTTTGCTTATTATTTACTTTGAAATGAAGTCCCATGACCTAAAGTAACAAAAAATGAATACCAATTAACCAGAATAATTTGGTCATGATGATCAATGAAGAAAAAAATCAAAAGGATTACCAAGTGAGAACATTGTGTATTATGAGACAAATTTCACCATATAAAACATACCGTGAAGTTCAGAGGTGTCAAATGCTCCTCAGAAAAGGATTTGAAAGAGGGAAAAATGCAGATGAATGGCTCCTTAAGTACCTCCTCAAATTTGTGATCACTGGATAATGTTTTACTGCTTGAAATTTACACATTGTTTTAATAGCAAAAATGATGACATTTAGGCAAGAAAAGCAAAAAATAGATGCCCAATGAACCTGAATTTTGATCAACACAGTTCTTTTCAATGAGTAAATCCAAAATAAATCATCTGGAGCTAACATAATTCTAGAATGGTAATTTAGGTATTGGGGCCAATTTTCATCAATTATTATTCTCTTAAATCTTTTTATTCCTAAAAAAAAACAAAAACAAAAACGAAAACCCTATAATTCTTTTAGATAAACGTCCTATGAAATACATTTCTTGAGTATTTGGAAAATAGAGTAATCAAAAAGTATTTCTTTTAGAATTTCGTTTTCTCTGATGTTGAGAGCAGAATAATGTAAAATTTCTCCGTTTGTGTCTAAGCATTTTCAGCCAGGCATTTCATTTAAATAGAAAATATACAATGAAGCAAAGAAAATAGTTCATTATTAAAAACTAACATTAACAATGACTCACTTAAAAATTAAGTCAATAAATTAATTTTTAAAAAATTAAAAATAATTAAAATTAAGTCAATTAATTGGCAAAACTATTGATTCTTGATAAATTGCAACCTCCCGGTCGATTAAGGACAAACGTTCTAAACAAAAATCCTGTAGCTATGGCAATGCAAACTTCACAACATAAACAAATGCATTTTTTTAAGAGAAATAATTTTCCTCATAGCATCAGCTATATAGGAATAGATCTACTATGCCATTAGTATTAACATCCCTCTGGCACACGAAAAAGGAATAAAGATCATTGAGTGTAATTGTAAAGCTAGTTGTGTAGCATTTTTTGTAATTTATTTAAAATACTGGTTTCTAAAGTTATAATATCCAATGCTCAATGTAAATATACTTTGGGTACCTTTTAAAGCATCATTTCTTCAAAGAAATCTCGTACTTTGCTCTAAAGCATTATTCAGACTTATAATGAAATAATTATTTGGTGACAAGTTTTAAATGGACTTTTCCCTTGCCAAATTTAAGGTTCCATTAGAGAAGATACCATGTGTCTCCTCTTACTCATGGCACTGTCTCTAGTGACTGGGACATTATAAATCCTCAGTAGGAAATCTGTTAAATAAATTAATAAGTTCCTTTGCATTTAATTCATTACAATTTTGACAATGGTCATAATTCCTTGTTTTTATCTGCTCAACTATTTACACTCAAATATATTAATTTATATGCAAGCATTTATAAGAATTGGGGCTTCTGGTCTGTATTAAAATTCTATGAAGCATAGAAAAGGTTAATCTGTATCAAAGCAAAATAAGTGTTTATCTTTTTTTTAAAAAAAACAAATATTTCTCTTTCTGGTGCATTATATTCCATCATTTAAGGATTTGTTTCTGTTTTTCTGCACTGTTTTTCCCACTGGTCTTATTTCAGAATGCAGATTCTCTAGGGAAGGGATGATGTTCAGAGTCTAGAATACACTAGCACAAATTAGTTTTGCCACTTCACTTTTCAGTTAGGTTTCCCTGGCAAAAACTCTAGACCGAAATGATCGTGGAGCATTTTTTAGTCTCTTAGTTGGTACAATCAAAATATACACAGGATGTAGAGGATGAAAGACAAATATATCGAGGGAGGGTCAGCAAAGGTTTTTAGGTATTTGTTATTTGATTGACAACCATCTTAATGATTTTATTCGGTAACATTTTCAAATATTTAATCTTCTCTTATATATCCTAGGGGTGACTGACTGAAGTTGTTAGTAGCTGAACGTTTTTTGACATATTTTTTGGTGAAAGTTTTACTGACATACAACATAAATACAGAACAGTGCTCAACTCACAAAGGTACAGCTCATCTAATGTTTAGAGTTAACATATTCATAACCAGCACCCAAATCACTACCAGCCTCACAAAAGGTCCCCTCGTGCCCTCTCCCAGTCACTGACTTTTGACACCAAATACTAGTTTTCTGACATATTTTAGCTAGCACCTCTCCATAGAATGTGTCGGCACTTATAACCTATTTTTTCTCAGTTTTGGAGCTTTAGCCAAAATTCTGAGAAATTATACACAATCTCATGTGACATCCTCTGACCTCTTCATAAGATTAAAAGACCAAATCTCTCAGAATAATTCTAAGACTCACCTAAAAAAGAAACTCCATACATGTAATGTTTGATATCTTTCCTCAAAATCATATCAGGGAATTTATTCTATCTATTCTTATTATCCCCTGCCTTTAAAACTAGGGAGATTAGCATTGAAATTTATTCCTAGAAGTAATTATTGTCAGAGACAAGTTCTAGTTGATCCTTTCACTGAGTTAAAGAGACATCCAAATTCTCAAAGAAGTGCAGAATTAGAGGATTGGATCTGCAAGAAGCCTTACTAACCACTCCATCCAGTCAACCCAATTTATAGATGAGAAAGTAGAGGGCCAGAAAAGGAAAGTGTTTCATCACGATTTTAGGTAAGGCAGACTTGTCCAAGGGCCTAATTCCCTTATATCCAGTGTATAGCTCTTTCCAAACTACAGACAGAGATGTTTCCTTGAAGTGAGAGGGCCTAATTTTAAGTTCTGGTTCCTCTTGACTAGCTAGGTGAGCTTAGGCGTATTGCTCATGTCTCTAAGCTTTAGTTTATTCATCTTCATAATGAGTCACTGTGTGTACATGGCCCATAGTCAACACTCAGAAAATGAGAGTTATTGCTGCTGTTGCTCATGGAAAGAAACCCAGATGTGAGTCTATACATTCTCCTAAATATGAGGCATCAGACATTTTATAAAACTCAGGGATGTCATAACAGGGGGTGAAAGTCATTGTCTGGTACCTTCTGACATATTCTGTACTTTCCCATAAAAACCATGAACAATAAGTTTGATGAAAGGAAAGTATAATGAGGCCACAAAATGAGTTCCTAAGTCACTAGTCCTGCCCTACATTTAGATACTTAGCTACAGCTGTCAAGATAACTCAGAGTGGTGGACTCCAAGGAAGATGGTGGACTAGGTAAAAAGCAGGGTTTGCCTCCTCCCAGGTCCACATCGAAATTACAACCAAATTATAAAATAACATGGAGAATCACCTGAGGTCCGGCTGATCAGAACACATACATCTGATAATATAAAGAATGAGCCACATCAAAGCGGGTAGGAGGGGCAAAATCGCAAATCAGGCTGGACACACACTCGCAAGAAGTGGACAATCACCAGAAGAGAGAGCAAAGCTTCAGAGTCTCCCCTGAAGGAGAGGGGGGTCCTGGACCCAT
>NW_011889120.1:1196839-1201345 GCF_000151845.1 Pteropus vampyrus
TGCCCCTGCCCTGGGGTGGCGCATTCAGGCCCAAGGGTGGCAGCAACTGACCTTGCTACAATTGGAAACTTGTCCAGGGAGCCACAGAGACAGCGCTGGCATGCACACTGACACTGCAGTGGCAGAGGGGAATTTACTCAATAGACCCAGGAGACTCCTGGGTCCCTGCACCACCCAACATGCATATCACCCAGAGGCTCTTCCAGTTTCAGAGTTTTAAGGGCAACTGACAGTCAGTGTCAAACCTGGAAGAGCACTGGTCCCTCTGCTAAACTGCCCTAGGTCAGGGATGGGGGATAACCAGACTGCTGCCTACATTGTTATTTCTTATACTTATCTATAGATCCAACATAGGCAACAATCATCTGCAGATCACTTTGTACTTCCCACTGGGTAGCCCTGAGCAATCAAAAGAAGTACTTGACCTTGGCCTATGGGGAAGCCCCTCCCAAGGGGCCACAAAACCAGCGCATCTGGAGGCTGGCACCAGACCACAACAGAGCAACTCCTGACTAGCCCCATTACTAGTACACACAAAGTGTGGTCGCAACAAGTACACAAGTCTGCTAAGGCAAATCCTAGTCAGTGGAGTCAGCCCCCACACAGCAACTCTTACCCTGTGGGTGCAGCCAATTCCCACAGTCAGCCTGAGCATTAATCCCATTAACTGATGTGCTAACAATAGTAAACACTTAACAACAATGACAGGTCACACAACCCAAGCAAAGATCACATCCAGAGCCCCCCGCCCCCGGCATAGGGGATCAGGGGGAGTATGCCAGTGGACCACACAGGACACTTCCTACATAAGATCATCTGGCCAAGGCTGAGAGATGAAACGAATATTCCTAACACAAAGAAATGAACACAGAGAGGCTACTAAAATGAGAAAACAAAGAAACATGCCACAAAAGAAACAACAGGAGAAAACTCCAGAAAATAAGCTAAATGAAATGGAGACAAGCAACCTACCAGAGACAGAGTTCAAAACACTGATTATCAAGATGCTCAATGAACTTAGGGAGAAAATGGATGAGCATGATGAGAACGTTAACAGAGAGACAGTAAGCATAAAAAAGGACATAGAAATCACAAAAAAAGAACCAGACAGAAATGAAGAATACAATAACTGAAATGAAGAACACATTTGAAGGATTCAACAGGATACTAGATGAAGCAGAAGATCAAATCAGCGAACTGGATGACAAGGTAGCAGAATACACCTAATCAGACAAAACAAAAAGAAAAAAGAATTTTAAAAAATGAGGATAGTTTAAGAGACCTGTGGGACAACATGAAGCAGAACAATATCTGCATCATAGAAGTATCCAAAGGAGAAGAGAGAGCGCAAGGGATTGAGAATCTATTTGAAGAAATGACAGAAAACTTCCCTAACCTGGCAAAGGAATTCGACATACAAGTTCAGGAAGCACAAAGAGTCCCAAAGAAGAGGAATTCAAACAGACCCACACTAAGACACATCATCATTAAAATGCCAAAGGTCAAACACAAAGAGAATCTTAAAAGCAGCAAGAGAAAGGCAGCTAGTTACTTACAAGGGTACCCCCATAAGAATGTCTACAGACTTTTCAATGGAAACTTTGCAGGCCAGAAAGGACTGGAAAGAAATATTCAAAGTTATGAAAAACAAGAGTCTATAACCACGAATACTCTACCCAGCAAGGCTTTCGATTAAAATGGAAGGTGAGATAAAGAACTTCCCAGACAGGGAAAGCTTAAGGAATTCATTACCAACAAGCCAGTAATACAGGAAATGTCAAAGGGACTTCTGTAAAAAGAGAAGGGGTAAAAAGAAAAAAGAAAAAACAAATACAAATAATAAAATGGAAGTAACTATGTACCTATCAGTAATCACTTTAAATGTTAATGGATTAAATGCTCCAATCAAAAGACACAGGGTAACCGAATGGATAAGAAAACAAGACCCGTGCGTATGCTGTCCACAAGAGACCCACTTCAGATCAAATGACACTCACTGACTGAAAGTAAAGAAATGGAAAAAGATATTTCATACAAATGGAAATGAAAAAAAAAAAGCCAGAGTGATACCTATATCAGATAAAATAGACTTTAAAACAAAGGCTATAATAAGAGACAAAGAAGAGCATTACATAATGATAAAGGGATCGATAAATCAAGAGGACATAACCCTAGTGAACATATCTGTACCCAACATAGGAGCACCTACATACATGAAGCAATTATTGACTGACATAAAAGGAGAAATCGACAGTAATACACTCATAGTAGGAGACTGTAACACCCCACTGGCATCAATAGTCAGATCTTCCAGACAAAAAGTCAACAAGGAAACATGAGCCTAAAAGACACACTAGACCAGATGGATTTAATAGATATTTTCAGAGCATTTTACCTCAAAGGAGCAAAATATACATTCTTCTCAATTGCAAATATAACGTTTTCTAGGACAGACCACATGTTAGGACACAAAACAACTATCAATAAATTTAAGGACACTGAAATTATATCAACCGTCTTCTCCGATCACAATGGTATGAAACTAGAAATTAACTACAAGAAAAACTGGAAAATACACAAACGCATGGAGGCTAAATAACATTCTACAAAACAATAAATGGGTTATCAATGAGATCAAGGAAGACATCAAAAGATACCTAGAGACAAATGAAAATGAAAACACACAACTCAAAAACTATGAGACATGGCAAAAGCAGTCCTAAGACGGAAATTCATAGCTATACAGGCCTACCTCAAGAAACAAGAAAAAATTCAAATAAACAACTTAACCTTACATTTAAAAGAACTAGAAAAAGAACAGCAAACAAAGCCCAAAGCGAATAGAAGGAAGGAAATAATAAAGATCCGAGCAGAAATAAATAAAATAGAGTCTACAAAAAGAATACAAAAGATTAATGAAACCAAGAGCTGGTTCTTTGAAAGAATAAACAAAATTGGCAGACCCTTAACCAGACTCATCAAGGAACAAAGCGAGAGGACTCAAATAAATAAAATCAGACACGAAAGAGGAGAAATCACTACAGAAATATAAAGGATCCACAGAAACATAAAGGATCATAAGAAAATACTACGAGCAATTATATGCCAACAAATTGGACAATCTGGAAGAAATGGATATACTCCTAGAAACATACGATCTCCCAAGACTGAGTCAAGAAGAAACAGAAAATCTGAACCGACCAATTACCACCAATGAAATCAAATCAGTAATCAAAAACCTCTCAAAAAGCAAAAGTTCTGGACCAGATGGCTTCACAGGCGAATTTTACCAAACATTCAAAGAAGAATTAACATCTATTCTTCTCAAACTATTCCAAAAAATTCAAGAAGAGGAAAGACTCCCCAACTCTTTTTATAAGACCACCATTACCTGATTCCAAAACCAGACAAAGACATTACGGAAAAAAAAAAACAAAACAAAACTTTAGGCCGATATTTCTTTTGAACATTGATGCAAAAATCTTCAACAAAATATTAGCAAATCAAATTCAGCAATACATGAAAAATATCATACACCATGATCAAGTTGGATTTATTCCTGGGATGCAAGATTGGTACAATATCCACAAATCAATTAATGTGATACACCACATTAACAAATCAAAAGATAAAAACGATATGATCACATTAATAGATGCATTCGACAAAATCCAGCATCCATATATGATAAAATCTATCGGCAAAGTGATGGGAATAGAGGGAACATACCTCAACATGATAAAGGCCATATATGGCAAACCTACAGCTAACATCATACTCCATGGGGAAAGGCTAAAAGCGTTTTCCTTAAGATCAGGAACAAGACAAGGATGCCCACTTTCACCACTCCTCTTCGACACTGTATTGGAAGTCTTACCCACAGCAATAAGACAAGAAAGAGAAATAAAAGATATCTAAATTGGAAAGGAAGAAGTAAAACTCTAGTTATTTGCAGATGACATGATACTATATATAAAGAACCCTAAAGATTCCATCAAAGAACTATTAGAACTGATCAATGAATTCGGTAAAGTAGCAAGATCCAAAATTAATATTCAGAAGTCAGTGGCATTTTTATTCACCAATGATGAACTTTCAGAAAGAAAAATTAAGAAAATAATCTCAATTACAATTGCATCAAAAACAATAAAATATCGGGAACCAAATTAATCAAGGAGGTAAAAGGCCTGTTCTCAGAAAATTATATCATTGAAAAAAGAAATGGAAGAGGTACAAATAAATGGAAGTATATAACCTGCTCATGGGTAGGAAGAATCAACTTCATTAAAATGGCCATATGGGCCAAAGCTATCTATAGATTCAGTGCAATCTCTATCGAAATACCAATGGCATTTTTCAGAGAACTAGAACAAATAATCCTAAAATTTTATATGGAACCATAAAAGACCCCGAATAGCCACAGCAATCTTGAGAAAAAAGAACAAAGTTGGAGGTATCACACTACCTGATATCAAACTATACTACAAGGTTACAGTAATCAAAACA
>NW_011889120.1:1203095-1219377 GCF_000151845.1 Pteropus vampyrus
AAGTACAAATTAGTAGTTGATAGATGGTCACGGGGATGGGGAGCACGATATAGGGAATGCAGGTAGCATTAATATATTAGCTATGTGGAAAACCAGAGGAGAGAGGGACCAATTAGGGGGATTGCTTAATAAACTATATAAATGTCTAACCCTACTTCACTGTATACTTGAAACTAATAAAGTAAAAATAAAAAAAAAACATTAAAAAGTGCATATTTAAAAAGCACTGCAAACAGCTGATTTGTAAGCAGAGTAGTAATGAAGGAATTTTCTATTTTAACATTTTATTCACTTTTACACTATGCCTTGTGAAGTAAGAGAATAAAAACTGTAAATGAAATCAAATAAAAAGCAAACACCTGGTACATTTACCCAAAAAAAGATAACTCAGAATGGTACCTTTGGGAGGTACAGTAAAAATCAGTTATAAATGAATTGAGTAGAGTATTCACCAAAAAGAGACTACCTCACATATAAAGACTTGTGGGACCCTTTTCTCTCTTGATTTGGACACCAGCACAATGTAGCCTAAGCAGAATTGACTTTATTGGCAGACATAGTCCATCATTAAATCATTTTGTTCTTGTAGTCAGTTCTATTGCAAAAGTTCCATTATTAAATCATATCTCCAACATTTCATATTTTTCCTTTGTTTTTAAAATTCATCTTGATTAACTCTCATTATTTCCAACTATCAAGATCATTTTAGACATTGGTTTGACATCCAGTGTTAACTATTCGTCCCAGGTTTTTAAAATCTGAGAATTAGTCCTCGCATCTTTTATTCCCAAGTCCGTTGGGAATAAAATAATACTTTTATATTTAACGGACTAGAAGAGAAGGTAAGAATACTGTGGAATGTCTAAATCTGCTCCCATCACACAAATACTGATATGGGCCATTATCTATATGCTTTGGATATAGCCATTCAAAACACCTGCAAATCTACTCATATGTACAACTATCTAGTTCTTATAGTGTGCTCTTTACATCAAGACAAAGTGATGAAGAATCTAGTCTTTCCCCTACAGAAATAACAGGAATGCTAACCCTCCAAGAATTTCCCCAAATCTATACACAGTTGCTAAATTATCAACTAATTTTTAATAGTTAATCACGTTAAGCTTCCTCGGATCAGGTTCCTTTTTCTAAAGCTCCTTTATTTAGTCTCAATCTTTGTTTCATCAACTTAGAAAAATTTTTGGAGTATACTAAACTCTTTCAGGTTTAATTTTTATTGAAATCCAAATATATCCCTGGAATAAGCAAATGGCTGAAAGTATTACTGGTCAGGTTTCATATACAAGAAATAATTTTACACTCCATTCAGTCTAGCTGCCCAACGGAACACTAGATTATTCCTTGGAGTACACATCAGGTAAACAGCATAAGATTCTATTACACAGTTCTCAAAGGAAGTATTTAAATGCCTCAACATCACTGTGATTCAGTAAATAAATGAGAGTCCTAGTAATCTGAGGAATTTTCAGCTCACACGGAGGCTTGCTTGCTCAACAATCTCTCTGGGAGTTTCAAGACACCCATCTGCAGCTGTTCTACTTTTTACTGGGCTTTATGAAACACATGCTTCACAAAGAAAAAAACAATCTGCTCATTCAGGTGCAGAATGATACTATATACTCCAGGAAGGGGAAGAGAAAGTCACCGCCAGAAGTGAATGTGGTTTTATGGGGGTCAGTGTAAGAATTATATAACAACCCATTTCCTGTCATTATTAAAAGCCTCTATTTATATAAGGAACACAACTTAATCATGATATATTTATGAATTTGTATGGAATTCAGAAGTGTTATCTGAAACTGAAAGGAATTTTTGTGGTTACTACTATTTTTTTAGTTATATGTACCAGTTATGTAACTTTGTCTCAGCTACAAATATATCCTTTTGTATTGTACAATTCTAGGGCTGGAACTGTGAGAACTATATTTTCCAGCCCCCTTTCCCACGTGGCTTCCTGTGAGATTCAATTAATAAAAGACATTAGAGAGAGATTGGAAAGCAGGGGTAAACACTGTGGTTTTGTTTCCCACCCCAACAGCATCAGTTCCTTTCAGTTTAATTTCTTTTTGATATTGCTAGAGCCAGTCTCCTTGTGCCTACCCAAAGGTACCAGAAGGAGCCAGGTGTCTCCACCCTCTTGGAGATCTGAGCTCCAGATACGTAAAGTCATCCATCTCAGATCTTAGGTTACCAGAAACAGCTGGGTGGTAACCTAAGTCTGAGGACCAATTCAGCCAGTCCCCTCCTTCCAGTTTCTAGGCTCTGATTACCCCAATGTCTTTGAAGCCTTTTGTATTCTCAGACTTGGAGGTGGCAGATGCATCCTGCGGTTATTATCTTTGGGTTACCTGTTTTCTTTTTGCTCCTTTAGCACTCCAACACTTGTATACCAATTCCCTATATTAAATTCCTTCTGTTGAATATCTAATGTGGTTTATGTTTAACTAACTGGATCATAACTGATACATTATAAAATAACTTTTTCCAGAATGCCCTCTAAAAACATTCTTGAAATATCTCTTCTTATAATGAGCAGCTGTTGTGCACATTTATCTCTTGAAAACAGAGGGGACATTCCACATCTACTAGTGGTCAAGTTACGAAAATGATTGTTTGAATCATAAAAGTGAAAACAGATGTACCTATGCAACCACTATAAATATTTGCTGAAGGGAAATAAATTTGGTTAATGACAATTCTGTGAAAAAGTTTATTCATGCTGGTTATGCAAATATTTTGCCAATGAACAAAACTGGTTGGCCACCCATCATGAGTAATGAGCCCAATTCTGATGGTTTGGGTCTATACAAGCAATTAGAAGATGAGACTGATGTTTGTTACCTGCCTACAGAGTAGCTGAGTACTTTCAACATGTTTCTTTAGTTTATCATCATAGATGTCTATGAGGTAAATCTTATCTCCATTTTGTAGGAGAGAAATACAGGCTGAATAGGATAAATTACTGCCCAAGGTCACATGGCTGGTATGGGACAGAGGGAGAACTTTAATCCAAAGATCTTTACCACTTGTATCAACTCCCTTCCTGATTAGAAGCCATGTTCTCTGGCTTCAATAACTTTATAGACAAATCACACTGTCATAAAAAGTAGTTAATAGTTATAAAATGAAATATATACATATATATAATTATCAATATTTGTGGAGAGCAAAGACTTGGTCCTTTAGTTTGTGGCCATCACATAGTATACATTCTTAAATCTAGTTTTACTAAGTAAAACCAAAAGGTGAAAGAGTGAGAAATGTATAAAGAAATAATTTAATACATCCTTCTGCTATTAGACAAGTCTTCGCCTAATGCCCATGATAAAGTTGTGCAAAGAAAAATGAAACAATTAGTATGGGAGAAGGAAGATAAAACACTGAACAATTTAATTGGATTTTGCTGAAGTAGGGAATGACAGATTAAACAATAAATAGGGAAATGGTACACTTATCTGGGTAGAATAGAAATAATAGCTGATCAGGGACACAGACATTGGGGTTTCAAATCCCATTTTGTCACTGACTCGCTTGGTAACATTTGACAAGTTATAAGCTGCTTTTTACTTCTCCCAAAAGAAAACAGGGAAGATAATATAATAATGCTGCATGTCATAGGATCATTGTGAGGAATAACTATTCAAAGAAATTATTATAAAGTACTTAGACAATATCAAAAACTAAATAATGATGACTAATCTTTAAAGTGATCCTTTGAAAACAGGACAAGATGCTATATATAAAATTATGTGAGTACTTTATTTCCATTTGCATTCCGGTCATTCCAACAGAAAAGTCTGGCTTATATAGGTATACACAAATAGGAATTGAGCAAACATTCAGTTGGTCCAATTTTTCAATGGCCACTGAGCTAAGCTCTTTGAATCAGATCCCCTGAACGTGAAGTTTTGTCTAACTCGGCCACATTTCTACAAACAAAGCCAAACACTATATGAAGACACTAAGAATACAGTATCTATGAAAGTTTTATAAAGGAAGGCTCCAGGATACTTCAGCAGGAGCACATCATGCTGGCAGGGACGATGTACCAAGCTGGAGGAAATAAGTCAGTTGGTATGCAAGGAAGTCCTTGACAAAAATAAGAGCCCCAAAGTAATGGATAATTATAATCCTACCTATAATATAAACAAGTTGTAACTGAAATGTAAGCCTAAAGCAAAATGTTAAGACCCAACACTCAGTACCACTCACTAGATTCAGAGTCTAGTATAATTTTAGATGCTGAAATCTAAGAGGTGGTATTATGGGCTAATGTCATGAACTTAGATACAATAGTAGCATATTTTGAGAAGTAGGGTTGCATCTGGGAAATTTATCTGAGATAAGACAGAAAGATGTGGAACCATTGACTCAATTCTGGGAAATAAAGCTATTTTTGTAAAGGCAAAAAATCAGGCCCTAATCGGTAAGCCAGAGTAGAAAACGTTGTGTCTCCCTTGCTCTAGAAACCTGAGAGACTCAAGTGGACAGGTAGATAAACCTCTAACCTCTCAATGGGAGA
Source organism: Pteropus vampyrus (assembly GCF_000151845.1). NCBI lineage: Eukaryota > Metazoa > Chordata > Mammalia > Chiroptera > Pteropodidae > Pteropus > Pteropus vampyrus. The sequence goes on from NW_011889120.1 coordinate 1,207,639, forward strand.
TCAGAGGGATTAGGTTCCAAAAGTGTCTCAAAGGTATTGAGAACGCCTAGGGTCAGTTACTTTCAGTCATTTCAACCCACATAGATTTCTGAGGACCATCATGAGTCTTCTCTTTGCCCTCCCACCAGGTACTTGGAGGAACTGCCAAATGTTTTCTCAGTCTGGACTGCACTTATTCCAAGGTCAAGGAGAGAAAGGCTGCAGATTACTGAAGGTTAATTTGTTCAACTGAGCTGGAATCTGCAATGAAAAGGAGATTGACATACAGGATTCATTTGTAAATGAAGTATAGATTTACAAAACTATTTAAATATTCCATTGAGTATTGACTTAAAAATACTAGAAAGAAGTATTCCCTTAAATTTAGAAATATTTTATAAAAAACTAACATAATTGACTTAGTAATTGGCCAAAAGGAAAGAAATATGTACATGTGGGGAACAAATACATAGAATTCATTAACCAGAGAGGGATCACTAGCTGAAAACACTTTGGCAAGCTCATCAACAGTCTGAATACAAGTAGACGATACAGCAGGGGTCCCCAACCCCCAGGTCTGTGGCCTGTTAGGAACCAGGCAGCACAGTAGGAGATGACCTGGGTGAGCCAGCTAAGCTTCATCTGTATTTGCAGCCGCTCCCCAGTGTTAGCATCACCGCCTCAGCTCCACCTCAGATCATCAGGACTTAGATTCTCGTAGGAGCACTGGTCCTTGGTGCCAGAAAGGTTGGGGACCGCTGCTATAGAGGACTCCCTGTTAGCTACAGGAGAGGCGATGGCACAGAAAGATAGAAAGCAATTGTTCCTTTAATAAAATGAAAGGAAATTTAACTTTGGGTGGCGAACACACAATGCAGTATACATATGACGTATTATTGAATTGTACACTTGAAACTTACCTAATTTTATTAACCAATGCCATCCCAATAAATTTAATTTTTGAAAAAAGTGTTGAGACAGTGAAGTCTTAACAAAATAGTTCACAATTACCGTGTGCCAAACACTTTCTAAATTTTTCACAAATATTCATTTAATAAATCCTCAAAACCATCTTATGAGTATAATTTTTGTCAGCATTTTACAGGTAAGCAAACTGAATCACAGAGAGGTTAAGCAACTGGCCCAGATCACACAGTTAATAAACTGTGGTACTAATGTTCCAGCTCAGGCAGCCTGATTCCCGAGTCCATGTTGTTAACCGACACATTATTCAGCTTATTCAAGAGCTGACTCCAGACTGAGAATTCTAGTTTTAAAGCAAGTTTCTTCAATATCTGACTCCATATTGATAATTCTTGTTCTAGGGCAAGTTAAAACATATCTATGAAGATAATCTTGGCAAAAGCCACGATTTTGTTAATACTTAAGTTTAATTACCAGATGCTTCCTCTTTGTAAATACAGGTGAATTTCAGAATATTTAGGACCACAATTGGCATGTGAATAACAGGCAAACCCTATTCAAATACGGCTTTTATGGGTTTTATTAGTAGTGGCTGTGAAGCAAACTTTGCTGGGTCTAATATTTAAATCATGGAGTAGAACTCAAATCCAGTGTCTTAGGAGGTCAGATGGAAACAATATTTACCCAAGTATCTGTAAGCCACATGGAACTGACTGAAAATCAATCACTGTAAGTGTTCAGAGGTATCTGAGATTCACATACCAGTGACTGTGTTGTTGGGTTCATGTAGGATTCTGTGCCTCATGCTCAGAGATTATCAATATCCTCATTTTTCAGATACAAAAAAAAGCCTCAGAATGAGAAACTGACTGGTCAAGGGTCACCCAAGTGGTTAAAAGCTGGGTTGCAGACTTCGAGCCAATCATCTGACCTCTTTTCTTTGTCTCCTAAGCCTGCTCCCCAACTCATCTCAACTTAATGTTGGCAAGAAAACAATGTCGAAAGAGGGAATAAAGATGAAAATACCAGAGTAATCTCTTTTTAGAACAAGTGTTAGCACTGGAATCTAGATATCAAGAGCACTTTTTAGCTCACGATTTAAAGAAAGACTCCATTTAATACCATCTTTGGCAATACTAATAATTTATAACTAGGTAGTGGCAGTTATTCAGTGTAAATAATTCACTGGTGTAAGATTTACCCTCTAAACTTTAGAGGCAACAGGGAAAATAACTGCTGCTATAAAATATTTATAATTTGTGTTTGTGTAAGTCAGGATTCCTAGCAGGAAACACAAATCATTCTAGTTATTTTAAGAAAGAAGAGATTTAGACCAGGGATTTAGGTGTTGGAGGCTCTGGAGGAGTAGGAATCTGGGGCCATCACTGAAACACTTGGGTTTAAGAACATGCTACCAGAGATGTGATCCAAGGATTAGGAGGCCGCCTCTGGAAAACTGCCTCTTGTTACCCACAAAGTTGGTTACTTCATTCTGAAACACTGATTTTGAACACCACAGCTTTTTCTAGACCCTCTCTTGGCTTTATAACCTCTGTTATAAAGCAGGTAGAAACAGCATCTGAAATTTGGTCTCTGCCTGAAGTCTGGATGTTAAATCTTTTATGAGTGAATCTCCTTGAAGGAAGCTAATTCATATGCAGAATCCTAGTTGCAAGGGAGTTTGGGAAATGTAGTTTTCAGTTTCCAGCCTTTGAAGAATTGGATGCTACACAGAAAAATGTGGGCATAAATTAGGAATTCCGATCATACTCGGCATGGTGTTACTGTTTTCTAAATTTAACTATAGGAAAAACAGATCTTAAACAAGGTTTCGAAAAAACAATGTGTCATAGTTAAGACTCCTTTTGTTCACTATTTCATGAGAGGAGAGAGGTGAAGGGATAGAGGAAGAGCGAATAAGGAAAACATAGTCTGAGTTTATCATGTGGGTTTCATTCCTGTTGTCCAGCCACGTAGCATGGAAAGGAGACAAAAACTAAAGGATGATCTTTTTCAATCACTCAGTTTTTAAATGTTAACATACCTGGATGAAGCCATGCTTTGAGGTAATACCTTCAAGCTATTAGCAGGATTGATGGCAGGGTACAGGGGTAGGCTTCAGAGACCAATTTCACCTATTTCATATTCTTGCCCTAAAGCAAATTTAATGCTAAGTGTAACTCAGATCCAGGTTTGAATACCAGATCTTCTACTCTTGTGATCTTAAACAAATTGCTTGAACTTCTAATGTCTTAATGATTTTGTATGATAAAGACGAAAATAGTACACTTATAGGGTTTTCTGATGATTAAATCAACCAATCAATTTTGTGATGTTTCCAGTATAAATGCTAAATGACAGGGTGAAGATAAATACAATAGTGATTTAACGTTTCATAAAATTAGCAGAACCTAGAATAAATTTGGCACATCATAGAGCAATTGGGACTGAAGTTGGGGTTTTATAGGGAGTAGAATTATCGGAGAAACTTTGGAGATGGAGGGAGAAAGTTTTAGAGATGGTAGATGATAAGGAAATGGCAAGGAGCTGGTCCTGGGACACCCTCAGGAGAGAAATGAAAAGAAAGAAAGGATCATGTAAAGTCTTGTAACACGGTAATCTAGTCAGACCTCATGATGGTACTTTACTAGTAGAGAAATAATGAGAAGTTCTTTCCTGCGAAATGCTTTTCTCAGGATATACCTGGTCTCTCTAAATTGCTTATAGAAAACAAACCTGGATTTTTTAAAATTTATGAGATATAGCATACTGGACAATGTCAGTGTTAGCTATGTAATTATCATAGCATGTAATGGGGATGTTTGTGACTGAAAGAACTCTCTTTGTGTAACTGATGCCTCACATGTGCCACTTCAGCAACTTAGATGTAAAATCTGATCCAGGGCACATACTAATGTAGAAAAGAAAAACCTGAGAGTTACATTGGCCATCTCAGACTTTTCCATGCTTCACCTTACTCTGGCAATTGCCTGTGTCCTCAGAGTTATTAGTAAAGTTTGCCACATGGTAAAATCTGTAGTTCTAAAGAGTCTGATTTAACAATCTGACCTTTTAAATTACCTCAGCAGCATATATGATTCATTTAGCAGATAGTGAGTGGAACACATCGATTGGGGCAAGGACTTGTATTTGATGTAATGAAAGGTAGTTGCTGATGTAATGAAAAGGGAGTTGTAATTAAATTTTAGAGAGTTTTAAATTTGAGATTTTGAAATTTGGATTTCATTCCATAATAAGGGAATGATATGGGTTGGTGAAATAGGATGATGTGTTTTAATCCAGTAAAACAGTATATAGGAGAACAGAAAAGAGACGAGACTTTAGGTAAAGGATCTTGAAGAATATTATGATAATTCAGGCAAAAGTGATGGGAAGACTGTGAAAGTTTAAACAGATGCTTAAGAAAATATAATAAAAATAAATACTTCTTAGAGATTTATTGGTTATAAAAATAAGTTAAAAGTAGTTTTTAAGCTGGTTGAAAGGTGCTGTCTGGCACGGAAACAGGTTAGTTTGACATAGGATGAATGTTAAGGTCCAATGAATTAAAGGATCTTGTGGAATACACAGGTGTTCACACACACACACACACCCACACACAATTCATGCTTGAAAATGTAGAGATATGAAACATATAGTCAACTTTATAGTGTAAACCTTCTCACAAGGTAGTTACTAAGCCCTCTAAGAATGAATAGAATATGTAGAAAATTTACACATGACTTAAAGGATAGCTCAAAAAAATCACAGTAGTCCCAATGGTCCCTCTCCTGTTCTCCGTCCTCTGCTCACAAAGCATGACAAATGTGTATAGTGAACAAATTTTATATTATTGACCCATTTTGAACCACAATTTTTCTGTGCCAAGACCCCAGTATATTGCTTCTTTGGCTTCTTTAAAGGGGGCAATTTCTGGGATTTGAGTTGAGACTCAAAACATCATTTGAAGCAAAATATGTATTATGGTAACTCCATACTCTTACTGGAGCACTTTACTCTTCACTCCATCTTTTTTATGACCATTCTTGTCCATCAAAAGCAGATTCGTTTATATATAGTTCATACCTCCCAAAGCTGATTCATCAGAAGTGGGTCTCTTTCCTCTTGGTATATGAGAACCAGACAGAGGAGTGGAGCTTTGTGGTAAACTGAATAATTGCCCCTCAAAGATGTCCATGTCCTAATCCCTGGAACCTATGAATATGTTTCCTTACCTGGAAAAAGGAACTTCCCAGATGTGTCTGAGTTAAGGATTTTGAGATGGAGATATATACTAGATTGTCCAGATGAGTCCAATATAACCACAAGGGTCCTTAAATCTGTGAGGCAGTAGAGTTAGAGTGATAGAGAAGATGTGCTGATAGAATCACAGGTTGTATTAATGCCATCAGAGTAAGGAGCCATGAGCTAAGGAGCCCATGCAGCCTCTAGAAGCTGCAAAAGGCAAGGCAATGCATACTCCTCCAGAGCCTCGAGAAAGAACCAGCCCTGCTGACACCGTGTATTAGCTCAGTGAGACTGACTTTAGACTTCTGATATCCAGGCTAAATTTGTGTTGTTTTAAGTCAATAATTTTGTGGTAATTTGTTACAGCAGTGAAAGGAAACTAATAAATATTTCTAATCATTTTTGGATCACCTATGTCATCTTGGCTAGGAAGACAGCATTTGGCTTACTTACAAAGAGAGAGGTAAAACATTTCTATAGACAGATTGTACTGATGTGTATAAAGTTATCTCTGATCTAGGGTACATTTTACATTCCAAATTTTAAAACCTGAATATAACGTCACCCTTGCTACCTCTTCCAAGGGGAGAAAAACAACATTATTCTATAAGAAAGTTCTCAAGTCACAGACTTACCCAAATTTATCTTTTAGAATTACAGTCCCCTAGGAGATCTAAACAAATGAAAACTTTTTAGAAATATCCTCTAGGATAAATCATTAAATCTTAAAGTATTAAGATTTTTAGAAATATCCTCTGGGATAAATCATTAAATCTTAAAGCATTAAGATTTAAAAGGCCCAAGAAAGTGTCATTAATATGGCAAGTGAAATTTTATTGATGACTTTCAAGAGACTAACTCCAGCTGACTTGAGGGGGAAAGACAGATCACCTTGACTGAGGAGAAGGAGAAGTAGTTCTCAACTGAGGACAATTTGTCCCCCAGGAGGGTGGTCAGCAATGTCTGGAGACACTTTTGGTTGTCACCACTCTGGAATGCAACTGGTATCTAGTGGATAGAGGCCAGGGATGCTGCTAAACAACCTATAGTGCTCAGGACAGTCCCCTCTCCCATCAAAAAAGAATTAGTGCTGAGATGAGAAACCTTTGCATAAGGTGAGTAAGCCTGTGTGACCAGACCTATTCTTCAGAAAAGGAAACGGAAACTAAGAGAAAAGAAATATTTGAATTTATGCCATCCGAGTCCTAATTTGATACCAGTTTGATATTCCCTCTGTATATCTCTATCAATAGAAAAGAATGCATATACTTTCATACATACTGAGTATATGTAAATGTAGATGCCTTTTCAAGTGTGGAATAAACCTCAGTGTAGCCCTTCAAAAAGTTTAATGGAAATTTATAACGTACAGAAAGGTAAGCCTTTCAAAGTAATTCAAGTCATCTGTAACATTAGCTTATACAAACAAATAGCTTTTGTATAAATATAAGCCTAATTTCAGAAAGGAATCACTTTATCACTTGCAGATTTTATTCTGCAGGAAAAAAAATTTGACTTCTTTGTTCATATGGATTTTGAGATTTTATTCCTCTGTAGACCATTTATTTTAATCTTGAATAAATTCAATATTATTCAGTTAATTATATTTAAGGAAAAAGCAGAATCATCGTAATATATTGTAGGCACTGCTATAAAACTAATATTGGGCATATGAACATTTTGCAAGTTAATGATAACATATAAGCTCATAGAAACGATAAAGAGAAAATAGACATATTTATTTTCTTATCCAACTAGCCAGAATAAAAGAATATCCTTCCATTCATTCATGTAGGAAATATTTCTTGATCATCTACTGTATGTCAGGGCCTGACATATGCTAAATGTTTAGGAAATAAAAACAGGCATCACGGTACCATCCTAAAGAAGTTCACAGTTAAGTGGAGAAAGCAGTGGGGGAAAATGGAAATTAAATGTGATAACCACAGCAGTGTTATCGCAGTATAGTTTCCATGGAATGCAGATTCTTAGAAGCTTAATTATGCAGGGATTTTATCAGGGAGTGCTCAATGGATCAACACCTATGGAGGACTGAGAGGAAGAGAGATTGGACACAGAGAAAGGGTGGTCTGCCATGCAGTCTCAACAATGTCCTCAGCTGACCCCATGGGGAACTCTGAAGATGAGATGGCCCTTCAGAGCTGTCCTAAGTTGGGAAAAGAGGTCGGGTTTTTATAATCCTAGTATCAACAAGTCATGGGATGCAGTTTGCCCCTGAGAAAGCGGCAAGAGTTTGGGTGAGGCAGCTCTTTGCATACAAGGGAAATTCCCAAAGAAGGCCGACAGTTGAAGGCTGTCAGTGGCAACATTATCCACAGCTAGGGGAATAAGTCATTCAGTTCTAAAGACGAGTCTAAGCAAAAAGCACAGAATACACAACGGGTAAGGGCAGGGGGTGCTGTGGGGCTTAGCTGAAGGGAGTGAACTGTGTGATGTGGGTACAAAGTACAGGTTGGGGATTATATTATTGAAGAGGTATTTGAACTGAAACTTGGACGATGATGAGGATTAGTCCAATGAACAAAGCTCGGGAATCACTTTCCAGGCAGAGGGAATAGCATGTATAAAACAGTGGAGTCAAAAGAGCAAAGCATAATTAGAGAAAGGGCAAAGTTTAATCAAAGTGGAGCTAAAAATAAATGTTAGGGAGAGGACAGGACTAAAGAAGAGGATAGGAAGTGATTTTAAAAGGGCCATGTAAACTAGGACAAGAAGTATGGAAGTTCTCCTATAAAGAAATCTAGATCTAACAAAGGCTTTAAAGGGAAGGAGTAAAGGATTTTACTTAAAGAGGATATTCTGCAAGCATTGAGGATGGGTGATTAGAAGAGAGGGAAACCTAGGGCAGGACAATGCATTTACAATAACTTGAACACTAAATTGTGATAATGAGTCGAAATCGTTTTTAGGAAAAGAGTCTGATATGAAGTAAATGACATAGCATAGATTCCATGAAATTATCAAGAAACCAATTTTCCCCCAGACTATAATCAAAGAAACAAAAAATATAAACAGGATAACAATGGCTTACGTAGTATGATAACATGAATTAACATGTAAAAGAAAGAGAATGGGGGAGGGCATTTTATTTTATATTATGGAGTCAGGAAAGGCCTCTCAGACAAAGGGATATTTGTTCAGATACATAAAGCTTGAGTCTTAATGAAAGGAAAATGGAGCAAGATAACAAGGAAATATTGTAAAAAGGAAAAATCCAGTAGTGGAATAAAATCCATATTAAAAGCGTAAAAGAAAAAAAATCAACTACACAAAACAATCTAAGTCCAACAGAGTAAGCTCTCTCAGATAGCAACTTAAAGCCTGAGTTTTAATGGCCACATGTATGGGAAAAAGAAATAAACGAAGCCTGGGATCTAAGAAAGATGGGATTCAGATTAAAGATCCCGCATGTAGGTGTACAGTTCCTTAAGGGGTACACCTTCAGTTGGTAAACTAGTAAAAAATGGTAGAGATGCGTGCCTTAGTCCTGACTTGGCATAAAACAGGAAGGGCAAATAAAACCCCCAAACCTTAACTACTTGTCTGTACTCAAGTAGGTTTAGGTCTAAATTCACACTATTGGAATGGCCAAAAAAATTCAAGATGAAAAATTAGGTTATATGATCCTGGGATGATGGCATCCCTGGGTTCCTGGCAGAAGTAAATACAAATTCTCACTGCAACGATGCACTATAAATACAGGCACCCAAGTTCCAAGAAACATGAGCTCACAATAAAAAGGAAATCACTAAGTACATGAGTAAGACAGGTAAACCATGAGGAAGAACTAAGAGAAACAACAAAGTACAAAATCAGACCCACCGGGTTGGAAATTTTGATTTTATCAGATATACTCATGGACACAGACAGTGGATTAGCAATTACCAGATGGAAAGGGCAGGGGGGTAGATGAGGTAAAGGGAACAAATGTTTGGTGTTGGAAGGAAATCTAACTCTAAGTGGTAAACACACAATGCAATATATATACGGCTTACTGTTGAATGATACACTTGAAACTTATTTGATTTTGTTAATGTCACCCCCCCAATAATTATTTTTAATTAAAAAATGTAAATTTTCTTAATGTATAGGACAGAAATATTAACAAAGGAAGAAGAGATATAAAAATCATCAGCATTTCTGATGCTGTCCAGTTTGATAACCATGAGCTTATTTAGTTATGTCCCAAATATATTTTGAATGACTGGGCAATAACATTATTGATACACTTGCAAACTAAATATTGTTTGTTAATTTTAAAAACCATTTCCAGAACCCCCAATACTCTCCCATACTCTCCCCTCTATAATGGGGGCATGAAGTCTGGAAACTACATTTCCCAGACTCCATGAGTTTCACCTAGATCTGACCAATGAAAGACACCTGCAAGAGACTTAGTCAATGGCATAAAATAAAGACAGTAAAATTTTTCTCTGGCAACTGCATCTAGGAGCGTGAGTCATCAGCAGATGGCAGATTTCCTGAAATCCACCGTCCTGATTTTTGTTCCCCAAGGCTTCAATGGCTGTGTGAGTCTCTAATTCCCAATAGAAAACCTCTTCTTGCTGTAAAAACCTAGAGTAGCTGCTGTTTTCCTGACCAGGGCTTAGCCAGTGACCTAAGAGGTGTTGTCAAGATCAGGAAATAAGGATGAAGAACAGTATCAACAAGGAGCTTTGTAAAGGGAGTCCTGACAGCAGTGATTTATAGTCTGAGCTGAATTTTAACAACTGGATCAAATATTGAGGTTCAGAAACGAAAGCGGTAATGGAACAGCTGAGCAAACTCTGCTGAACATCTTTGATGCCAAGACAAAACAGGCACTGATAGACAGATTCTGCAATATAATTTGTGAACTGTTTCAACTTATAAAAAATGGATCACCATAAATATTCTAAAAACCTGGATAAGATGACAGACCCCCATCAAATTAATGTGATCACAAACAAAACGATAAATTAGCAAATGTCAAGCTTAAGAACCTAAATCACTGCCAAAAGTTAGGCTTATTCCTATAGTGAAAGACTCTGGTGGCCATGTTAACTGATGACTCCCTCATGATTACTTCATTTCAATAATTTAATTGTTTGTAGCTTTTCATATTTCAGAAATGCGGACTGTTTTTAGACGCAAGTGTTGCTGAACATGGGCCTGAGAGCTTAAGAAATATACTCAAATTTTTCTTAACATATTAACTCACAGAAACAAGTCAACTCCATAATACTCAGGCTTCTAAAATATAGAAGTATTTTTGCACAAAGAAATGGGAAAACATTTTATGCTTTTTAGAGTCTTCAATTACAAAGAACATAAAAATCACTTGGCAGCCAATTTTAAAATCTAGGTAGACTCTTAAACCATCATAATTTAGAGGTTCCGTCCCACATCATACCAAATGTATTAGAATGTACTCACATCCCACATTTAATATAAATATTTTGCTACATAATATTTAAAGGATTTTTGTAATTTGGGTTTTGAAATTGTCTTAGCATAATTTATTTAATTTATAATTGGATATGACACCTTAGCAATCATGCTGCATACTCGAGAACTCTAGCAAAATGAGTTTTTCTTTTCATATTTTAGAGATAATAATTCTTTTTTCATATCTCAGACAATTTCATAAGCCCTTGAGAAACTCTGCTTGGTGTGAGACATGAGACCATCAATAACCAATTTGCAGCTTAGACTGAGAGAATGAATTCAGATGGTCATGTAACTAACTGTTGACAAGTTTTCTTCTTCCCAGTCCAAGCTACTAAAAAGGGATGAAGAAGAATACTTTGATTTATCTGCCCATCCCTCTCTGAATTTAGAAGTTCAGCTAGACTCTGGTATTGTCAAACGATCGATCTCTTCACTCCCACATCCCATAGTTCAGAGGTACTCTCTCTCCTATCCGGCTACTGCCTAACACCCAGGAATCTTGTGGCCACTTTCTATGAGGCTTTAGAGCTTCACCAAGCCCAGTCTTTCTATTAAGGAGTTGGAGTGTGGACATTAAAAAGGGTCTGGAGTTCAGAACGCTGTCACTACTGAGATGGAAGTGCCTAGTTCGGCTGACGGGCCTCCTGGCTGACACCACTGGCCTTTTCTGCTATTTTACCATGTTTCTTAGGTGTTTTGACAATTGTTTTCCAGGGTAGGACAAATTGGTTTCCTCCACTAGTAATCATGGCTTTTATAGGAGGGATGCCTGGATGGATATCAATTTCAATGGGAAATGCTATTTTTCTCTACCTATTTACTCGTCTTTCTAAGAAAGCACAATAGCAGCTGACAAGATCTCTGGCCTTTTATGAGAGGGAATTAACTTTTATCAAAAAGCTATTTTGTGCCAGATACTGTGCTAGCTGCTTCATATACATTCTATTCTAATTATCATACAATTATATCAAGTAGGTACTTTCATTGTCCCTATTTTAAAAGAAACAACAAAGTTATCAGCTTGCTTAGCATGGTAATCTCAAGATCCATCAATGTTGTTGCAAATGGCACAAAAAAAATTGAGAACCATATGATTTCACTCATATGTGGGATATAAAACTAAGAGTAACAAAAAAA
>NW_011889120.1:1222042-1224334 GCF_000151845.1 Pteropus vampyrus
ACTGCTGGTGGGACTGCAAATTGGTACAGCCACTATGGAAAACAGGATGGAGGTTCCTCAAAAAACTAAGAATTGATCTACCATATGATCCAGCCATCCCTCTTCTGGATATTTATCCCAAAGAGTTGAAAACCCATATCCGAAAAGATATTTGCACACCAATGTTCATAGCAGCATTATTCACAGTGGCCGGGACATGGAAGCAACTGAAGTGTCCTACGATAGATGATTGGTTAAAGAAGCTGCGGTACATATATACAATGGAATATGACTCAGCCATAAGAAGAAATGAAACACTGCCATTTGCGACAACATGGATGGACCTCGAGATAATCACGCTAAGCTAAAGAAGCCAGACAGAAAAAGTTGAAAATCACATGACATCACTTATATGTGGGATATAAACCTAAAAGCAACAAACAAACAGGACAAACAAACAGAGACTCATGGACATGGACAATAGACTAATGTTTACCAGAGGATGGGAGGAGGGGGGAGGAGAGAGGTAGATGGAATAAAAAGAGTCAAATATGTAATGACAGAAAGAAATCTAACTATGGGCGGTAAACACACAATGCAATATACATGCCTTACTGTTGAAATTCTGACTTGGAGTTCTGTATGTCTGGATAGGGCATAAAACTGTCCACCCTTAAGGAAGTAGAAAGAGAAACCAGTGTCAGTCTTAGGGACCTCCATGTGCTGAGAAGACAAAGACTTGACTAACTCCCTTTTCCAGCAACCACCTTCCAGTACATCAAATACTAGCCCTTGCCTCAAAGAATGTGTTCAACCCACTATCCTCTAAGCAAATCATATATGCTATTTAACTTAAATGGTTTCCTATTTGTCCTTCATTGTGTGTGTGTGTGTGTGTGTGTGTGTGTGTGTTGAGGAAGATGGGCAGGTAAAGAATCTTCAGTTGTTTTTCAGTTAACACCCCAATTTGTGTACCTGCTTTTCACTTCTGCCCTCTGCTATACTGATGCCAAGCCCAGGCCTTGTCTGATAATTCTCTGAATCCCTTTACAGCATGTGATCATCTGTGCTTATTTTGACTTTTGACTCACTCCCATCTGCTTTCTGCTTCCCAGATATCCCCAGATATATACCTATCCATCCATTTTTCCATCCCACCCCCTTGTTTCTACATATTGTTTCTATGCAGATAGAAAGATATTAGAGATTAGAAATGGAGCTCTCCAAGTATTAAACTTTTTTCCCTCTGGGTACCAGGATTTTTAATTTGTTGCTTTTTTCTTTTAAAATGACTGTGCAATCTATTCAATTAAATATTGAAATCATTATTAAAACAAGAAATCCTGAAAATACCCTCTTAATTGCACTATTACTTAGTGATTTATCCTAAAGCACAGAAATATAACTGCTAAAGTGTGTGTACAGGTATATTTGTGGCAATTGGTTTTTATGATATAAAAAACAGAAAAAATAAATAATCACCAATAGAGGATTAAATTATGGTACAGCTAATCAATGGAATATTATGCAGTCATTGGAAATTATAATCTAATCATATTGACATAAAAATGTAAAAAAGGCCCAATATAATATGCTTTTCAGTGATTGAGAACATTTGCTAAAAAAAAGTCTGGAATTATAAATACCAAGACATTAGCAGAGGTACCATTTGGGTGACGGTTTGGTTTTCTTCCTTATTCTTCTCTCTTTTCTTATTTTTCTTTCTTTGTATGGTTTTCAATAAGCACATGTTACTCATGTGCTCTGAGAAACCTATTTCTAGTTTGAAAAATAGAGAATAGGGAAGGAGCGAGGAAGGAAGGAGGGAGCACTGAAATAAAATGATATTCATGACACCAACCAATACTATTTTGAAAGATGCTGGCATCTTAGTATTTGTCTTCACAACACACCTTGAATATTTGATTTCTTCAACTACATTTATAAGAGACACTCTTTCTACTATTTTTCTTGTCATTGTTTTTCTATTAGCATTACAGATACCACTAAATATATCCGCCTTATTTGGTAAATTAGAAACACATCGAAATACCTTAATTTTTTGTTCTGTTGAATATATAGCAAATGCTTTACAAAATAATGTTTCTTGTAGACACTTTAGCTTACCACAAAACAGGCAAACTGCAGCGATCCACAACAATCTTTCTCTTAAATTGCAAAAATTTCACATAATCCCAGCATTCATACTAATTCAAGCACAATTTGTGGGTATTCTTCTCTGGGCCTTATTAGCAGACATTGGTTCTGTTTCTACTTTTGTGTCAGACTGCTCATCTTATCCATATTTTCCTC
>NW_011889120.1:1224384-1249212 GCF_000151845.1 Pteropus vampyrus
AACCAATACTATTTTGAAAGATGCTGGCATCTTAGTATTTGTCTTCACAACACACCTTGAATATTTGATTTCTTCAACTACATTTATAAGAGACACTCTTTCTACTATTTTTCTTGTCATTGTTTTTCTATTAGCATTACAGATACCACTAAATATATCCGCCTTATTTGGTAAATTAGAAACACATCGAAATACCTTAATTTTTTGTTCTGTTGAATATATAGCAAATGCTTTACAAAATAATGTTTCTTGTAGACACTTTAGCTTACCACAAAACAGGCAAACTGCAGCGATCCACAACAATCTTTCTCTTAAATTGCAAAAATTTCACATAATCCCAGCATTCATACTAATTCAAGCACAATTTGTGGGTATTCTTCTCTGGGCCTTATTAGCAGACATTGGTTCTGTTTCTACTTTTGTGTCAGACTGCTCATCTTATCCATATTTTCCTCAGTGACAATAGCAATATCGCAGGTGTTAATGAGCTTTTCACCAATAATCTGAATTTCTTTATGTTCTATGTCATAATTTTCTTTAAATAATGCTACGCATGTGTTTTCATCTTCATATTTAAGTATGTTTGTTCAAATACTAAAGAATGTCTAAAAATCCTAGAATTTCATAGAACAGAGTTTGAAAACTAAGTGTTCGAAGGTCTTCATATTTTTTCATAATCCCCTAGTTCCTGTATTAAATAATTTTCAGAGATCTATCTGCTCTTCCTGTAAGTCTTCAAGAGAATATTGTCTTTCATTTATGTTGGCAAAGCCTTTTCCATAAATCCCATCTAGAGGATATGTGGGTGGCTTTTCCTTCTTTCCACTTGGGTGCTAGTCCAATTTCTATCTCATATCTGTAGCTGGAATGGCAAGTTGGTGATGCTCATGGTCCTTCATCTTTCCATCTTCTATCAGTGCTTCTGTGCTTACTCAAACAAAATCTATGATCTCCCCATTGTTCTTACTCCCTTGCATCTTTAAGGAGGAATGAATACTACTACTAATAAATTAATAATATCAATAAATTATAATTTTTAACACACACTGTCACCATGGAGCCCCTATTTCAGACCTAGCTTTTCTCATGAACTCTATATTTCCAAGGATATATTTGTTACTGCCGCCTCCCCCACTTGTTGCTAAATTATTTTCTTAAAGGTGTAGAATTATAAAGAAATATAGAAAGAAAGGTACGAATAGGAATGAGGAACAATGAAAGGTATCATACCAGCCTACAAAAGCAGCAGCCACTCTGTAGAAGGGTACCTTCATTTTAAATCAATATTAGTCTTGAGCTTCTGGGCAGCAAACGAATTGAAGAGGAGATTCAGATTGTACCCACAGTTAAGGGGTCTTTCTACCACTCTGCATCTCTTGACCTGGGTCTTGTCTAACTCTCTAGCATCACCTCCTACCACTACTCCCTGCCAAATGCCCAGGGCCCAAATAGTTTAGATTACATGTCCTTCCTAGAATATCCTATTTCCTGCCAGATCAGCTCAAGGAAAGCTTCTATCTTGTTTCCCACAGTGTCCCTAGCACTCCTGGTATGCAGAAGTAGCTCCACAAACATTTGTTAAAGAAATAAGTGTGTACCTCTATGTCTCTGCTCTTGTTATATTTTCTTCCCTTAATGCCTTTTCTCTCACTTTTCAGATAGAAGCCTTCATTCTTAATATTAGCTTGCGTCATTTCCTGTGAAAACCATATTGAAAGTCTCCAAACAGTGTTAGATGTTTTCTCCTCTATTATAATGTGTATCAGAGTATTATAATTGCTCATTTGGAAGTCTAATTGCCCACTTAGCCTATCAGCCTGAGGGCAGTAACCATATTTTTTCATATTTATGAACTCACATAGGATGATACCTAGTAAGTGCTTAATATCTGATTATTAGATTAAAAGTCTTCTAACCCCCAAACAGTGTCATTAGTTATAATGATAATAATAAAGTAATAAATGTAGCATAATGGTTGAGAGCCAGATAGCCAGAGACAGATTTCCAGCTCCGCCCCTAACTATGTGTTAAGCCCTTAGGTATCTTATTTACTCTCTCTGTTCTTCAGTTTTCTCATCTATAAAATGGGGATAATAATAGCACCTGCCTAATAGGATTAAATTAAGTAATATATGAAAGGTGATTAGAATAATGTCTGACATCTAGAAAACTTTCAAAACCTGTCAGCTACACAGTTATACCTTTAAATGTAACAGACACTGTGCAAGGCATTTATTCCTCACAATAATATTAAAGGGCAATATTTTAAAAATCAGGAAAATAAGGGAAAGAGAGATCAATTGCTGAAGATCACAGAATATGAAGTGTTAAAGTGTGCCTGACTCAATATCACACAAATTTCTATAAGAGTTTGAACATGTGATAATAAATTGCATCAGAACTTAAATTCTTCAAGTCACAAATCTTCTACTTGTTTTGAAAATGCTCTTGTGTCATCTCTACTATACTTACTGCACAGACTGCATAGCATCATATTTACGAGCTGGCTGAGGTGCTACAGTCCGACTAACCAAAGTTCTAATCCTAGCTTTAATATTTTACTGGCTAGTGATCTGGGCCAGTTGCTCAACCTCTCTAAGCCTTGGGTTCCTTTTGTAAAATTAGCATAACAATATCAACCTCAGAGGGTTATTTATTCTGAAGATCAAATGAGATCAAATATGTGTAACATGCTTAGCAAAATGTCTAGTGCCTTCAAAGCTCAATAAAAGCTGTCATGCACCACTGGTTGTCAGCCTTATTTATTTAATTTTCTGTTTTGTATTGTAGAAGTTTTTGATCTTATTCAGAAATTCTGGGGAGTTACCCTATTTTTCAGAGTATTTCCCTGAACAGCACTACCTTCTCCTATGCTTTCACTGCACTTAGAATATGCCTCTATTAAGAAACAAAAGATTTCTAAACAGGAGCAGATCCTTGGGTTCTCCCTTTATCTATAACAAAGGAAAAAAAAAAAAAGAAAGCATTCTTTAAAGCACCCAAATACATAATGAGGCATTCACAAACCATTTCAATAGCTTGATCTGTGTCCTTGGAACTCAATCTGCTTTCTCTGGGGAAGATGAGGCGAGTGACACTATAGTCTCCATGCCAGCATGCAGCCAACCATTGAACAGTGCTGCGCTGGTAAACATGTAAAAATTGACTGTTCACTCAAAAAAGCCCTCATTTGTAATTTGCCAACTTCTATGGTGTAAATATTCTTACCATGGCCAATTTCAAGTTACATTATCAACATGACATCACTGAACACAGAGTTGAGAAGAGTTATACAGTCACCCCATTATATCGTATATCTACCATACAGATAAGATACTCAAATAACCTCAAGAGCATAATAAATAAAATGTAGTAAAATTGTTGAGTTTTGAGTATCCATTATTTTTTTCTAATATAATTAATTGTAAGTTTATGGATTTTTATTCTTCTTGGCTGTGTCTATAACCTGCTCACAAAACTCCTGATAATGTAATATTAGCTCTTACAATATACAAGCTGACACAGGTATGCCGCTGCCTTCGGAGGTAAGAATAAAACATCCCGGGCAGAGGGAGAATGAAGCTTATGCAATGTAGGGGACCTCTTTAAGAAAAAAAGAATGCTTAAGTGAATACAAAATGAATATTTAGAAGACAATATTTATTTTGAATACCCACAGCCACTCCAATACCCCTGACACAAGAATGTGCGTAGAAAAGGAACTCAGAATTGAAAGAGGCAGCATTAACCAACTGTACTTAAAATATAACTTTGACAAAATTTTCAAAAACATATGATCATGTGAACACATTGAAAGAAACTCTCCCAGAGCCTCAGGAGTCACACAAAGGATGAGCCCTAAAGCTTAAGCTTCATCGGCTCAATGGTAAGTCTGTCTCTGATTCTGAGGGTTCAGGATGGAGCTACTTCAATCATGTGGCAGTGAGGGTACCACACACGCTGATAAATTATGAACTTCTGGGGAACCTTGCATTGTTAGAAAAAGCAGGATGCAAACTGATGTACCTACAAGGGCCAATAGGCCACATGAACGAGTGAAGCAGGTCTGCTGGGTACTAGCTAACAGAAGGGCAAATACCCTGTTTAAAGTAGATATCAGCTGCTCAACTTCAGGTGAATTTTGTCATAGTGTACTATGGGCTCAGTTATTACCAGATATTCTAGTTTTTCAGAAGAAACCAGAAATTTTATGTAAAAATCTGATTTTTAAATGCTAGCAAATAATTCAAGTTAAAAAACCTGAAGTTCAAAAGAAACTAGGGCTGCCATTTTGCAAACTGTGCCTTAGATAATAAAGAGTACATTACTTGAGTGCATTGCTTTGTTTATATCTTTCACCTTGACTATCCCTCACTCCTAGGACCAGGGGAAATAAACACTATACTACAATTGCATGTCACTGGGTTTCTCAATTAGATCATGTGTTCTTGGAGGTCATAGTTGATATATTCTCTTCTCAATCTTTCTGGTGCACAGAATACCTGGTAGATAGAATCTGGCATGTTGAGCTGCACATGGCATCTAGTATCACATAAGAGGCAGTAGAGCATAGAGGAAATGAGTATGGGCTTTGGGACCAAATTCCCTGGGTTACAATTCCAGTGTCTATATTTATTAGCTGAGTATCTTTGGACAAGTTACTTTACCTCTCAGTGGCTCAGTTTTCTTATATATAAAATGGAAATCATAATAGCCATCTCCTAGGATTGAGGTATAGATTAAATGAGCTAATATAAACAAAGGGCTTAGTACAGAGCCAGGCATATATGAAGCATCTGGTAAACATCAGTAAATATTAGGCTGCTTACTTGTTTCTAAAATGCAAATATTTCTCTTATAATGTGGATCAAACATGAAAAGTCTATTTAAGTGTTTGATTCTAAAATATACTCATAATGTTATCATTACCAATATAATAGCTTCTCAATAAATATTTGTTGATTCATTCTTTTCCATTTCTACCTAGTATTATTTATACTTATTTACTTTTTCATACAGAATTATACACTGCTCCTAAAGCTTTTTTGATGAGTGACTGGTAGAGGTAACTTTATTTGAACTGAACTGTGGCTTCCATGAACCTGACCCAAATAAAAGGTGCAATGGAACCATAAAAACATTCTCGTGGGACCCACCTATGACTTTTTCAAATCTCCTGCTTGTCTGATTCATCTGGGACATGATCAAAATCTTCCTCCAAAGACATTGAGCCAAAGGGTGAACAATTCTTTGTCCTATGAGGGAAGATGAGGAACTGAAGAAGAAAAAGTTTATCTTATTTTTTTCTAATATATCTTTCTACTCACCTAGGCTGAGTTTTACAGCAGGTGCTAATCCATACTCCCTCCCTCCCTTAATTCCTAGGAAGCATGATGTCTTTCATGTGGTAGTTCTTATTAAGTTTTTGATATAAAATAAAGAGAAATCCCAAATGGGTTCCATTTTCCACCAAAGAGAAAAATGCCTTTGACGAGGAGAAAAAGAACTAATATTTATTGAGATCATACTGTGAGATTATTTGCTTGATATGCTACAAAAAGTCATCTTAATCCTTACAAAAATCCCGATTTATCGTCTGCATTTTGCAGAAAGAAAACTAAAAGTTCACAAGGTCACACGAATTACTCAAGACCGCACTGTTAACAATTAAGGAGCTAGTATGCTAGCTGGATATATCCAAATGCAAACCCTATGCTCTTTCCACCATGAACTTGGCTGCTCTTTTGTATTAACTCAGCACTGAACAATTTACTGATCAGCAACTGCACTAAAATAAAACACATTATTGAAGATATCGGCAAGTTAATTACAAAAATAATCATTTGGCACCAATGTTCTTTTTTCAATTTGCACTGATGCTACTTAAAACAACTATGGTTCGTTCACTTCTGTTGAAAAACACCTAGATGTGTCGGAATTGGTTAGGAGCATAAGTCACCTGTAACAAAGGAAGAGTCATCGTTTTATGTGTAAGTAAGGTACGAACGATCTTAGATTATGTCATAAATGTGAATTGGATTTCAATGGCTGGAACATAAAACATGAAAAGACTGTTGAAGGATTTTGCTTTTGTTCTTTTTTTTTTAATACAACTATGATCATGTGAATCCTCCTACCCTCTAGTGGCCTCCACGCATCTTAATAGAGGTTCTAATGTTCTTCAACGGCCTGACTTTTGGCTCATCTCTGTATCATGTTTCCATCAAAATCTCACTCTAGGCCTAACTGAAATTCCTTCAGTATTCACCTCCTCTCCTACTTCAGGGTCTCTTCACATGTTGTTCTTCTGCTTCCCCACTTCAATCTACTGGCCCATCCTAATACTTCAAGCCATCTTAGACCAAATATCACTAGCAAAAAGACTTCCAGAAGCCCAAGAGACACATCAGGGCCCCATAACTGGGCCCCCACTCTAAGCACAGTCTTCATCTCACTTTGTGACTATTGTTTAACTGCCTGTCTTCTTTTATTCCTTGTTAATTATCTGTAAGGCTTTGGGAGGGTGAGAACTATGTTTTCCTTGCTCACCAGTAACTCTGCAGCATCTCCCAAATTATCTGGCATCCAGTATGTGCATAGAACATATCTGTTGAAATAATTTTATGGATAGCTGAATGAAATAAGTAATATGTTGGCTTCACAATTAGGAAAAATATGAGATAGATATGTGTACAATATTAATATCTGATTATAGATGTTAATGGCAGATTTATTTCATCCAATAAAACACAAGCAGATTAAAATCTTACACCATATATAAAAATAAACTCAAAATGGGTTAAAGACTTAAATATAAGACCTGAAACCACCAAACTCCTCGAAAAAGAACATAGGAAGTAAATTCCTTGATATCGGTCTTAGTAATATCTTTTTGGATATGTCCCCTTGAGCAAAGGAAACAAAAGCAAAAACAAACAAATAGCGCTATATCAAATGAAAAGGCTTCTGTACAGTGAAAGAAACCATCAACAAAATGAAAAGACAACCTACTGGATAGGACAATATAGTCACAAATGATATATCCAATAAGGGGTTAATATCCAAAATATATAAGAAACTCATATGACTGAATAACAAAAAAAAAAATAAACAATACAATCAAAAAATGGTCAGAGGTCATGACTAGACATTTCTCCAAAGAAGACATAAAGATGGCCAACATACATATGAACAGATGTTCAAAACTATTAATCATCAGGGAAATGTAAGTCAAAACCACAATGAGATAGCGTCTTACACCTGTCAAAATGCCTATTATCAAAAAGTCTACAAACAACAAGTGTTGTCAAGAACATGGAGAAAAGGGACCCCTCTTTTCAAAGGGACCCCCGTGCACTACTTGTGGGACTGGAAATTGCTGCAGCCACTATGGAAAACACTATGGAGGTTCCTCAAAAAAACTAAAAATAGAACTATCATATAACCCAGCAACTCCACTATTGGGTATCTATCTGAAAAGATCTAAAACACTAATTTGGAAAAGATATATGCACTCTTATGCTCACTGCAGCATTACTTTACAATAGCCAAGATATGGAAGTAACCTAGGTGTCCAACGATAGATGAATGGATAAAGAAGATGTGGTATATACATACATACACACACAATGGAATATCAATCAGCCATAAAAAAGAATGAAGTATTGGCATTTTCAACAACATGGAATTGACCTAGAGTGTATTATGCTAAGTGAAATAAGTGAGACAAAGACAAATACCATATGATTTCACTTACATGTGGAATCTTGGAAAACAAACGAAAACAAACTCAGAACTAGAGATCAAACTGATAGTTCCCAGAGGGGAAGGGGAGAGGAGGATGGGTGAAGAAGGTGAGTAGCAATACAGACAATAATATTGTGATAACTTTGCACAGTGACAGACACTTATGATGATCACATCATAAGGTATATAAATGTCAAATCACTGTACCGCATACCTGTAACTAATATAATATTGTATACCAACTATGCCAACTATAAAATGAAATAAATAGGATGTTTATGTATGTTCAGAGTCATGAAGCATAGCAAGCGAGAGAGACGTGCCTTCTAAATATGTTTACATAGTAATTTTAGTATATTTCAAAAGTAATACATGTTCACTCTAGGAAATACAGAAAAGCAAAAAGAAAATAAAAATTATGTAACTATTCAAACACATAACTGGCATACCTGGCTTTTCTTTGCATCCACGTTTTTTAAATAAAATTGAGATTATTCTCGAAAAAAAAAATCTTAATTAAAAATTCTCAGGGCTGGAAATGGCCTTACAAATCACTGAGTTTAACTTTGTTATTTCCCAGAAAAGGAAACTGGAGTTGAAGAAGTGAAATAACTGAGCCTGATTACATGGTCCCTTAGACCATCAAACATTTACTCGTGGGACACCTAATAGCTGTTCACTAATCATTCTGCTGGACACTGGCAAGTGAGGGGAGAGGAGATAGACAAGAACAAGGTCCTTGCCCTTAGGGAGAATACAGTCTGATTGAGGAACAAGACTTTCATTTATCAAACAATTAGAGGACAATGAGAAACTATGTTATTAAGTGCTAAATTAGGCAGAACATACGATAAATGCTATAGCTGCTCAAAGTGAAGGGAGAGATAAATTACCAAATGAGCTCAGATTGATCGCTTATTTTTCCTTGTGTTTATGACTGACTCTCTCCCATGTCTTGGCCAGCTGTGAGAAAGGGACATTTTTGCTGCTTTAATACTTCCTGTGCCGTGAATAATTAATTATCAGTTGAAGA
This sequence comes from Pteropus vampyrus, assembly GCF_000151845.1. Taxonomy (NCBI): domain Eukaryota; kingdom Metazoa; phylum Chordata; class Mammalia; order Chiroptera; family Pteropodidae; genus Pteropus; species Pteropus vampyrus. The sequence goes on from NW_011889120.1 coordinate 1,233,164, forward strand.
AAACTGACTTACATGTCACTTGGATTTGCTAAAGGAACCCTTCAGAAATCACAACATTCTCTTCTATTCAATGATGTTAAGATTTTATCAAAATAAATGAATAAAATATAGCATTGTTACATTCAAGTTGTCTTAATCCTTTTTCAAAGCAGCATCACAGAGATGACTTTTTTCCTGCTTCCCTACACACAGCCACACACACACACATGCCCCTCTTGCGAGTCTATGCATCTTTAAAAAGAACACAGTGACTGGCTGCTTTTGTCTACTTAACCAGTACATTGCTCTTAAAACTGCCATCTCAAGTTCTGCTGCAGATTTCTTCTACCTGATGCTTTAATGGGAACGTCTCACTATCTAGTGAGCTTTAGATAGTATCCCCGATCATCTCTCTAATTCCTCAGGAGTCTTGTAGGTGTTCCTATCACTTCCAGATGCTGTGACAGGTGAGGAAGGACCAGGGAGGGGACAGACTGTATCTTCTCTGTGCATACGTGATTTCTCCATACTCCACACTGTCTCAAAGCCTAACAAAAAAAATGGCTAAATAGTCCACTGTTCCTAAACACCGTTCTTTTCAAAGTTCCCAGGAAAAATTAGTCATTCCCTATGCTATATACATCTGCAGCTCTCTGTGATGAACTGAACTATAATGATTTCTCATCTAATTTTTCCTTTATTGATCTATAATTTCTTGAAAGAGGATCTTTGTAGTTTACATTTTACTCCAGCTAATTTCCTGACACACAGTAGGCCCCAAACATGTTTTACGTGAATAAAACCAGGTCATTAGAACTTGATATTCATTAAATGTGTTTATCTAATTTTTAAGCAAATTTTTAAATAGTGGTCCAAGCTAATTGGTTTTTCTGACATAGGCAGTCTATTTATGAATGGATCATATTCTTCGCAGGAAAGCATTTTTAAAAGGGACTCTATATGGGTATTTAACCAAAGATAAAATGAGAGTTCTAAAACGATGAGCCCTAGGCCACCAGCAAATGTGGTGAAAGTTTATAGAGTGAACCAGATTTTATCAAAGCTTTCTCTTGGAAAATATTGACTTCTTCCCTTCTTTGGAAGCTCTGTTCAGTGGCCCAGTATCGGGAGCATTTGCTTGACCTGTTTTGAGTAGTTAGTCTGACCCTGAAGTATAACCAATAAAATATTCATTATCTCCTCTAAGGTACAGAGATTTTTATTAGTTTTATATGGTATACATACAGCACGTAGGAAAATACAATAGCATGATTCAGATGGATTGGTACCTCATGGTGACTGGACCAGTAAACTGAAAATGCAGTTTAATGCAGACAAATGTAAAATAATATGTCTAGAAACAATGAATCAAAACAGGGAATCCATATTAAGTGATAGCAATGCGATGCAATGATCAGGAAAATGATTTAGGGTTTCTTGAGTAATAATGCCAGAAGCTAGAAGCTCAGAAATATTTGATAGCTGAGCAAAAGGCTTATGTGATGTACAGAATACAAATTAAATTATATGGTGTTAATACTGTGAAAACAGCAGTAATGTACCTAAACTTCTATCTGTGACTCTGTCACCATTCACCTGAGAAAAAGAAGCACAACCAATTCTGTATTGCTTAGTTACAGAGAGCCGTGGCAAATGAATATATTTAAGTCAGGCATTAGGAAGAGTATCTTGCCCCTATGAGCTGTTATACATTAAAATTCACAACAGAAATACCTCATTTTCATGTGGCATTTTCTCACAGAGTTTTCACACTAACAACCTGATTTGCCCCTCAGCATAAAGCTGTGGGGTACATAAGAGAGAGTATTTCCATTTTACAAAGAGTTAAAATGAGATTCAACAGCCAAAGAGAGTGGCAAGGATAGGGTACAAACACAGAGCTTATGAATATCATTTTAGTGTTCTTTCTTTACCATAAATCTCCTTTCTAGGCACTGCACAATCAAGGGAAGTTTGGAGTGTATCTCTAAGCAGATGTTTAAGAATCATGTAGGAAGCTGTTTCTTCTATGAGAGAAGATTGATTTTATTTTTAAAGACACCCTCCCAAAAGAGGTTCGTAATAATAAAATATAAGCACTTTGGCCCAGAGAGTTGAAATTTCCTAACTATGGAGAAAAAGTATAGCAGTCTATATATTCCAAAGATGGCCACAACAATATCTGCCATCCCTCATGCATTTCTGCAATGTGATCTTTTTTTTTTAAGTAATTATTTTTTTAACTAAAGAAACGATTTAAATGTGATATGACGCTACTCCCACCGAGAGGTGGGTCAACTATCTCTCATCTCCTTGAATCTGGTAGGCTTGTGATTTGCTCATAACCACTAGAATGAGGTGGAAGTAATTCTGAGTATAGGTTGCAAACGGCAACGCAGCTTCCGTCTTGTCAACCGTAGGATTATCTCTTGAAGACTTTAACCATCGTGAGGCTGCCGTGCTATAAGGAAACCCAGACTAGCCCTTGGATAGAGACTGTATAGAGAGACCTGAAACTACCTGATGAGAGAGATGCCTGGGAAGCCCTGAACTGCTGCAGCCCCCACTGTTCCAGCTCCGCCTGACTGCAAATACACGAGGCCACAGCCAGAGCCACTCAACCAATCTCTTCCTAAGTTCTTGACCCACATGAGAAATAGTAAAATGATTTGCTGTTGTGTTAAGCTATTAAGTTTAGGAGTGATTGGTTATGCATCAATTCACTAGTAACTGCATACACATTTGTCCAAATGCATAAAATGTGTAACGCAAAGAGTGAATCCTAATGTAAAGTATGAATTCAAGGTGATTATGATGTCAATGTTGGTTTATCAATTGTAAAAAAAGAATGTCCCACTCTGGTGGGGGATGTCGATAATGGGATGAGCTATGCATGTGTGGGGGCTGGAGGTATATGGGAAATCTCTGTACCTTCCCTTAATTTTGCCATGAACCTAAAATTGCTTTAAAAAATAAAGACAATTATAAACGTGTGTTAATATGGAATCAGTCAACTCATTGAGTGTATCTGTCGTGGAGTTGTTTGATTGAGAGGCTCTGGTGCCAGGCCAGACGCCAAGTGTGCTGAGGTTGGAGCTGCTTGAGTTAGGCTCTGGCCTGGCTGGCAGATTGGGAAGGTCAGGACCTCAGGGTAATGCCAGGGTGGAGTCGGGGGGGTGCCTAGCTTTAGCCAGGTTAATGGGCAGTGTCACAACTGGCACCCATCTGCGCTAGGCCACACAGGTGGAAGGAGAGCACAACAACAACAAAAAAAAGAGAGATAATGGAGCCCTTCAGTACTTCCATCCCTGAGAAAGTTCTCACTGATCCCTGCCCCTCCAGCACCCACTCTAAAGTTAGTTAATGTAGGCCTTTTGAGCCACGCTTCTCTTGCTCAGGCCTGCTTCCACGTCTGGAAGTGTACTTTCCCTTCTAATAAAACTTTTCTTTTCTACTGTACAAAAATAAATAAATAAAATTTAAAAAATAAAGTTAGTTAATGTAATTGCTTCGTGTATAGCCTAGGCATATTTCAGACTGCTGCCTCTGCACTGGGGCTTGGAGTGAGTGAGTCTGTGTGCAGTTCCTTTAAGAGCAGAAGCTTGGTTCCTACAGCCCTTTAACTCTTTCTGACATGAGCCCTGCTGGTTCTCAAACCAGATTTTATGGGGCTCCTTTTTCCAGTGTATGTCCCCCAGGGTAGGAGGCCCAGTGTGGGGCTCTGACACTTCGCTCCTTGGAAGGGAACTCCCCAGGTTGTGATGTCTCTACCACCTGTGAATCGCCATACCAGAGGTGTGTGTCCTGACCAGACCATGTCTCTGTTCCTCCTACCTGTCTTGATGCAGCTTATTCTTTATAGCCTTAGTTGTAGAACTTCTGTTCAGTTAGTCTTCAGGTCATTCTCAGTGATAGTTGCTTTGTATTTAGTTATATAGCGCTGGTGTGTGTGTAGGAGGAGGTGTGCTCAGGGTCTACCCACTCTGCTATTATGACCCCTGAAATTGCTTTTAGTTTTCAAAACAGAAATTCTAACATCTGCAAAGTAAAGTGCTGGGTGGATACAGAAATGAATGAGGCGTGGTTATTGCACTCAAGAGCTTTGAATGTAGTAGTTTCTCATGTATCCGAGTCAGTAAAAAGAAAATGAAAATAGTGTTTCATGAAAGTGGTATGGCAAACATAGCATCAAAGCCGTGAAGAAAAAAAAAGAGCCCTTATACTCAGAGGTGGGAATTTGGTAAAGAATCCAGGACAAAAACCTTTGAACTAAGTCTGGAAAGATGAATCAAAAGAGAAAGGGGGGAAAGTTGACAAGCAAAAAGAGATCAAGGCATAAGGAGGAGCAGAAAAGGCTGGGAAAAAGTTAAAGAAAAGTTCTCACACTTTAATGTGACTATGAATCAACCAGAGAATCTTGTTAAAATGCAGATCAGCGTTCTAATGGACCTGCAGGGGAGAGCAAAACCCTGGGATTCCAGTACTACAGATCCATGGCGGGCCACTCTTTCTGTGGCAAGGTATTAAATATGATCATACTGTAGGATACAGGGATTTGGAGTATGTGATGAGGCTGGTATCCAGAGGCTGAGACTGGGCCATGGGTAACCTAGAGTATCATGCTGAGGAATACAAAGGTTGTTACTATGAGTCCTGGGGAAGCACTTAAACACTGAGTAGTTTCACTTGCTTTATCAAAATCTTTCTCATACTGCTGACAGAAATATGTTAGGATAATACAGATCTGAGCCAGCCATTCCTCTTCAAAAAAAATCCTTTGGAATTAAAGAGTGCTGTGTAAGAAAGAATCAAATGACTCAGGTAGCTAGTTTGAGTGACAGGGCAAAAATAGAGATAAAGTTTTCCAAGATGAGAGCAGAGGGTTGAGAGAGACAGAGCTGGGCAGGGTACAGGGAAAATGAGAGAGAGGAAGGAAAAAAAATTAATTCACATCCACAAAGTGTAGCAGTTGCTCAACTTGGCTGCAAATTGGAATCCACCTAGGGGTTTTAAACAGTGTTGGTACTTGGCTATCACCTGCAGGGATTCTGCTGTAATTAGTATAGGGAATGGACTGCACATAAAGATATCTTAGGTTTCTTCACGTGATTCTATTATGCATCCAAGACTGATAACCACTATCATTGATATGTAACATCCCTTGAGTATCAGAATCTTGAAAATTTTTCTCATTTTATATTCACGATAACCTGGTTGGGAAAGGACCCAATCTCAAAAAGGCTCCTCCCACTGACCAAAACTGAGACAATTGGGAGGCTCAAAAAAAGAACAGTGTTTGATTGAAACATATCAAATACATTCTAAAAATTCCAATAATGGAAATGTTCTAAAATGAGATTGTGGTAATGGTAGCAGCTTTGTAAATATACCAAAAAAAAAAAAACCCATTGAAATGTACATTTAAAAGGAGTGAATAATATGGTATGTAAATTAAATTTCAATAAAATGGTTAAAAACAATCCAGGCATTCATATGAGAATTTAAACAATACTCCATGGTTACCTTTGGAGGTGTTAGTGAACCTACTCATTATTCTCAAAGTGGTAACTGATGGGAAAGAATCAAGCATTTATCCTGCCTTTCTTTCACAGAACTATGCATCAAAGTAACCAAATGATTGATGAGGAAAAGTTCTCATTTATAAAAAGTATTCCAGCAACTAAATTAAAAGAAATGATAAAATCACCACATAATCATTTTGCAATGCCTAATGAAATAATGAATCTAGGCAATGATGATTAATAGCTACTAAAATCATTAGGTGAAAACCTGATTATGCACTTGACAATGAATGGATCTTACTGATAATACCTGAACCCACGGATCAACTCTTGCCAAATATTGAACATGAATCTGCTCAAGCCTTTTGGTCTGTGTATCAGTTTACAAGAAATACAGGGAACAGAGGAACACGATAAATAACAACAGGGGGAAAGCAATAGGCAAAATCCAGAATATGTAAAAGCCTATAGGAAAAAATGACCTGGGTTCTTCAACACATATATTTAAAGAAAAAAAAAAGAAAGAAAAAGAAGAAAGACGATAGGGAAAAGGGATCAGCAAACTTTTTCTGTAAAGGAACAAATGGTAAATATTTTGTACTTTGCAGGCCATATAGCCTCAGATGCAACCACTCAACTCCACTGTTGTAGTTGGAAAGAAGTCATATACAATTGTAAATGAATGAATGTGGCTGTATGCCAATAAAACTTTATTTAAAAAACTGGCTAAGTTTCACAGTTTGTCAACTCCTACAATAGATTTAATTAAGAATTTAGAGGCATATGGATCAAATATGATGTGTAGAGTTTATATGGGTTTGAATGCCCAACTGTAAAAGTATTTAAGAAACAATCAGGAAAATCTGAATACTAACTGGATATCTGGTTTTGGAATTATTAATAAATTTTGATGAGAAAATGGTATTGTAATTATGTTTTTAAAGTCTTTATATTTAGAGATACACATTGAGTATTTAAAGAAAAAACAATATGATACCTGAGATTTACTTCAAAATAATGAAGTGGAGGTGGGAGAGCTCATGTAGGGAAAGGTAACAGGCCGGTGATTCTCAAAGTGCAGTTTCTGGACCATCATCATCATACGGGAACTAGTTAGAGATGCAGATTCCCTGGGCACCATTCCAGACTTAGTGAATCAGAAACCCTAAAGTGAAGAGTCCAGAAGTCTGCTTTCACAAGGCCTCCAAGTGATTCTAACACATGCTCAAATTTGAGACTATATCTGTATCTATAAGCAAGAATGAACATGATGTGATAAGTGTTGAAATTTCGTGCCAAGTATGTAGGGGTTCCCAATACTATTCTGCATATTTTTATATGTTTGAAATTTTCCAAATACGAAAATGAAAGAAGAGAAAAATAAGAAGAAATTAAAGAAAGTCAAAGAAAGAAATCACCCACAGTGACTTCCTCTCCATGAGCACAGTACTAAATGGGGAAAGAATAGCTTTATAGTAGAGGAAATCTGACGAGTAATACCTCAGCTGGGTGATTAAAGACAATATCGTCAAGGGTAAGTCATGTTGATAGCAGGCATCCTTGATATGATTGAAAAGAATGGTAATTTACCTCTGTGATCTTCCTCCCCAAAACCCATAATCATGATCTAATCATAAGGAAAAAATCAAACTCCAATTGAGGGACATTCTACAAAATTCCTAACTAGTACTCCTCAAAACTGTCAAGGTTATCAAAATAAGGAAAGCTTCAGAAACTGTTGGAGCTAAGACGGACATAAGGAAACATGATGCCTAAATGTAATGCAGTGTCCTGGAAGAGTAATGGAACAGAAAAAAGACATTAAAGAAAAACTGAGGGAATCTGAAAATGTATGGACTTCAGTTAATAATAATGTACAATATTGGTTCATTAGTCATGAGAAATATGCCATACAAATATAAGATGTTAATAATAGGGGAAATTGGGTGTAAAGTATATGGGAACTCTGTACTATGTCACAATTTCTCCGTAAATGTAAAACTACTCTAAAATAAAATGTGTATTAACAGATAAAAAAAAAATAATATGCCTGTATAGATGTACCTTGGCAGGTCCAAGGATCAAAATCATTTAGGCACTTGGAGTTTGGGGGGAAAAAAGAAATAGCGACGGTCAGAACAGTCACATATATTGGTTTCCAAGTGGCCAGGCAAGGGTGGACAGTGGGGAAGTTTGTGAATGTCAAGGAAAGCCATAGGTCCAACAATCAGAAAACAAGCACCAGTGAACAGGTCTCACAAGAGAACTGAAACAGGAGCCAGGACCCAAGAAGTTTGGGAGGTGAAATAACCCAGTTTCTCCCCAGCTTCCCTGCATTCTTCCTTAACTCTCCACAGTGTTTCAGCTACGTGATTATGACACTCTAGCCATTTTCCTTAAAGGGAGCCCTCTCAAGGTCTCTGAATAAACCATGAACTTAATAAAGATTCAGTCAAACAGCCTGAATCTAGCACCCCAGCCTCAGAAAGAAACTCCGACCTTCCTCATCCCTGTTGGAAAACTCCTTTGCAGTGTATTCTCAAGGCTCCCGCCCCATCAATGATCGCCTCTCTCTGATTCTCTGTCCCCTAATAGCTCAGTGGTCCTAACACTGGTCACATATTAGAGTCCCCCTAGGGAACTTTTAAGGCTTCCGTTGCCCAGGACACACCTAGATATATTAACTATAATTTCTGGAGTAGAAGTCGGATATGAATAGTTTTAAAAACTCCTCAGGTGATTCCAATGTTAAACATTCAGGCCCTCATGACATCTCCTCTAAATTCCTGCAAAGCATCCTGATTGTCTATTTCTAGAACTGTTCTTGAGCCACTCTAATCTACTCTTATTATTGATACCAGAAAAACATTTTTTTCTAAAAAGCAGATTTCATCACATCACCATTCCCAAGATTAAAATAATTCAGTAGCTCCTTATTTTTCATTGGGTCAAAGCCTAAATCCGTAGCATGGCATAGCTGTCTCATTCTTATCCCCTTAATCCTCAGCTTTCTTGCACTTGCCAACAGTTGGTTACCACAAGCACCCGTCAGTCTCCAGGGGAAAGCACAAAGAGCCAAGGAGTTAAGTCTCCTAGGAGCAGCTCTCGCCCAATAATAGATGAGAGTTGGGTGGACAGACATCCTAGCTCCCACCCCTCAAACAGGACAACTCAACAGATACACAGTCTCTCCAAAAGTCTCTGTAGATTGAGCCCCAGTTGCCCACAGCAGAAAGCAAATTTATGGGAAAGTTTCCCACCTAGGCAGGAAAGGACACTTTAGAAATGCTGAAAAATAGAAGCAAGGAGAACGTAATGTAATTTCTTGAATCCAAATGTACTGCAAGGTAATAAATCCAGTTAACCTACTCTCATGTTCCCCTCCTCTACCAGTGCTTCCTGGGATCGTGTCCCAAATGAATCACAGGTCCATGGCCATGCCACCCTGAACAAGCCCGATCCTGTCTGATCTCGGAAGCTAAGCAGGGTCGAGCCTGGTTAGTACTTGGATGGGAGACCACCTAGGAAGACCAGGTGCTGTAGACGTAAAAAATAAAAAACAAGGGAGTGTAAGCTGACATGGTCCTTGTAATCTGTAAGGTCAACCAAGGGTTGCCTCACCTAAAAAAAAAAAAAAAAAGAATCACAGGCCCTCAAGTCTTTATCTTAGGGTCTAATTCTGGGATAACCCAATCTAATATATGGCCATTCTCGATCTGCCTTTTCTCCACTTCAGTCTGGACACTCCTTCCTTCTTCCTTTTAAGCTGCAGCCATACTGAGCAATTTTACATATGATTCTCCAAAGGTAACAGGGTGCCACACACTTCGTTCCTTTGCAGACTCTGCTCACCTTATCTGGAATAATCAATTTTTAATTCCACCTTTCTCTACCCAGTAAACTCTAGCCTGTCCCTCTAAACACAGCTCAGTATCCACCTTTTCCCTGATCACTATTGTCCCCTCCCCCAAGTAAAGGTCTCTCCTGTGTTTTTATGTCATCCTATGCTTACGAAGCTGCTCTCCCATTGACTGTGGGTTCCTTCAGGGCCTTCTCTCCAGCCATAGATCCCTCCCCTATTCCACCCACATTCCTAGCATGACAAATACTAGCAAGTCAAAAAAGAATATACAGTTTTCATGACCTATTATCCCTTATGTTCTCATCCCTGGAGAAAATGTTCAAGAAGGAGTTTACCATCTAGACTGAGACACAAAATTGTTTTCTTGTATTTCCCAATAATTGTTGTATAATTACAAGCAATATCAGAAACTAAGCTATTTGCATAAATATAGCCAAATACCAATTTTGGTTCAGCACTGTTGATAGGTTTCACCAAGATCCTTAGCTTTCTAGCCCTGATGTTTTATTATTATCTCTGCATTTCAATGTTACCTTCCAGGCTCTGCAATTAAGCAAATTCTTAGGATTTTAAGCAAATAAGCTTGCACTGTTTTAAAGTGGTAAAACACCCAGGGGCACTACTTAATCCTCTGCTTCTCCCTTTCCAAGGGCTTTCTTAGCTGCAGCTGACAGTTTTATGACTACAGAGCCTCTTTGTCCAACAGGGCTAGCCTTTCTCTTATCCTCACCACAGTACTTTGCATCCTCTGCAGAATATATTTATTTGCAGCATTTCAGTAGGAAGACCCTGGGAAGATGAGTCATCGTCCTTATCCAGAGAATTGCCCTTGAGGCCACACTGAGAAAACTTTCTCCCTCTTATTATATAGAACAGGCCTCAATCAGATAGCAAGTGTTCTGTTTACAGGAAAGTTTCCCACCTAGGCAGGAAATGACATTTCAGAAAGGCTGAAGAATAAATGCAAGGGGGATATAATGTAATTTCTTGAAACCAAATGCACTGCGAGGTAATAAATCCAGTTATAAACACACTGAGCAACCACTACAGGGATGAATCTATGCTAAGTGCACCGGAAGCTGGAGAATACAAGACAAGGTCCCTGCACCCAGCCCCCGCCCCCCAGGAAATTATTAGTTTAGCGTTTTAAAGATATTTAAGGATTTGCAAAGATAGTTTGCTAGTTATAAAACGATATCACTATTGTGCTTGCATATAAGTAGACAAATGTGTGAACAACTTGAATCTATGTCTGTATTCCATATTCACATGTCACTAACAGATTGGTGTGCTAGTCAGAATCCCTTTGGAGGCACCTTTCTAGGGACTCCCATTATTGCATCACCTTCTTGGTATCACTTTTGGTATCTAGAACAATGAGACAAGTGAACTACACAGGGAAAGCAGAAGTCAGACACAGAAGACCAAGATGAAGCCGAGGATACGCTAATGAGGGGTTAATTGCAGGGAGTGGGACAGGCCTGAGGCCTGGCTCTGGACCTCAAGAGCCTTGAGCAGCAGAGAAAATGAGCACAGCATGCAAGTATCAATGATATGAGGTTCAGAAAGTCCAAGAAGGCATGCTAATCTCAGTAAGTAATAAAGCTTAGAGCAGCGAAATGTGCCAGAACCCAGTCAGCATGAGAAGCTAAGAGTAAGGGATGCAGTAAAGGAGCTTGTGGAAAGCTTACAGCAGTATGGGGCATTGGTTGTGAGCTAAAACTCTGGAGCCAGACAGCCCAGTTTCAAATCTTTATTCTACCAACTACTAGTTGTGAGTTATTTAATAGTGCTCGGCCTCAGGTTTCTCATCTATAAATGAGAACAAACAATTTATTATTTCCTCAATTCTAACATCCCCTTGATTGTAAGATGTGCCATCTTACAATTTTATCTATCTTTTAAAATATTCAAGAAATAGATGATTCCAAGGACATACACAAATAAGAAAATTAGAGCTCAATCCTACCTATGAAGATAATCACAGAAAATTCTACATTAAGTACTAGGAAAAATTTCTATAACTACTTGAAATCTTATACAATATGATAAGTAGAGTTTTCACTAGAATGCACTATGACTTAAGACAAATATTAAATATATACCACATGAAAAAGTCAAAGAAGGAAAACTATGTGTCAAAGAGACATTTAATAATATTTAGTATCTATTTCTGAGATATGTCTTGTTAGATAAAAACGAGAACAATGTGACTTCACTTTAGTTAAAAGGAAAAACATTAAATTATCAATAAACACAATCATCCCATTAATTCTTAAGTAAAAGTATCTCTTTTAATCATATTCTTTCTTTTGTCAGTGATCTGCTAGTGCTGGATGATGTACAGGAAACAATAGCAACAGTTATATCATTTAGAAAAGGCACTAAATTTCCCTATAAAATTCAAGATAATCCAGTAAAAAATTCTTTAAATCAACCAAAATTTCATAAAGTCAAAAATGCAGACAGAACAGATACAGAAAATAGAAAACAGTCTATTTATCGAAAAGTAATAGCTATATGATAATAGCAACAAAATACATAAATACCTCAGATAACCTTGGGTATTTGTATTTCAGAGAGCCAGAAAAGATTTACATAAGTGGCGATATATACTATGATCCACCTGTAAAGGGGTAATCATGAAAATAAGTAAATTGCTTCAAATTAATTTATAAGTTTAATCACAATATAGATTTTATTATTAACAAAATGGAACTCAAATAAAAGAATATTCAATTAGGTAATTTTGTTTAAAAAAGTGGTTTTAAAAAGAGAAAACTTGCCATATGTTAAACACATCATAAAACTGTAATAATTAAAACAGTGTGTCTGGCTCATAAGAGGTGTTCCATAAATATTTTTTAATAACTAGAACATGAATCACCTTATAGATCAATATAATGGAAGAATTTGTTTTAAAATGAACCCTAAAATATATGAGAATGTAGTATTTTTTTAATAAAAAGAAAACTTAATAGACAGTTTAAAAGGGATGTGTTCAATATATTTATACATATATGTCATAGATAAATAAAGCAAACACTAATAGAACTAAAAGAAGAAATAAACAGCAATACAGTGATAGTTGGGGATTTTAATACCTCACTCTCAATGATGGAGAGATCATCCAGACAGCAAATCAATAAGGAAACAGTGGGTTCGAACATCACTACAGAGCAAATAGACCTAACAGACATATACAAAACATTCCATACAACAGAAGGAATATACATATTCTTCTCACTTACATCAGCATCAAAAACAATATTTAGAAATAGTGTAATGGAGAAGGTGAAATATCTATATAATTCAAACTATAAAGATGCTGATGAAAGAAAATGAAGAAGACACAAATAATGGAAAGATATCCCATGTTCATGCATCAGAAGAATTAATATTGTTAAAATGTCCATGCTTATCCAAAGCCATCTATAGATCCAATGCAATCTCCATCAAGATTCCAATAGAATTTTTTATAGAAATAGAAAAAAACATCCTAAAATTCATATGGCACTACAAAAGACCCCAAATAATCTAAGCAATCCTGGGAAAGAACAAAGTTGGAGGCATCACACTTCTTGATTTTGAACTATGTTACAAAGCTATAGTATCAAAACAATGTGGTACCGGCATAAAAACAGATGCAAAGACCAATAGAACAGACTTGAGAGTGTAGAAGTAAAGCCAAGCACATATGGTCAACTAATATTTGACAAAGGAATGTAGAATAGTTAATGGGAAAAGTTATTGCCTTCAACAAATTGCGTTGTGAAAACTGGATGTTATCAAAAAGACAAGAGATAAGTGCTGGTGAGGATGTGGAGAAAGGCAAACCCCTAAGTACTGTTGGTAGGAAGGTAAATTGGTACAGCACTATGAAAAACAGTACTGAGGTTCCTCAAAAAATTAAAAATAGAACTACCATATGATGTAGCAAATCCACTTCTAGGTATAAAGAAATAAAATCACCATCTCGAGGGGATATTTACACCCCCATGTTCATTGTACCTTAATTTATAATAGCCAAGACATGCAAACAACCTAAATGTCTGTTGATGAATGAATAGATAAAGGAAAAGTGAGTGTGTGTGCACACACAATGAAATATTATTACTTTTGCTGATGAAAATATCGCCATGTGGCATGGCGATATTAATTGTCTAAAGTCACACACTTATTAAATAACAACCAAAAAAAAAAAAGATATAATAGCATTAGATTGAGCTCCAAAGTTTGTGGTTTTGTTGTGTCCTAACTGTAGAGAGAGATACTGAAAAGAGGAAAGTAATTAAATAATGTCAAGGATAAAGACTTTGGTGACAATTTTACTGGTTATTTTCTTCTTTATTATTTTGTGAATATCTAAATTTTTATTTGTTGACTACTTTGGGAATGAGAATGATAAAAGAACACTCAAATGTTACTAGCATGTACTATACCAACTTATGTTGCAAACTGAGATTTCACTTGTCTATAATTCTGCATTTATGTAGAGCTGATTGTGCATTACCTAAAGAAATGTTAGCTTTTCAACGGTTGCCCATGAGAAAGGAAAAAAAAATACATCTCCCACTTCATTGTTAAGCTATGCTCCTGATTTTCTCATCAGAATGCCTGACAGATAATAACTGTAGCTATTCATAGACACAGGCATTTACTATACTAATACCCAGTGTCCTGAATGTAGGACATTTGTGGTGTAGGACAAAATGACAAATTCAAGAGGTTTTTCTACTGAGTAGCTGGCATCAGGGCCAGTAAACACTACCTTCTTTTTGTACAATGCAGAACACATAGTAGGTATGTAATACCTATACACTAAATAATAAAGAAAGTCATTTAATTTCAATTTGGGATTTCTGCCATGCTGCAAAATATAAAAATGGCAGTAGTAATTCATCGCACAAATATTTTTGAGCATAGACTTTCTATCAGGGTTAAAGAACCAACAGAGAAACCAAGACAAGATCTCTGACATTATAGGGTCTATCAGCAATTCAAACCCTAGGAGTCAGCAAGCAAATCCAGCACACTATCTGTTTTTGAGCATCTTATGAGCTAAGAACAATCTTACATGGTTATATTACTGGAAAAAAAATCAAAAGAGCAGAAGATTTCATGAAACTTGGAAAATACGTGAAATTCAAATTGTGTCCAAAAATAAATTTTTATTGGAACACAGCTACACTCATTTGTTTGCCTATTGCCCATGGCCACTTTCACTCTACAAAGACAGAGTTGAGTAGTTGGGTTGACCATGTGACACTGCGAAACCTGCAAAACCTCAAATATTTGGGATCTGGTCTTTTACAGAAAAGGTTTTGACAACCCCTGCATCTATTTTAATTAAAGATCTTTGAGAACTGAGTCTTTTCTTTTTTCTTGTCTTGTCTTTTTTTTTTAACCAAAATCACAGACGAAGCTCTAATCCAGCTTCTCAGACTTTGCTATGCCCACGATTCCCCTACGGATGTTGTTAAAATGCAGATTCAGATGCAGCCTTTGGCTAGATAGAGTACAGATTCTGCCTATGTAGCCAGCTCCCAGATAGGGATTTTTAGCTAGGTCTAGAGACTGGGTCCTTTAAATCTCTTCAAGAACTTGAATCAAAGAGAAAAATAAAAGTAGCTTCGGAACCTAGCTTAATGCAATTGGTGATTTTCTGTCACGTTTATCCTTATGGCAAAAATAAATGACAGATGTAAATTTCATTTCACAATTATCTTTGGTCATCGTGCTTTCTTAGCAGAGCTAAGATGAACCATTTTCCAAAGAGTAAAAAGAGACTGCAGCTGTTTATTTGTTACTATTAGCTATTTGTGAAATGAATACTGGAGAAAACTAATATTTGTGACTGAATACTATTCAGAAGAAAGGAAAAAGGACAAACTCATATAAACACTATTAATATTTGAAATAACTTCTTTGCATCTTTAATAAGAATGGAATATTAATAAAGTATGTAGTTTTATGTCCCCTCATTAAACATTAAAAAGATGATTAAACGCTCTCAGAACATACTGTCCCAAATTTTGAAGCTTGATTATTTCCCGTAAATACTTATTAAAAATGAAAACAAAAGCTGTACGCTCAATATCAAGCATTGACATGGACACGGAGGAACTAGAATGCACTACTGGTGCGTGTGTAAATTGGTATAATTACTTTGAAAAAGTTCATGAGTATCTACCAAAGCTTAACATGTGCATTCCTTATGATGCAATAATTCTGCTCCAAGTATATACTCAACAGAAATGCATGCACAGTGTATATGAAGGCTTCTTCCAAACATTTTTATTGCAGTATTATTCTTAAAAGACTCAAAACTAGAAAAAACCTACATGTTCATCAACAGTAGAGTGGAAAAATTTGTGGTATATTTATTACAATGAAATGTACACAGCAATGAGAATGGAAAAAAACAGAACTGCACTAAAAATATGGTTTAATCTCACAAACATAATACTGGGAGAAATAATCCAGACACAAAAGAGAATACACTATATAAAGTTTGAAAAAAATAAAATCTATCTATGCTGTTTCAAGTCAGATATTAGTTACCTGCATAGAGATATCAGTGACTGCAAGTGGTTGCAGTGGGGCTTCGGGGGTGCTGATAATGTTTTGTGTTTGGACTTGTCTGAGAAGCCCTTGGCTATTTTAGAAAAAATGTTATCAATCCA
>NW_011889120.1:1249262-1268912 GCF_000151845.1 Pteropus vampyrus
AGAAATGCATGCACAGTGTATATGAAGGCTTCTTCCAAACATTTTTATTGCAGTATTATTCTTAAAAGACTCAAAACTAGAAAAAACCTACATGTTCATCAACAGTAGAGTGGAAAAATTTGTGGTATATTTATTACAATGAAATGTACACAGCAATGAGAATGGAAAAAAACAGAACTGCACTAAAAATATGGTTTAATCTCACAAACATAATACTGGGAGAAATAATCCAGACACAAAAGAGAATACACTATATAAAGTTTGAAAAAAATAAAATCTATCTATGCTGTTTCAAGTCAGATATTAGTTACCTGCATAGAGATATCAGTGACTGCAAGTGGTTGCAGTGGGGCTTCGGGGGTGCTGATAATGTTTTGTGTTTGGACTTGTCTGAGAAGCCCTTGGCTATTTTAGAAAAAATGTTATCAATCCAATACTGTTAATGAACGTATCCATACAACCATAGTGTCCTCATGTATACATCTCCTGACACAGTGATGTGAAGGGCACATGTAAGGACTCCCACCCCAAACCCATATGCCACCTTGTGAACTAAAGAAGCATTGGGTCAAAAGGGCCTTCTTTTTAAACAATAACCCTGGATGGAGGAGCTCTATTTTCATCATACTTTTAAGATTAGTTTGGAGAAGACCTCGGTTACTCCTCTATGTTGGGTCTTTTCTGCCTGTTGTTGTCACTGGGAAGTTAGTGTGGCCTCTCCTTGAGTTATTCCAGTTTACACAGGAGTTCCAAGAACAGGCCAGGAAAAAACTGAGAACATCTCTGATGTACCTCTTTTGTACCCAGTCGTGTTTATATAAAGAAATATAAATCACAGACAATGCTTACCTCAAGTATGAAGGCATGGTCAATGAGACATCATTGGGAACAACTTGCAGTTCCAATGATATTTGTGAGATTGCATCCTAATGTCACAATTATCGAGAGAGCTGGAACTGGCTCTGTCCTGTTTATATTTGTAACCTCAGCAGCATGTAGCAAAGTGCTAGACAGACAGAAATTGGCTGGCTGAAGTGATATTTTGTCAATTGAAAAAAATGTTTTTGAAAATTAATGATTTAGGAATATGCTCAAAAAAAGTGAAACAAATTGGGGTAAATATAAAATAAATAGAAAGATCATTTTATGACACCATTGTTATAAAACCCACAAAAGAATATGCAAATATCAAAGAAGGAAAAATTAACTAAAAAATCATGGAAATTATCAGTGATTTATTCACTTGTTCTCACTTATCCATATTTACCAAATTTTTAATAATTAAAACATATAACTTTTAAAAATAGTTTTTAAAAAGATGTAAGTGCCTAAGTTTGAAGGACTTATAGAAATACTAACCACAGAAAAGGATAAAAGGTAAAAGACTTCAAGGGTCTGACACATACACCAACTCAGAGCTGACCTCTGAGTCACCATCCTGTACCTCTCTCTCTACTAATGTTGACACAGGCTCCCCTTTTTCTCCTCTATTGGGACCAACAGCCTGAGGTCAGGTCTCCATCTGGGCATCCCTTTCCCTTCCATTCTAGGAGATGGAGCAAGTCACAGCTAGCATTTTCCTCCTCCCGTGTTGGAGGCAACGGTAGACTCCCAGGACACTGTTCCACCTGTTCGCTTACAAGTCTATAAATACACTTCGTCTTTTTTGCTTTAGGTTTCTGAAGCTCAGTCTACTGCGAGGAAACATGGACAAGCCTCAGAGCACCTCTAGTTCAGGGTTTTTCCTGAATCCACATAGTCTGCTTCTTTCTAATCTCCCAGAACAATGGGCTTCTGCTCCTATTTTCTCTGCTTCAGTTTCCTTCTCTTCTAAAACCAACTTCTGGGTACTATCTCTCCTGAGACCCTATGTCCCACTCAACTCTTAACCAACTCAGACACTCCCTACCAAGTGACTATGATACGAAATCTGAAAATGCCATAATTACTCCACATTAAACAAATACCCCCTACCCCCAATATCACAGATTAAAGGATGATTACGAGATGCTTCCTGCTCTCAGAATGGATATGTATATTAGGGAAAACAGCCATACAGGGTTTAGGGAGGGCCTTGGAAAGGCAGAAAGATGTGAGAATGAGAAATGAGAGGCTACCAAAGATAATATTTGCAGTTTTACTGTCCGAGAGGACCTATGGCCAGAAAAATAAAAGCCTCTTAGGTCACTGACGCTCTTGCTTCACTCCAAAAGCCTTGATGCATTTCCTCACAAATATGTAGCCAGCAGTTATGAAGATATTGATAAATATTTTTTTAATTTGATTTTATTAGTTCGAACTATACAGGACATTGGTTAGACATTTATATAGTTTATGAAATGATCCCCCTGATTGCTCTTTCTCTCCTCTGGCCCTCCACCTAGCCATTACATTAATGCTAACTGCATTCCCTATGTCGTGCTCCCCATCCCTGTGACGATCTATCAGCTACTAATTTGTACTTCTTTAGCCCTTCACCCCATTCTCCCAGCCCCCCAATGCTCTCCCCATTGGCCAACACCAGATTGTCTGCTATATTTGCGAGTCTGGTTTTGATTAGTTTGTTCTTTTCGATAAACTTTCTATGTCTTTGCATCTTCTATGACAACTGTGTTCCAAGACTTTTGGATTTTTACAGACTGGCTCAGTTCTAAGAAACATTTGCTGGTTGCTAGGTACATTACATAGTTGTGAACCTATCGTTCACTGAGTAATTTTATTTTTAAAAAGGAAAAAAAGAAAAATACCATCTATTGTGACTATCATTTTATAAAAGAAATAACCTCAGAGAAAAAAGACATTCATTTAAATTGTAGAAATACAGACTGGTGTTGGGACCCACTGGCCCTCTGTATCCTGCAATAGTTTATCAGCCAGTTGCTATGCATGTGGTTTCTACCTGAATACACTACGCCTGGGAATACTAGTGCTCCCTTCATGGGCACATCTCAATACCCATTAGGAAACCATATTGACCGTCCATGTCTGTTTCCAGTAAGTGTCCTGGTTTGGATTCCCCAGAAGCAGACCCTGAACTAAGGATTTGAATATAAATAAGTTTATTTGGGAGGTGAACCCAGGAGGTACTGGGAGGTAAGTGGTAAGGCAGAGAAGGGAAAGAAGCAACTATGGCATGTACTGTGGGCAACTGGGCTCAAGAAGAAACTGCGTGGGACTGCTCTGCAAGGCCTCGGATATGTGTCAATTAATTCCCTGTCCATCATTATTGGAAGACCACTTCCAGGAGCATCAACTCCCTGGTACTATTGGTCTGTTCCTATTACTGATCGAGCCTGCTCCTGTAACCAGAGAAAGACCTCAATTCATAAGAGAATTTGTACACTTCAAAATAAGAGCATTTCCTGTATTCCCTGGAGTTTCCAAAAGGCATTCTGGATACCTTGTGATCTCTTTTTTAGTAAGGGCTTGACGCATCCAGGAGAAAACAAGAGCAAGAACTGAGGCAGCCTCTAGAGCACAGAAGGTGCGGGGACTGCCTGACGTCAGCTTCTGCCCTGCCTCACTTCCCAAACGGTTAGATAATAGGAAAAAAACATTTGGTACAATGAGGCATTTAGGGGCTGTCAGAAGGAGTATGTTAAAAAAAAAAAAAACCTTAAATTTATTTTGTCTTCCTAATAAGCTAAAATTAGTCACCACTGAATAATTCACAAAGGCTACTGGAACCTCTTCTCAGAATCGTGCTACGATATGTTGTGTGAGGTTTTGTTATTTGTGCTTTAACTCTAGATTCGTATTTGTTTGTAACACAGTTTTATCCACGCTGTCTCTTCATATAGCCTTCTCCAGCGATACAGATTGCCATGTTAAGACATAAGAAATGAGAGAGTCAAGATTTCTTGGGCTAGATCCTGAGAGAAAACTTCGCTATTCCTTCACCTCAAAGATATTTGCACAGAGTATATGCCAAAGATTCAAAGATGAGAAAGATGTTTTCCTGTTCTCAAAGCACTCACAGTGTAATAGTCAAAAATCCAGATGTGACATGGAAAATGAAGAATTAGAATACCAACTACTGCCAAATTAAAGCAAGGATTTGGGAACTAGAAATCCAGCTAAGGCATGTGAAAGGCTGACAAGTCTCAATGTCCAAGGAAAGAGCTTGGGGAATGTTAGATGACAGCAAAATCGATGAAGGTGTGGAAGTGAGCCTAAAACTTGGCCAGAAATTAGCCCTTGTCTTCTTCAGTCCTCATTAATGTTTTTCTCCTGGAAGCTGCTACCTCACCAGGTCCCAGACAGATTCTAATTGCAGCAGAAACATCCTTTCCACCATTTGGACCCAAATTTAGTCATGCTGTAGACTCTGCAGCAAGGATGCATGAGGTGGGTCCTGGGTACCCAATATCTTGCCCTCACTCTTGCTATGCTTGTTCATTTTAGAGGATTGAGTATTTACCTTAGTACCATACTGGTACTGAGTACTTCTCTAGACCATGGCCCACTTGACTAGAACCTTATTTTCTTCCCAGACATCTAAGTACATCTTCCTTCCCTAGATGGATAGGTCATCTTGCCACATGTCTCCCTCTACATCACTCACAACTTCTTGCAAGTTTCTTGGATTTTATCCTGATTAATCATCTTGTCCCATACTTGGATTGCTCTGAGTACCAAACACTGCCTGTGTACCCTGCTCCTGTGTCCCATCCAACAGACTGGACATAATGGGATATCAGCATTGGCAAGAATAAGAATGATAGCAACTGACATTTCTTCATACCCATTATGTTCCAGGTACTAGATTATATACAATCTCATGTAATCCTTACCTTATGGGAAAATTTCTCTAATTATCCCCATTTTACAGAAGAGGAAATAAGGCTTAAAGGACTTAAGGTGACAGCTCATAAAGAGAGTAACTAAGTTTAGGGTCCAGTTCTGCTAAAGCGCTCCATCATGCTCAAAGCTCCTAATGCCTAATATGCTGAGCCCTTTTATAGGCACTGTGGCTAGGGATGATGTTAACTCCCTTAGGGATATGCCATTTGGTGCCCCAGGCCCACAAGGCCACTGCTTTCTCTTTCCTTCCATAGGTCCATGTGATACTTCCACGGCCCCAAGAAACCTCCCAGGGGAAGTCCACTGATGTGTGACATTGGGCTGAATTTACAGGTTATTTTTTTCCAACTAGATAGGAAATGTTCTCAGGATATTAAAACATGGTGGCCGCTAGTACATGAGAAATGAATGCAGTTGACTACAGAAGGGTAAAGCAGGTAGCTGCTGCTATAGAGATGTGTCTCTATAAAGAGAAATCTCTAGAAGAAAAAAAAACATATTCTCATGAATTTGACTGTGAAGCTTCACTCACATATTTGAAGTGATAATAACCAGAAGTGCTGAGTTTTCCATTTTCTAAAAATTCTTCTAATATTAGTGATTTTAAGCAAACATTTAATATTGACACTGAACATGTTTTGAATTTATGCCACAATATATGTATGAGCAGTATAATACATTGGCAAGCCCAAATGCAAAGCTCACAATTCATGCTGCAATCATTTCTACTGCCTCCTTCCCAGTCACCTTCTAGTCAAAGTGACAGAGATCAGATAGACTCTATAAAGTTTCAGCAGCTGCTGGCAGACAAATGCCATATTATTATTTTAAAATTTTAGCTGCTGACCCACAGCACTACAAATCCAAGACAGACCTCTCTGGACCACCTGGCTGCATGGCCTTGAGGCCTGCTGGTAAGGCCTTAGCGGGATTTGCTGTTCCCAGGGCTGTCTCAACACTACATGATATCCTCCATCCTAATTGGCCCACCTTAGTTTCCCCGCTCTGGTTCCATCAACAAATCAGATTTTGCCCATTGTCTATTAAAAAGAATGATGCACAAACAGAAACTCCATCTAAAGGTTGAGTGAAGAGTTTAAGTACTTCTCAGGACCATGATCTGAATGAATCATCAGACGAGAATTTATTCTAGGCTTCTCTTCCATTGACCTTCTGTCTTAAAGTGTAACTATTTTTCTATTTAAAAAAAAAATAGGTAGTATGCATTAACTAAAATCCTGATATTGATATTTACTTAAAACTGTAAATATAACCAACTATCAAAAAGATAATTTAAATAATTACTATCGATTATTCAGTGTGGGTAATGATATTCCAGTGTATGACCATATTTTGCTAATACTTCCTATTCCACATATCTTCCAGTCCTCTGTAGGTACCTCTAAGAAGATGAGAGGAACTCATCCTTCCTAGGACATCAGGGGGAAACAGCAACACACAAAATAAATCGTCATTACACTTGGGGGCTGAGGAGAGTGGTAGGAAATAAAACAAGCATTTGAACATGAGAGCAAGATGACTTTGCTTTGTGATGTACACATACCCTCCGCACCCACCCTGCCCTCTGTGCATACACACAATCCAAAAATACCTATCTGAGCAGACTTTAGGGCATAATCTTGCCTCCCTACAGGAAAGTACAAAGAATAAAGTGATTTTCTCTGCGCTTACCTAGCTGCACTGACAACACTTAGAGATATTACAGGGCAAATCTCAACCCTATTTCTACAGATGCTTCACTTATAATTTAATAATACAAATAAGACTTCTTATTATTGTCCTTTCCTTTCACTACTAATTGCCCTTAGCACCAAGCAAGTTAAAAACATTAAAAGCAGTCACATCACTCTTCCACTTTTGAAATTTGAAACAGCAACAGCGAATATATAACAATTAAATTATTCAAATCTATTTTAAACATGACTTCCCTATCATTTCCCCTTCACCATATTATTGATACCATATTATGATATATGAAACATGCAAACACACACGTATATATTCACTCGTTCCCATCCCCTTGAACACACACATACACACACACACACACACACACACACACACACACAAACTCACAAATGCACATACACTCACACCAACCCTCATTTCTTCCCCCTACTCACATAGTTGGAGGCAAGGACAGAAAGTATCAGAGAAACATCAATTTATCCGACAGATCTGCTCTTTCTAAGATCTGGGTTCCCAGGAATGTCAAAAAGAAAATGTGATGTAATAGTAAGTAAAGGAATATTTAGGACTAAGGACACGTTACCATAAAAATTAGAAAGATATACACATAGGTTTTAGTTTTGTCTCCCCCAGAAGCAGACTCTGAGATAAGGTTCCGAGGGCAGGTAGTTTATTTGGGAGGGAAAGAGAAACGAGTGAGTGAAAAGAAGGTAGCCAATAAAGAGCACATGAATGAGCAGGTTTATCCTGTAAGAAATTGGAGCTTGAGCCCTTTGGAAAAATCCAGAGTCAGTGTAGAATGAGCAACTCAAAATTACTGGCCCCAACCCAAGAGTGAGTGAGGCGGGGTATTTACACATCGACTCCCTTCAACCACTGGTTGAGGACTAGAGGTGGGGAGTGAATAAATCCATAACACTTTTTATGACCTGCCACAGGTTGGCAAATAAGACCTTGGAGGCCAAAGAGAACCCTTAGACCAATAAATGTGGTTGCTGGCAAGTTACATGAAATGGTAAGGGACACAAATGACAACTACTACCAAAAAAAAAAAATTAGCTTCTGTGTGTATTTTAGCACGTTCCAATGAGTATGCTTTAGCATATAGCTATGTGAGAAAAAGTGCTTCTGTGAATGTAGCACAAGACACTCTGTACCATAGAAAAAAGAATAGGTCAACAGTAAAATGGAAAAGACCCTGCAAATGGCACAGGAAAAAAAGTACTGAAAAGAAAAACAGAGTGACTAAACTGCATGGCATGTATACCAGATGTTGGCTTAAAAAATGCCAGTGATAACATGTTTCTGCAGTAGACAGAAATAGCATGAATTCATGCCAACCATAAAAATTATGAAGAAAAACACATGCCAGAGTCACCTAGAAGTGGCAGCTATCTGAATTTAAAATATCTTACATGCTTTAAAATTTATCTACAAAAAAAAAGGCAGGGTAAAAACAAATCAGAGCAATTAATTGGTAATGCCCAGAAGTCTTATGGAGAGAGATGACCTTCCAGAGAATAGTATAAAAACTTTGCACTATATTATATTCCAATGAAGAAGACAGTTCACTGGCTGTTTGAGAAATAGGCAAGTGGCTGGATAAAAGAAAGAGTAGCTAATTAGACCAGGAAGAACAAAGATCTGTAGTAGACTGCAAAAATGGCCACAAATCTTCCTCTCTCCATCACCATACTCTTGTAATCGAGGTGTCTTTGTAACTCCACCCATCGATGGGTGGGCTTTAAGTTCTCCATCACTACAACCTGGGCTGGTTCTTGGAGTCTTGGCCAAAGAGATAGAAACTTAACACAAGCAGAAGCCTGAAAGATGAAGAGCAACACCAAACTCAGTTTCCCTCCCACTTGTCCCCGATCTCCAAACTGCCAGCAAACTGCCAGACATGGCAGACAGATGACCAATGCCCAAGAGATATACTGAGCCTGACCCAGATCAGAAGAGCTTCCTGGCAGATAGCGGTTATTCTAAGTCACTAAGATTTGGGATGAGTTTGTCATGCAGCAAAAATGTACTGTCTCAAGACCCTGACAGAGCTTCAGGATCAACATGCATTCATGCTTTACAAATATTTATTGTTTACTATGGCCTGCCACTGTTTTGGGTTTAAGGAATAAATAAATGATAAAACGAGTCAAAGTATCTACTTTCATGGAGCTTACATTCAGATGTGAAGAAACATTTAAGCAAATAGTAAACATGCCAGATAGTGGTAAGTGCTGAGGGGGAAAGTAAAGAGGGTGAAGGAGTTAGTAAGTGACAGAGGCTGGAGACACTGTTTAAGAGTTTGGATGGCCTCTCTGTGGACCTGACATTTGCTCTGGCCCCCAGATACCTCTCCACTGCATCTCCCACTTCTCTCCCTATAGCTCACTTCACTCTAGTCACACTGGCCTTATCTTGTAACCAGCCAGGTACACTGTTGCCTCATGGACTTTGCACTCACTTCTGCCTCCACTTCGTTCGTAGAGGTGTCTTCAAAAACATCCTTCTGAATGGAAGAAACAGTGAGTGAAAAGGTTATTAACTGAGATGGGAAACCTGGGGAGGAGTGATACCAACAATGGTTTCCATTGTTCTCCATAATCAAAACTAAAAATGGTCTGATAAGTTGGGGATGATCCCACAGAAAGCCTTAGCTCTGAAGGGAAGATGGGACAGCATCCACCTGGAAACACAGGGAATAAAGATGTCATTAAATTATTGCACTTCCTAATGTGAACATATGGATGTTTTCAGTATACCTTGCTTCTTAAAATAAAGTAATCTTGAACTAGGAATGGATTCTCTTGATCAAAGGAATCTGACATGTAATACATATTGCAGATTTAGGTTCTGTTTAAACACCTGACTGTCATGGTTTTTCCTTCAGAAAGTTACCAGGGCCATTGTATGTAATCTTCAGTTATTATAAAATTTGGGAAGGGGGATAAGAGTCTGTATTCTCTCTGTGTTCGGCCCCAGGAGGAAGTGTAATTATTCCTTTTTTCTAAAAGAGAAAACCCAGGCTCAGAAAAATTACATAGTAAATTATCTATGTGATGTTCCAAGTCACGTTTGTCTCGTTTCGGCTATACTATGAGTGTTAAATTCCCATCTCTGGACCCCCTAATCAGTCTTTCTTTGGCCGAATGATTCAAACTAAGCCCACCTCCTCTTCTTTTACCATTGGAGAACAGCTTTGATGTCTCATCTATATATTTTTTTTCTTTTACGGGTTGAATGTCTCCAATTCCCTTAACACTTACTCAGGTGACATGGTGTCCATATCTTTTAATGTCACTCAATGTTGCTTTTCTTACAGTGAGGGGTCTGGTCTTATGCCACATCACATTGACTCATATTAAGTTTATTGAAAATAAAACCCCCAGTTCTTTACATCTCCCTCTCAGTCTCTTGCAATTTATTCTTTAATTGAAATGTGTCTTTTGTTTGGATTTTTCTAGAAGTAGATTCTGCGACAAAAATGCAAGTATGAGTGGTATTGTATCAGGTGATCCACTGCTAATGGAATGAAGAAATTAGGAGGGAAAGAGAAGTGTGTAATAAAGCATTACCAATCATGTGTCCTCTGTGGGCAACCCAAGCAAAACCCCTTCAGAGAACACTGGGGACCACGTAGAATACACCTCACAGGTATGTCAGGTAATCAGTAAGGAAATAGACTATTGGTCCACCAATAACCCTTATTGTGATAAACACACCATTATACTTTCACCTCTGCCCCTGACAAAAAGGTACATGCGAAAAGTACTGAGTTATTTTACCCAGTCCATGTTGATGGCAAGTGTTCAAATGTTACCAAGTATATTCGAGTTAGCTATTCATTAAGCAGACCCCAAGACCCCCCTACTTTGTGAATGGTTATCATGCCTGAAAATAACAAAACTGGTTTTTATTTAAAATGCCTTTTTCTTCAAAAATTTTATTGTTCAGAATTATACAGACTACTACGCTTTCTTCCAATAAGTCAGAATTAGTACATGTTTGCCATAACTTACCATCTAATCTCTTTCACCAGGAAAATGTCCCTGAATTCAAGGAAACACTGCCTTTGGGCCTGCTTCCTTCTAGCATGAAGATTTCAGCTGGCAATCTTTATTGTCTCATATACAGAGAATTTTTGGGTTTACACACATTTACCAGTATTCAGAGATCAGAGTCACCTCTGGGTAAATAAATGCAGGGAGGAATAATAGGGTTTACTATGCCAAATTTTGATCTCACGAGGGTTTTTAAAAAGGACTTTTAATGTCCACCTGTACCCTATGCTAGATGACTTTCGGACGCACAACAGACACATTGGAAATAAAAACATAAACATGATCAATGTCTCTCCTTCAACAAGAAAAGAATTCTCCCTTCTGAAGGAAAGACAAGGGTAGATAGTGGCCTGATTTCATCAGAATATGCATTCCAATTAATGAAACAAGCGTTGGTGGTATAGTGGTTAGCATAACTGCCTTCCAATTAATGAAAGAAGCTCCATGAAGAGAGATCACTGATGAAGTAAGCCTCAGAGGAAAAACCTCTGCTCTCCCTTTTGCTAGATGCTCCTTTGCATTTTCATAAATGTATTAGACTACATTATACAGATCGGAATATTAAACAGTATTCATCATATAATGTGCTTTAAATTTTTTTTCAATGAAAACTAAGCTTTGAAAATATCAAATCCCCATGAGGTATTTTGCAGTTTGACTTATCACTGTCATGTACAAATTTATTCCTAGAGCAACCCATTTGTTGGTTCCTTTAAATTACTTCGGTCATTAACTTTTGATCATCTCCTTTGCAACAAGGTTAAAAATTATTGGGCCGTGACAGCACTAAGTAGGATTGTTCAATGAATAGTATATAAATTTTCATGTTCAAAATATTGATGGTTCCTTCATTCCCTGTAATATCCAGAGAACAACACAGTAAGTTTATCTTCTACTTACCCTACTGTGTTGTTCTCTGGATATTACGAGGCGTGAAGGAATCAAGTAATAGTTACCCCCTACAGAACACAATCTAAAAAGCTTCAGCAGCCAACCTTTTATCAAAGTGTTCAGTTAAATGCTCTCCTTTAGGACAGAGATGACAAATACATGGTGCCAGTGTGCCGCCTCCCCTCATCAACATGTGGCAAACACCACAAATCGATCAGAGCCCAAATAATTAATCCCTCTCAATTAGACCCAGTAGGCAGCTGGACCAACTGACCAAAGTGGAGACCAAGATGAAATCAGGAGATCCATGATTGTATTGGGGACTGTGACCCCGTATCTAGATGTATTTCCCACAAGGCAACTTATATTCACTTCTAAGCCAAATGTGCTCACTCCATAAAGTCTCGGTAATGAGTACATATGATACTCAAATATTTCATGCAGTTAGGAAAATGTGAACTAAGTACTGCAAAGGTCTTCAGCCTTTGTGAACTAAGTACTGCAAAGGAACCACAGCCCCACAACTTATAGGGAAAAAGTTCTCCTTGGACAAAGAACATAACTTTCTCTAGTACAAATCTAAGCGCATATCATAATGTTTTCTAGTGAATGAGTTATTGAAATAACAATTCACCCTGAAATTTGAGGGGCAAGGCATGCTGCCTCTCTATAAAACAAACTTCGTCCTACCTAGGGTATACAGTGTAGCTAAAAATGATAAAGTGTTCATAATTTTACCTGTGTCCCCCTATAAAGAAAAGAAAACCTAATTTGGTTCCTGGCTCCTTAAATGATGGGCACTGTATTTACAGCATGGATTCACATCATCTCATGATCCTTAGCAGTCTTGACAAGATTTCAAGCAGCCTGTCACGATGCTTTATAAAGGAGCTCTCTGCTCATCCAGCATATTTGAGAAATCCACTCTGTCTTAGTTTCCACTGCTACCTATCAGCTAACATTGTCAAGAAGCAGGCAAATTCACAGAGAAAATCATACTCTTCTGGACACCTTATTACCCCGATTTCCATCCAAAAGTTTTTCTTTGCAACAACATGTCATTGAGTAAAAATATTTATTGTCTCTAATCTATCTACACTTCTATAGTTTCCATTTTTCTCACATGGACATGATCTAAATCAGTAATTCCTAACTTTTTCAGGCAATCCTGACGGTCCATTCAACCACATGATGGTACATAATCTTGTTTTTCATCTCAAGAATTACAGTTCCCATCGTGGACCAAACTTGCAACTATTGCATTGGTCCGTACATTGCTGCTGCCCTTGAAAACAGTATTTTCCATTTCTGATCTCACCTGTGCTCTTAACAATTCCAGTGAGAATCTTTTCAGGTGATCTTCAAAAAGTCTCCCCAAGTTTTAGTGGAACACAGGAACACAAGGTGAGTAGGAATTTCCTAAAACCTAAGGAATTAGAGGCTTTTGCTTCTCCCCCAACTTTGCAGGCAACCACAAACATTACTGATGCAATGGAGTGTGATATGTGTCAGATCAATATTGAATGTATATAAATTAGATACTGTTCTGTAGGTGCCAATTATTGGTTTAATCATTCAGGGCATTAGAATTTAACTGCAATTGTCATTGGTACCAGAACAAGGCATGGAGTTCCTCTTCCTTGGGCTTATATTGAGATTACAGAGGGATAGTTTAAGAAATGCTTGATGCCACTCCTCTGGCCTTAGCTGAGGCAGGGATCCCCTAGGATGGGCATGTGCTTCTTCCTTCTTGTCACAGGTCAGAGGGTACAATCAAGGAGGGCTGCTGTCCGAAAAGGGTCAGTCAGGTAATAAAGCCAGAAGTGATAATCAATAATGACTGGTCAGAAAAATGAGGATGTAGAGTCAACTAGAATCGAGGAAGTCAGTGTATATTAAAAAGAGCTGTAATTACAGAATAATAGGAGAAAAGCAGATCTAGATTTATTCCACACAGAGTCTGGGATGAAAAGTAATTCTTCTGAACTTGTAGGCTCACTTTTCAATGGATAAAGTAGATGTGTTGAAAGGCAAAGGATGAGGTCAAGAGTAATAGGCTGTGCAATTAATTAACAATGTCTGACTTATAAAACAGTTAACAGACATATACACTAATAATAATATACATGGTAAATTTGGCATCGATTCTAATTGTTCCTCAAAAAAAAAAACAAAAACAAAAAAACAAAAAAACGGTGAAAACCATAGCCAGCGCTTAGTCTTCTTTTCTTAGTGCTTGGGTTTATGATTCATTACTTCTATGTCCATTGGTCATTTACATAGCAATGTGGAATGGTCTCATCTTTGTAACAGGGATAATTAAACAACTCTACAACACTTTCAGTCCGTCATCAGTGGTCTAACATTCGCTAGCTCTTGCTGATCTCAATTAGCTTCAATGCTGTTTTGCGCTATAAGAAGGTTTTCCCTCTTTCAGTGTATTACCTGTAGATATGGGCTGCAATAACTTCCTGGCTATCTCAGATGGTTCCTCTCTCTGAGCAGTAGTGTATGAAATGGAGTTCTCACTCTGACTGCCTTGAATTTCTGAAAGAGGTACATGTTCTAGCATGTATTTTTTTCTAAGGAACTCCCCAGAAATCCCCAGCAGAAATCATTGCCTCTGATTATCTT
Organism: Pteropus vampyrus; assembly: GCF_000151845.1. NCBI lineage: Eukaryota > Metazoa > Chordata > Mammalia > Chiroptera > Pteropodidae > Pteropus > Pteropus vampyrus. The sequence continues at coordinate 1,263,362 of NW_011889120.1, forward strand.
ATCACAAAATCAATCATTTGCTCCGGCTACACTGAATCTGCCATTTAGTCATTTCATACTCAGTCCTGTGTGGGCCACAGGAATGGGAATTTTGTTTTTCTAGAAAAATATAATGGGAGAAAATGTGGCATCTGTTGTCATCTCCAGGATCAGAAAGCTCTAGAGCCCTAATTTCATCTTGTCATTCACTCAATACACAGTGCTTCCTGAGAGCCTACCAGGAGATTCTCTGTGGATCACCCTATAGACGCTGGGGAGAAAGTATGATAAAGAAATTGGGAAGGTCACCCTGGTTCATTTCTCATCTCAGTGGATGGAAAGACCCAGCAAACCCACGAAGCTTGTCCCAGAAAAGCAGACAAGTACTATGGCTTATTAATTCGTTATCTCTCATTTCTTATCTACTCCCCTCTTCCCTAGGCTGGTTTGTGATGTGGGGGCTGTGACTCTGCAATCCACATTTCTGCTTTACTGGCAGTAGTAGTCCCATTAGGCTCTAGAGGGGACTGCAGGGCTGGAGGAAGGAGGACAGACTTGCTCCTTCCTGTCTGCTACCTGTGAGGATTTCTCCACCGACACTTCTCCACTGCAGTGGCAGTGCCATCCCGTGACAGAAGCTGAATGCAGTCTGCAGATTTTTCAACCCTCGTAGAACCCCTTTATTATTTTCCCCTCAGAAAAACACCACAAGCAGCCATCCCAGATGTCTCCGGGCACTTAAACCCAGATGGTAGATCTGGGTTTAACTGCCCGGAGACTCTCCTCTGAGGAGCAAAGTTTTAAGAATTGTAACGTCTTCTTTTTGCTTCCCTAGCCCCAGAGGTGGATTCTGTTTCCTGTAGTTTCCCCTTCTCTGATTCCTAAGTGTTTTCTTTTTCACTGTTTAGTGTCCTAGTTAATGATGTTATACCTTGTTAACAACTCTTTATAGGTACAGATTCCTGTTAAAATACAACAGGATAACATCATTTCACTCAACGTCATTTCATTATAACGTTAATGGGATACTACAGGAACATAACTCTTGTTTATATCAATTAGCCTATGGTAAAACTGGTTTCATTACATGTCGTTTTGCTTAAAATTGCAGAACCTATTGACAATGTTAAGTGAGGATTTGGTGTTACTGATGAGGTTCCTGCCTCCTCATTGGACCCTGACTGATGCACAATCTCAAGAGTCCTCAGACTTCACGACACAACAGGTTTCTGGAAACGTGCAGAGCAGTCCAAATGCCACAAAAGCCTACCGAGCGAGCACTCATACAGGTATATTTCCCTTTTTCCTCACCAAAAGCAACGTCTTCCACAGTTACGAGATTTCAAACATATATAGCAACTTGTAGTATCCAATGATATACAAAAACACAAAAATACGCATACAAATCTGGGACTTTATGCCAGCCAGTTTGCCACTTGATACTCCCATGCACCACGGGAGACATAGAAGCCTTACAACCTATCTTCAGTGACAACATGCCTAATAGTAGCATTAGCCTCCTGGAGTTGAGGCTGTCCCCTGACTCCTACCGCGATACCCATTCAATATTCCTGGGCTTCGTCTCTAGTACCGGGTTTGCTCCACCTTGGCTTGGGCCCCAAACCCCTTGTCAGTTTCTTTTCCTGGAGAGCTGGAGCCTGATCTTTCTAATCACTCAGGCTCTGCCTCAATATCAATCAGCTCCTCTGGAAAGAAAATTGCAGCCCAGAGATTCCTGCTGTCAAGACCCCACCCAATGCCTGAATCACCTGGATACAATCGTGGTTCAACTCTTAATATAAATTTACTAAAGCCTAAGATACTGATTCTATGGTTGGGTCAGTCCTCCTAGGGCCCTCGGGTCTCTGCATATGCCCCTGTCCTCCTCTGCTCAAACCTAGAGGGCCAGCAAACCCGCCACCTGGGAACGTGCAATTTAAGACAATACACTCCCTTGCTGAGTTCCCCTTTAAACCAAAGACTCATATTTGGAGGCACCAGGATCTGTAGTGTGTGGCCATGGAAAAATTACCCATGTATGGTCCATGTTGCTAAAAGATTGTTTCTGGGAAATGTAATGTGACTCTGTCAAGTTTTTAACACAGTGGGCTGGGGCCAAGAAGGCTCTAGGCATGAGCATACATTGCATGAAGAGACATTGTCCCAGGAATAGACCCACTTCTAAGCACAACCTTACTGGTAACTGAGAAGGAATACCCAAAAGACATATCCTCCTCCTCAATCCATACTTCTCAGCTCTAAGAGACAGCCAATACTATAATCATCCCTGCTTCCTTCCTGGGTCCCCAAAGACCTTGAGGAACTCTAATATCTGTCTCAAATTTCCTTTTTGGTTCATTATAATCTGATGTGTCATGCCACCCGCTTTGTAATTTTTTTTTTTTTGGAAGGGGGACATAGCCATGGCCGTTTATTTACATATTGTCTATAGCTGTTCTCTCTCTAATAATGCAGAGTTGAGTAGTCACAGCAGAGACCACCGTGTGGCCCACAAAGCCAAAAATAATCACTGTCTGGTCCTTACAGAAAAAGTTTGCTCACTCCTATTTATAATCACTTTGGGATATATATTAACTATTTGAGGTGATGAGTGAGTTAACTAACTTGATTGTGGTAAACATTTCACAATATATACGTATAACAAATCATCATACATTGCTTACCTTAAATACATACAATTTTATTTGTCAATTATATCTCAATAAAGCTGGGAAAAAACCCAGAAACTATTTAGCTTAATTCACTAAAGCTCTACTGCTATCTGATTTAGGGTCACAGTGAGGGACCATTAAGCCAAAGGCCTAGCAATCATTGACCACATCTGAAGCCCTGAAAATTACTTGTCATTTTATTACTAGGAAATTATTATTTCCTAGTAATCAGAAATTATACTGCCTATCCACTGTTAGAGTACCATTAAGAATTCTAAGGTGTTATTTCATATACTCTTCTCAATCATAATACATATTAGTTTTTCTATTTTTAACAAAGGGAAAATATACTCAGAGAAGTTAAGTAACTTGATAAGTTTATATAGCCAATGATTGGTGAAATCAGGATACAAATCCCAAGGTAATTCGTTATACAGGTCTTCTTCTTAAATCCTAATGTGCCTAGAAATTATCTGGTGGACCTTATGAAGATGCAGATTCTGATTCAGGAGGACCGAGATTCTGCCTTTTTAACAGGTTCCCAGGTGATGCTGTTGGCTTGCAGACCGTACTAAGTAGCAAGACATTATATCACACTGCACTGTGTTGAACAGATTTAATTGGAAAGCAGGCCATCTTTCTAGCTAGATCAAAGCCTAAATGACAAAATTAGTGACCAGAGCTGGTAGGACTAATTTAATAATAGCAGCAATAAGAATAGCTAACATTTACTGACGTGTTAGTATATGCACTTGATGTGAACTGTCTCATTTTACCCTCACGACACTACAAGATAATTATCATTTTAACCCCACTTTACAACAGAGGAAACTGAGGCACAGAGCAGTTAGGTAACTTATCCAGTGTCATACAAACAGCAAATGGAAGAGGTAAAACTCACATTTCAATTGATATAATACAGTCTCAACTCACGATCACTACGCTCAACATCTTACTGCATGTCCAGTTACATAACGATGACGATTGTTGGCCCCATCTGTGAGTGGGTGTCCGCCCCTGTCTTTCCTAGACACTCCTACCTGGATTCACTAAAAGCTGGCTCCCCCACAAGGCCTTATCATGGCATGAATTTTGTCAGCAACCTTGGCCCACTTTCTAGTGCGGCTGGAATCAGCCTAGCTGTCACTGACGTAATATCAACTATACTATATAGGTTCTGCCTCACATAAGCCCCAGTTCATGTTGAAACAACTCTCTTTCAACCTGTTTCTTTCTGCCCAGCATGCCAATCAATGGTGCACTGGCAACAAAATCCCACCCTGAACCTAGCCTGCTTTGGATGGAGTCCTGATACCTTGCCAATGACTTATTCCTGAGAGTTGAATAATCCCAAAGGGTCTCTAACTGGCAAGTTGCCTGGAACCATAGTAACCTCACATACCAGACATCCTGTACAGACAGCTGTGTAAATTAAAGCTTTATGATTAGAACACCTTTATCTACCATGTAACTGGACCCAGTCTAAGGTAAATATGCTTTTTAGACTTTGCATATTAGAAAGGCTATCTTTTGAAGTCATCCTCAATAGCCAAGCTACTTTCCCTCACCTCCATCTCCCTTTCTCTCAGCTGCTTCCTTTTCCCGCTGGGCCATCCTTGAGGACCGCAACCTGTCTGAGCTAGGACGTGCAAGCCTCAAAATTTTCCAGGTTTTAACTCATGCTGCCATCCACGAAATTTGTGTCGTTCCAAGAAGAGAATATTCAGATCAAAGTCAGACGGTCTGGAAAATACCACTTGATGTTCTCCCTGAATGATCTTTAAATAGCCACACACGTGTTAATTAGTTTTCTGCCATACTTCACTGGGGTTGCAATCTTTTTCAGCAAATTGAGACAGAGACTCCATAATGAGAACAAAACTATATCAAACACCATTTCAGCAGAAATTGAAAAATCAAAAGTGATAATATTTCTGAAGTAATGGCTATGTTAAAAAGAGTAAATGCCATCAAATGCATCTATTTTCCTGTCAAGTGCTATAATGAGACTGACAGAAAAACAAGTTGCCAAATTAATCCACCGTTAAAGGCTGTTGCCTTTTCTTCATAAATTTTCTACTCTTATCATTTAGGAATATCAATAAACTCCCTAAGAGAGGCTTTGGTTGTTGTTAACATTGTCATTTATGTTTCTCTTCTTCTACAATGATTCTTACTAAAGACTTAAGTCACCTGCTATCTCCCTCAGTAGCAATGCACACTGCAAAAGAATTGAGCATAAGCCCTTGCCCCAAATCCTTAGTCTGAATGGTTTTATCAACTACAAGCAGTTTCAAAGCCCCTAAGGAAGGTAATAAAAACTTCTGTCACACCAGATTGCCTTTTTTATCCCAGATTATCACAACTGAATATGTTTATTGGGAATGGTTTCCGTTTCTTGCCTCCTCCAAGTTTCCCTAGCCTACTGTCAATCGCCCTTGTGTATAGTCAGGAAATCTGTTTGAGTTTGCTTCATGGAGCTATGGAGTTAGCTGTGTGACCTTGGGAAAATAACCAAATATTTGTGCCTCGGTTTTCTCATTTGTAAACTGTATTGCCTTTAGAGGGGAAAATTAGATGATGAAATTAAATAACATAGAAGAAAGGGGGCAAAGTTCTCAGAAACCTAAAATTCATACAGTTCCATGTATTATTTATTTTAACAATTTACTGAGCTATAATTCACATACCATGCAATTCATGTATTTAAAGTGAAAGGTTCAATGATTTTTAGTATATTGACAGAGTTTTGAAAAAATCACCACCATTTAGTTTTAGAACATTACCCAAAAAGGAACTGTGGCAATCACTACCCATGACCCTTTCCACCTCACTCCCAAGTCCACCTCACCTCCCACCCCCATCATCAGCCCTAGGAAACCACTAATATACTTTCTCTA
>NW_011889120.1:1271367-1298187 GCF_000151845.1 Pteropus vampyrus
AAGGTTTCTTTCTTGCTAGCCTGATCCTTTCCTGGTCCTCTGGCTTAAAAGAACAGGATTTTCTTGGGACTTTATTTTTGGCCATGCCTGTGAGTGTTTCTCAGTTGCAAGCTTCTCCAGCACCCAATCCAGGATAAAAGGGAGGCAAAAAGAAAACCCAGGGAACACACCATTTTGTCATTCCTCAAGTTCCAAAGTCCTTCACTGGTCTACCTTCTTCTCTCCAGATTTTAGAGTCTCCTTATTTGTTATGTATATAGAATAAACAAGTAGGAGAAATAGGGGAGAATGTGCCTATACCATCTTGTCCAGAATCAAAAATCTCCCCTTTTTGTTTTTTTTTTCAAATGTGGCCACTAGAAAATTTAAAATTTCATCTGTGACACATCATGTTTCCATTGGACAGAGCTTCTGTAGATCTTAGCTTTCTCACCTGTAAATGAGAAGGTTAGAAGAGAAGCTCTCCAAAGTCAGTTCTTTCTGCCTCTAAAATTCCATAATTCTAAGGATTATTGTTTGGCTTCTGTACACAATGCAAATGATGTAGATAATACTGTTGTTCTTTCCACTTATCTACATCATAGCTATCAGAAATTAAATAGTTCCAAAAAGTCCTTCAAATACCTCAAAATAGAGCCAAAGGATAATTGAAGGTTATTATTATTTTAAGAATGAATGCCAATATGTTAAAATTTCCATAGGAAGTAACTGGTAAGCAAGAATTTCTAACCAAAGGAGCTTATTGCAGGTGCTAATCAGCTTACCATATTTTTTTTTTTTACTGTTTGTGCTGAGAGAAGAATTAATTACCTCAATAGCCCCACTTCATATACCTAAATAATGCATTCCCCCACACTGTGGAGAATAAACTAAATTTGATAGAGAAAGGTTTAATGGGTAGCTAAAAATAGCACTGTAATCTCCTTGAAAGAACTCCCAGTACTCCCTCTGCCTCCTTTTAGAAAGACTTTCCTTTTCTGAAACTGCTAATGAACGGTTCTTGTTTCCTTGTGATTCTCTCCCTCATCCTATCCTCCCACATATTTTGAAAGACTATTAAAGTTCGTTTCCTTCCAATATTCATGATAAATAATCTTGAAATCAATTGGATCCTTCACAGAGCAGTCCCAGTAACTTGGTCATGAAATCTTGATTTCCTAAAAACCTTGTTTAAAAGTTATAACAGTGCCTTTCAGCTTTGGTAAAAGACGTAAAGTTCTCTCCCTATCACACAAAGTTCCCCAGTGGCCTCGTCTTCTCTCATCCCAACTGCTTCCCCTGCAATATGTATTTCTCCATTACTCAACAAAAAGGGCCTTCCTGAAAGTCACTGTTAATTTCCTTCTCCCAAATTCAGTAGTCTATTTACCTCCTGTCCATTGTTTACTGGGCCTTCTCAACATTTTCTCTTCCCTTATTTCATATTATAATGCTTTCTTCTGATTCTCTTGAATATTTCTTGTTTCTTCACTTGGCTCCCTGTCCTTCTCTTCTCATCATCTAATCATATGAATTCTCTGATTCTTTAACATATTCTTAAACCTGTCTTTCGTTACTCCCTCTTTCTAGGGAAGAATATTCATTCTGTTTCAACTATAGCTTCTATGCTGGTTATTACAATATCTCCCCTGTTTTCACATCTGAACTACAGTCCCAAATCTCCAGTCCTACTTAGCATTTCCACTTGCATGTCCCCACAACACCACAAACTGGATATGTCTAAAACCAAACTCTTGTTGCCCCACAAATGACTTCCCCTCTATCTTCCCTGTCAAATGGCTCTAAGATTCTTTGCTTCAGTGAATCTTCGACCTGCAAACTTGAGTCATCTCTGATTAAACACTACTTTCATACCATCTTTAGAATCAGGCACCAAATCCAGCATGTTTTCTCATTAAAACAAGAGTGTAGTAGAGGAGGAAGGCTTTGAAGCTGATCAGACTTGAGTTAAAATTTAGCTATCATCATACCTTTGCATAAACTTGGATATATTACATAACATCTATGAGTTTCAGTGTTTTCATATGAAGAAAGAAGAAAATACTTATATGGAGTTGCTGTGATAATTAAATAATATAATTAAATGAGATGATTTGATAATTGCATTTTAAATGCATGTCATATGTAAGACTAAAAAAGTTTGTTGCTATTGGCATCCCTTCTGTACCTAGCTGTTCCTTTCTCTGAATTACCGCTGTCACAAACTGTTCAAGTATTTCAGCCTAATGTGCTTAAAATACCACACAGTCCCCATTATTCACTTCATTTCACCCTACTTCCTTCATATGAATCTGCTTCCCTAATTAATACTGACAGTGTCACGAGTCCTTCACTCTAGGTTCACTCCTTTCTTTAGCGTATTAATTTGAAACTTCTTTGATTGTCTTTATGGTTCCTGCAAGTTCCCTTTTCCCTTCTCCTGACCCAAACTATTTTTCTCCATTTCCCCACTCTCCTTAACCTGGATCTTCTGTCCTAGTCCTCCAGGCTGCCCTCATCTCTTTACCAAGGCCACATTGGTTTCTTCTCCTGAAACTTTAACATCCTCCTATCACTAATTTCATACCTCCTAGTAACAGATCAGACCTCCATCCCTCACAGGTCTTTTGCCTCACCTCTCTAGTTTCCCAGACCTCCCTCCAGCTCTTGCCTGCCAATATGATTAATACCTAATAGCATTCTGAATTGTGTTTAATTGCTAATGTGTTAGATGAGTTATCATTCCTTGAGTTTCACATACCATTAATATTTAAAACTCAAATCTGGCTACTGGCATTAGTTTTCATTTGTTTCCCCTAGTAAAGATCTTTAAAAATCATTTACAATTCTCATTTCATTTTTAAAAGGATAGTAAAATGGAATATTACTCAGCCATAAGAAAAGATGAAATACTGCCATTTACAAAAATATGGATGGATCTTGAAATTACCATGCCGAGTGAAATAAGTCAGACAGAAAAAGTTGAGAACCATATGATTTCACTCATATGTAGGATATAAAACTGAAAGCAACAAATAAACATGAAAAACAGACTCATGGACACAGACAGTGGATTAGTGGTTACCAGAGGGAGGCGGGCAGGGGACGGAAGAGGTAGATATGAGTAAAGGGGGTCAAATATTTGGTGACGGAAGGAAATTTAACTTTGGGTGGTGAACACAAAATGCAATATACACATGATGTATTATTGAATTGTACACTTGAAATCTATTTGATTTTATCAAACAATATCACTCCAATATTTAATTTTTAAATACATTTTAAATAAATAAATTTTTAAATAAAAATTTAAAAATAAATAGAAGGGCATGATGTTAGAATAAAAACATTTAAATAGAATAAATTTAGATTAATGAAAATAAACCTTTGGTTGTCCTTATTCTTTTCATTTTGATGTGGATCAGAGGAAAGTTTTAGGGAAATTCTTGAGGCATCTGGGAACATCCATAATTGTCTCTATATATCTATTGTTTCTGTAACATGGGTAATTGAGACTTAGAGTGTTCCCACTATGAACCAAGTAGTGTAACTATGTGTTTGTGTCTCTGTGTATGAGACAGGCATTCGTATGTCATTCTACAGATAGCAGAGCCAAGGCATAAGAAGCTTGGAACTTGCTTCAAAAATCCACAACCCAAGTTTAATCGTAAGAAATTACATCACACATACCTAAACTTAGAGACATTGTACAAATTACTTGACCATTACTACTCGAAACTGGCAAGGTTATGAAAAATAAGAAAAGACTGAGAAATTATCATAAATCATATATGACAACTAAATGCGTTTCAGTGGCTAGTACTAGATCCTGGGACGGAAAATATACATTATTGTAAATCTGGTGGTATAAAGTCTGGAGTTTAGTTAATATTGACATACTAAGGTTGATTTCTTACATTTGATAAATGTACCATGGTAGTGTGAGGTAAGATTGGGGGAAACTGAAACTGGGTGAAAAGTATATGGGAACCCCGTGCACCATGTGTGTAATTTTTAAAAATCTAAAATTATTCCATGTAAATGATTAATTAATATATTGAGAAGAAGTTTCACTGGAAAATTCCTTTGGAAACTTTGAGTTAAACAATGTCCAATTGAGTTTCTCAATTCCTGTAATTATCAGAGTTCCTGAGATACCTAATACGCATTGTGACTCTTACAAAGAGGATGTAGGGCTTTATATTTCCCAATATACTTAGCCAGCAATATTTTCTTTCTACAAAAAGCAGCTTTGGCCGACGTCTTGGCTGAAATCCCGTGAGAGACCCGGAACCAGATCCACCCAGCTAAGCCACTGCTGGGTTAGTGACTCCCAGAAACTGTGTCAGATAATAAATGTTTGTCTTTTTTATTTTTAAAGGCAGCTTTCTATAAAAACGCTGACATAAAAATTTTCCCAATGTGTCACAAACTTCTATCTAATATTCAAACATGTTCAAATTTTAATCAGCAACTTTAACTGAAGAGAGAAAGATGCTATAAATGCATAAGTAGCGAAACAATTAAAATTAGAGGATACTATGTGGGATGAGAGAATCAGCATTAAAGTTATATTTACTAGGTTGCTTCAATTGACCAAACTTAACAGGACGAATATAAAAGGATAAATATATGGCCTACTTTTACTAAACAAAGAAAAAAAATTAAAATCAACCATATAAGTACAGAATGAGGAAGAATGCATTAAATGCCCATCATGTTCCTGTGCTCAGCTTTGTGTCTTGAGTTCATAGGTACAATTAGTAGAACTGTCATGCTTAGTGAAGAGGACCTAAATAGTAAAGGTAAGGCCATTTCTGCAGATTTGTTTTGTTCAGTTCTATGTGCCACATCATAAAAGGTCCTCAATGCACCATGTCCAAAAGGAACAGGATGGTGTACATCTTAGAAAGCAAGTCATATCAAGAAGTGTTTTCAAAAAGAGGACTTTTACCCTGATGAACAGAAACCTTAAGGGGATTTGACAGTGGTCTTTACATATACACGGATACAAGGAAAATCAAACCTATTGTGTGTAACTTCAGAAGTCAGAAGGAGGACCTAAACAAACAAGAGGTGGCATACTTTAGTTCAACAGCATCTTTGTAACCGTTAAACTGCCTCCTAACGGAATGGATATCCTTGAAGCAAAGTGAGCTTCTTGCCTCTGACTGTTTAAACAGAAGCTGGACAGCCACTTGCCCCCACTGCTGCCAGGGTGTCTTCTGCATTGCACTTAACAAATGACATCTATATAACCTGCTAGTTCTAAGATCAGTGAACCTATGAAACCATGGGGAAGGAAAAAAATTAAGATGCACTAAGAAAACCAGCAGACTACTGAAAACACCGCCTAAGGTACCTTAGACACTACTTCCTCTCTCTTCTAACCAGCATTCTATGAAATAATATATAGAAACTGCCTGAAAAAAAAAGTTGGAGGTTAGTCAAAGAATAAGTGCCAAAATGGCATCCCTAAGTGTGCACTTAACAGACTTCTGATGGTACAATTTAAGTTAACGTAGAGGATGCAAAATTGGTGAATTTATCTAGACTAAGTATCATTACTCAAAAAGAAACTTAGTGAAACAAACAAGTTTTTTTTTTTAATCCACTGTTTTTTTCCTATGAACTAACCGGCTTATTAAAAAGACTCCGTGGAAAAGTTCAAGGCGTACTTCAAGTCTGCTCCAACCTGAGCCAGAACTAAAATGAGGTGAGCGATTGAGGCATCTATTACACAAAAGTTGAGGAAACACTCACAATCAGGGTCCTCTATGGGCCTATAGACTCAGCCCTTGAGCGTATCACTTTAAATTTTGCTCGAGAAGTGTCTGCTTACCTCACCCTCCTACCAGGCCTGTGATTGGTCAGGCCATCAAAGTCCCGCCCTGATACCACGTGGGACAATGATTCCCTAGGTAACGGCTCCACAGCTACCTACAGGCTGGTTGAAGCAGGCCACCAGTCAAGAGCCTGGAGAGAGAGAGAGAGAGGCCTCAGGCCACATCTTCTCTCAATCCTAGGTGTGCGAGAGGTCCGCGCCAACCTTACCATTACCAGCAATGGCTGAGGCCCCGGAGCAGAAGTGGACAGAGCCTAATCCAAGAGATCTCAGGTCCGGCTGGGATGGCTGGGGCGGCAGGGGCGGCAGAGGCGGCGGAGGCGGCGGAAGTGGCAGAGGCCGCGGAGGCCGCGGAGGCCGCGGAGGCCGCGAAGGCCACGAAGGCCGCGAAGGCCGCGGAGGCTGTGAAGGCCGCGGAGGCCGCGGAGGCCGCAGAGGCCGCAGAGGCCGCGGAGGTGGAGTTGGCGGAATTGGTGGAGTTGGCGGAGTTGGCGGAGTTGAAGTTGGCGGAGTTGAAGTTGGCGGAGTTGGAGTTGGCGGAGTTGGAGTTGGCGGAGTTGGAGTTGGAGTTGGCAGAGTTGGCCGAGTTGGCGGAACCGGCAGAGTTGGCGGAGTTGGCCGAGTTGGCGGAACCGGCGGAGTTGGCCGAGTTGGCGGAACCGGCAGAGTTGGCGGAGTTGGCCGAGTTGGCGGAGTTGGCGGAACCGGCAGAGTTGGCGGAACCGGCCGAGTGGCAGAACAGCCGATTGGCGGAGTTGGCCGAGTTGTGGACTAGCGGAAACCGGCGGAGTGGCGAACCTGCGGAGTAGCGGAGAGTTGGCGGAGTTGGCGGAACCGGCGGAGTTGGCGGAATCGGCGGAGTTGGCGGAGTTGGCGGAACCGGCAGAGTTGGCGGAGTTGGCGGAACCGGCGGAGTTGGCGGAACCGGCGGAGTTGGCGGAGTTGGCGGAGCCGGCGGAACTGGCGGAGCCGGCGGGAGAGGCAGGGGCTGGAGGGGCTTCTCCAGCCACCTGGAGCCTAGGGCGTCCAGCCCCCAAGAACCACCACTCTGCTTTAAAATAAAGAACAGCATGATCGGTGTGGTGATTGGTCGTGGCGGATCAAAAATAAAAAACATTCAGAGTATGACAAACACCAAAATATTTATCACACAAGGTGATTCTGAAGCAGTGGTAAAAATATTTGGCAGCAAGGACATGAAAGCAAAGGCCAAAGAGGCTATAGAAACTATTGTTAAAAAACAAGAAGAAAGCTACAGTTCAGAATCCAGCGTTGATAATGCTGCATCCCAAGCCTCTGCTGGAAGAGAGTTAAGCACAGATAACACTGGTACACAAGCTCGGCCTTGGATAGATTGGGATCGAGTCAGGGCAGGAGTTGTTGAGTGGAATAAAAGAAAATGGGCAGGTTTACCACCAATTAAGAAAAATTTTTACATAGAATCCCAAGCAACAAGCTCACTATCTCAAGTTCAGGTAGACAACTGGAGAAGAGAAAATTTCAATATAATATGCGATGACTGGAAAGATGGTGAAAAACGTTCCATCCCCAAACCAACTTTGAAGTTCAAAGACGCTTTCCAGCACTATCCTGATCTGCTTAAAAACATCGAAAAAGCAGGATTTCAAAAGCCAACACCAATTCAATCACAGGTGTGGCCAATTATTCTACAAGGGATAGATCTTATAGGAGTGGCCCAAACTGGAACAGGCAAAACACTGTCTTATTTAATGCCTGGGTTTATTCATCTCAATTCTCAACCAGTATCTAGAGAAGAAAGAAATGGACCTGGCATGCTAGTCCTTACACCGACTAGAGAACTAGCTCTTCAAGTGGAAGCTGAATGTTCTAAGTATTCATATAAAGGTCTTACAAGTATCTGTATATATGGCGGTGGAAGTAGAGAACAACAAATAAAAGACATTGCCAAAGGTACAGACATCATTATTGCAACTCCCGGACGGCTGAATGATCTACAAATGAATAAATTTGTCAACCTAAAAAGCATTACCTACCTAGTTCTAGACGAAGCAGATAAAATGCTGGATCTGGGATTTGACCATCAAATAATGAAGATCTTATTTGACATACGCCCAGATCGGCAGACAATTATGACAAGTGCAACTTGGCCAGATACCATTCATCGACTTGCACAATCTTATTTGAAAGAGCCTATGATTGTTTATGTTGGTACTCTTGATTTGGCTGCCGTAAACACAGTAAAGCAAAATATAACTGTTACCACAGAAGAAGAAAAACGATCTCTTATACAAGAATTCCTACGAAACTTGTCGCCCAAAGACAAAGTCATCATATTTGTCAACAGAAAACTTGTTGCTGATGACATATCCAGCGACTTAAGCCTCCAAGGCATACCTGTACAATCCTTGCATGGCAGCAGAGAACAGAGTGATCGTGAGCAAGCATTAAATGATTTTAAAAGTGGAGATGTGAAAATATTGATTGCTACTGATTTAGCATCCCGAGGTCTCGATGTTGATGATGTCACACACGTATATAATTACGATTTTCCACGGAGTATTGAAGAGTATGTACACAGAGTAGGGCGTACCGGAAGAGCAGGGAAGATGGGAACATCTACTACACTTATGACTCAAAGCGACAGGAAGAACGTCCCCGAATTGATTAAAATTCTGGAAAGAGCAAATCAAAGTGTCCCAGAAGATCTTGTAACAATGGCTGAACAACACAAGTCGGGAAAACAAAAGAAGAACTCAAGAAAAAGACACAAGAAATCTCGAGGAAAACCCAAGCAGTTTTACTGATGTCTACTTTGAAAAGTTGTACCAGGCTACTGGAAGATTCAAGACATGTTAAAGATATGCAGTATTCAAGATCCATAGGAAGTATTGGAAATATACTGGCAGTTTGAAGACACCTAATTAATTCTTAAATAACACCACTAAGCTTTTGATGTTGTGTATGTTCCTTAATAAATTCAAAAGTGCTTTGAAAATGAGAGAGTGAGAGATTATGTGGGGAAAAAATAAATATTATGTGTTGGTTAGAGTTCAGTTTCTGTTATAGCCTGCCACATCTACCTGTCTCTTCTCTAAAAGACTTGGTAGAGGACAACGGCGGTGCTTTTCTTACTTTAAAATAGTTGTACTATATTGAAATATAGTTTTTATCAAGTTTATTCCTGTCAAAATACTATATTTTCACCTGGTGGTTGGTACCACAACAACCTCTAAAAATACTTCCACTATCATTCTCCATTTTTTTTGAATTCATAACAATATAGCTGCTAAATCTTCTAGAAGTTTCCAAAATTCTATTTTTTTTTTCAGAGATATGTTACTAACAGCGGGGTGTCTGACTCAGTGGAAATCAGATCCTCATACAAATTCTGTTACTAATAATTGGTTAAAAATTTGGGGAAAGTCACTTGGCTTTAGAGGCCTCACTTTCTTTACTAATAAATTGGGATGGTTGCATTAAATAATTTTGGGGTCCCCTTCACCTCTAAATTCTATGATATAACCAAAATCATGTACCTCAGCCTTATAATAACACTTTATTTTCTAATCTAGGGAAAATTACATCCTGGTGTAACACATTGAACAATGAAATCCTTTTTCATAAACACAATAGTGCATTCTGCTTACTTATTGAATTTTGTAATGTGACTTGCAGGTTGTCTATTTTCATCATATTTTATTTTTCAGTTTGTCTTAAAAAGGTCAAAACCCCATATATACATCAGGGGGAAATAAACATGAAAGAAAAAATATATCACATATACTGGGAAAACAGTAAAAATAAATGACACTTTTGCCATAAGAATCAATTTTAGTAAAACTCCTAATTTATAATTTTATCTCCTATGTTTTCTTTAGAATTAATATGCATCTTCTCACATTGCAAAAAGAAGTACAATGATTCTAAATTTTAAAATTCACTGTTTTTTGAGAACACTGAGAAAGATAAATACTATATGATTTCACTTACATATGGAATCTAAGGAACAAAAAGAACAAACTAATTGAAAACAGAACCACAAATATAGAGGACAATTGGGTGACAGCCAGAGGGAAGGGGTGGAGGGGGGGGCTGGGAGAAAGCGATAGAGGGTTAAAGAAGTACAAATCATCAGCTGATAGAGAGGGTCACGGAGATGGGGAGCACAGCATAGGGAATGCAGTCAGCAGTAAGGTAATGGTTAGGTAGAGAGCCAGAAGGAAGATAGAGTAATCAGGGGGGATCATTTTATAAACTATATAAACATCTAATTTATGTAATAATCTTTCTTCTTAGCATGCCTCAGCTGTGACCACAGCAAGTCATAAATGAAATAAAGAGGTAAACACTCTAGGTGTAGGTGTTTGAGGTATAAATACTGGCTTCAAAGGCTCTGTATATACTTCTCAATATCTCTTGATAAAATTAATAACAATGGTTAACATTTTAGAGTGTCTGATATATACTAGTTGTTTTACCTTATAATCTATAATCTTTATTAAATAATCCACTCAGGAGGTAACCTTATCCCCATTTTGCAGAGGATGAAGCAAGGTCAGAGGAACTAACTTGCCTAAGGTTACTAAATCTCATTAAAGAGGAATTAACGAGATTTAGATATGCCTGATTCCAATATTTATACTTTCTGTTTCAGTGCAGTTACTATGTGCAAGACAATATGCTTGTCTGGAGATTGTGCACATGTTCACATTTAGTGAAATAGAGAGGTATGTACAAATTTACTCTAATGCAAAGCAGTCTAGCTGAACCTGTGACAGAAGCTCAAATGGCCTGTTCCTGTTCACTCAGAGGAGAAATGATGAATGTTTAGCAAGTTAGAGTATATGTTATTTGCTAGAGCTCCTCTTAGGGGCAATGCTATATTTGTTAGAGAAAAATGTAACAATTAAACCACTTGAGATAGAGAGTGAGGTTCTTTAATCATGTTCAAGAAATAACAACAACAACAATTATCACTCAATGTCTATGAGTAAGAAAAGGAGAGAAACATATAGTTCTTCTGAAAGAAAAGGCTGAAAAGAACCACTGTACAGGGATGTGTAAGCGGAGATAGAACAGTGGTTCTCAACCAGGGGTACTTTTTGCCCCTTCCCTCCAGGAGATGTTTGACAATATGTGGATGCAGTGTTGGTTGTTTCAACTATGGAGTGGGGCGGGGTGGCGGGGGGGGAGGGCAAGGTGCTACTGGCACCTGGGAGGCAGAGGCCGAGGCTGCTGCCAGACACCCTACAAGGTACAGGACAGCCCCACACAACAAAGAATTATTTAGCCCCAAATATCAATAGTGCTGAGACTGAGAATCCTGGAGAGAGCAGAAGCAAAACAAAGCAAAAAAAAAAAAAAACAACTAAGTACATAGTAACCAAAAAAAGACTTCGGAAGAAAAAACAGAGAGTTTTAAAATTACATCTTGTGGGTTACGCAGAATAAATTCCTATCCTTGGTTTAGTCTATATCGGTGGTTCTCCACAAGGGCCAGTGGTTTACCAGTGTCTGGAGACAGATTTGGTTGTCACAACTCAGGGGATGAGTACTGGCATATCCTGGGAAGAGCCCAGTGGTGGTGCTCAACATCCCACAAGGCACAGGACAACCCCTCAAAACAAAGAATTATGTGGTCCAAATGTCAGTAGTGCCACAGTTGAGAAACCTTGCAATAAACAAAGCACAATTCCCACCCCCACTCCCGCCACCAAATTCAGTGGCAGAGAATCCTAAAAGGAAGTTCAACGAGGAAAACAAAAAGAAGATATTTATTTCTTATGCACTGTTCAATATAAACCCTCCACCAAATTTCATAGCTTTGTTATATTCTATATCAGTGAGATTCCGAGTTGATTTTGCCCGCCTATAAGGCATTTGATAATATCTGGGGACGTTTTTGGTTGTCCTACTGAGGCGGCAGGATCGCTACTGGCAAATAGTGGGTTGAGGTCAGGGATAAAGATAATGCACAGGACAGCTCCCTGAAAGAATGGATTTTTCAGTCCCAAGTGTCTATGGCATTGAGGTCAAGAAACTGTGGTTTATATCGACCAATAAAGTTTTTGTGAGTGAATGACTTCTTAGAACCTCAAAGAAATGCATCCAGATTGGAACAGTGTGAAAGCAGGGCACTGAACAGGCACTGACACAGGAGACAAAGTATGAGGATTCAGCTGACCTCAGACTTATTCCTATAAAATACAGAGCGATGGTGATTCTCATTCAGTAGGTACTCAACAAATATTATATCCCCTCCACCCTGCCTTTCCCATCAGCCATTATATAATGCTTGCTCACAATTCTGGTAGCTGTAACTCACATTGTTTCCCCACTTGGAATGGCCTTTCTCCTTCCCCTCTGCCAGGTCAAATCAGGTTCATCATTCTGGGTCCAGCCAAAGTGCCACATCCTCCCCAAGATTCTACCTGTCCTCCTCCATTTCAAAACTTCTATAGCTCTCATTATCTACCAATAATGTTGACATCTGTAGTATACTAGTTTGCATTCCTACAGAGACAATTTTTAAAAATTCAAATCAATCAGGAGAAATTGCACTATCAAATATTTAAATACATTATAAAAATATAAGTTGAAACAGCTTTATCCTTTATGATTGACAAAGGAGAGAAGTGCCCAGCACTAAATCTGAATAAAAAACTATATACAGTAAAGGTAGAATTTTCAAATTAGAAAATAGAAAAAAAAAAGTCTATTCCAAAACAAATTTAAAAATTAAAAAATACAAAATGCATACATACATATGTACCGGGACACTTGATTAACCATAAAACTCCTATTTAAAAATCTCCACTAGATTCTTGCTTTTTATAAAAAATAAAGGAACTCGAAGCTCATGAAGGAAAATCATTTCTGATACCAAAGTGGAAAAAAAATGTAAAGCTACAAGCAAGCAGAAAATTTAAAGGTAAATATTAATAGGTTAAACCATGTAAAATGAAATATCAAAAATACCATAAAAGACAAAGGAAACACCAGAAAAATAATTTTAAATATATAACACAATCATATTTATTTATATTTAATACATAGACATTTTTACTAAAAAAATAAAGAATTAATTCCAAAATAGACATGTGGACAGAAATGTAAAAGGCAATTCACCAAATGGACAAACAAGTGAACAATATAAATGTGAAAAATGCTTAAATTCTTTATGATCAAAGCAATGAAAGTTAAACCAATTACATAACTTATTTCTTTAGAAAACTGGGCAGTTATCAGGAAAAAAAAACTGGAAATAGCTGAATACTAGTAAGGATGCAGGGGAATAAATATTGGTAAATTATAATTTGTTAAAATTACATTCCTTGGAAGGATAGCTGAGATTATACATCACACCTGCATGTGTTTAACACACTTTGACCCAGAAATGCCACTTCTGGACATTTACCCTAAGCAGACAATCATATATACATACCAAGCTATATATATAAAGCTATTTATCATAGGATACTTAACGAAATTTTAGGGGGAAAACAGCCTCAACATTCAATGATAGGTTACTACTCAAATAAATTGCAGCATATCTATTGCTGATTTGAAATGGAAAAAAATATGTTCTTAAGGAATATTTAAAACTATAAGGGAATTTAGCTTACAAAATTATCTTTTGTTTTTAGAAAATTACATTGGTCCATACATCTATACAGAAAAAAAAAAAAAACAGGTGAGATAGACACACATAGACACACATTAATGACAGCCATAGTTTTCTACATTATGGAATTATAGGTGTTTTTAATCTATATTATCTAAAATTTATACAGAATATCACTTATTATGATAAAAATTATGTTAGACATAATTTTTCAATAAGTATTTCAAAAGTAACTTAATAATTGACTGAAGAAATCAATTCAAGAGGGAATGTAGTTGAAAGTATTCGAAATACAAGCATCTTTTTTGTTTCCCCCATTAGGATGTAAACATCAATATCCGAAAACTTTTCCTTTTTCCACCATTGCACCCTAAGTGCTAAAAACAATGCCTGTGGAACATAGTAAGAGCATACAAAATAACTGAATGAATGAATGAATAAATGAATGAATGAAAATAACTGCACTGTTTTATTTTCATTGAGCAAAAGTACGCTTTTCTATTTCTGTTCCTTGTTTTGTCTGGTAGCATCTGTTGGCCTATACAGATAATCGGTTTGAAAATAAGAATAACATTATGTGTTCTTATCACACAGAAACACACGCAAAGGAAAAAACACAAAAAGACAAAGGGATAAAAGGAAACTCTGAGAGGCGTTAGATACATCTATTCCTTTGATTGTGGTGATGGTAGTCACGGGTGCTGGCATATGCCCAAACTCAAACTGTACACATTAAATATGTGCAATTCTTTGTATATCAGTAATACCTCAGTAAAGCTATTAATAAAAATAAAGAAAAGAATGGGGCATGGCTTCCAATGTAGAGAGACCTGCTGCCCTTTTACATAGGACCAATGGGAACTCCAGTTGTTGTTGTTATTGTTGTTTTATTTTTGCTCTTTATAATAACAAGGATTTCACAGTCAGATTTTCCTAACTTTTATATATGAAAATAAAAAGTCAAGAATGATCAGATGATATCGTTAAAAGAAACAAATGATGTCGCAATACTGCTGAAGAATATGATTTCACTTTTATTTAAAAACACTAACTATAACTATGTTTAAGTATACTCATGCATGTTTGTCAGTGCTTAGGGACAAATTGGTCATGATACACCAAAATATTAATAAAGGTTGTCTCTGGAGAGTGAGGCTGAGAAAACAATTATATTGCTCTCTTTTGTAATAAAAAAAGTATTTTATGCATGAATATCAGAGATGGCATATTATCAAGAGTAAGTTTAAATTTGAACAGTTCAGCGTCTTTGTCAAGAAAACAAACTGCAAAACCTCACAGAAATCTACTTTAGTGCAGAAATAAAATTTGTGGGTTCTTTTTTGTTTTACTTACAAAATTTAAAATTGTTTTCTTTTCAGGATGAAGCAAATAATTGCATGAAAAAGTAAAAAGAGAAAGATAATTACTTGTAGAGATTGTATTATGAATTCTGTCCATCTGAAAAATAGCTTTCTAATGCCATAAAATAAGTGAGCAAAGTGGGGAGGAGGGGGAAGAGGAGGAGGAAGAGGAGGTAGAAGGGGAGGAGGTAGAAGAGATGATTTGTTGTTTGTGCCATGCAACCCACATGAAAGAGCACTTTTATCTCATTTTACAGATCAAAAGACAAATGCACAGAGAGGTCATATAGCTTTTCCAAGTTCAAACAATAGATAAGTAGTAGAGCTGACTGGCTCATTGCTGAAAATTATAGGTTCAATAAAGAAGTAGAGTGAAGCATACAGAAACATAGGAGAGATGAGAAAGACATTATTAGGGAAAGCATGTGGTACCTCATTTTGTATCAAAAATGTACCCTGTACAGGTATCTTCACAGTAGGCAATGTTTTTCCTACTCTTATCTCCAGGCCTTAAGTGTTTCTGTAGCTCTCTAGCACTGGAGAAACCTGCATGGTAAACTGAAAGTTTAAAATGACAGAACTACAATCATCGGTTAATGCAATTAGACTTTTCAGAAGTCTTTTTAAAAGATCAGTCTAAACAGTACAGTTGGATATCTGTTCAGTTGGGCATTTAGTAAACTATGCACCACGACGACGATAAAAGAAAACTAAGAAATGATATGAAGACTACAACAAACCCTTATATTTCTGGCTGGGAAAGAGATGGCAATATTTTGAAAGTGAAAGATAAGCAAAAGTGCCAGTGTAACAAGTAAGTCATAAATTCAGTAATCAGTTTATAACGTCTAATGTCTGAATTTCTGGGAATAAAATTATGAAGTGCCACCTTAGCAATACCTGGAGTGGCAGACACTGGTGGCTTGCCTCTATAACAGCCACCCCACCACCT
Source organism: Pteropus vampyrus (assembly GCF_000151845.1). Lineage (NCBI taxonomy): Eukaryota > Metazoa > Chordata > Mammalia > Chiroptera > Pteropodidae > Pteropus > Pteropus vampyrus. The sequence goes on from NW_011889120.1 coordinate 1,287,111, forward strand.
CCCTCGTATGGCCCTTCCTATTTTCTGATATAACCCATTTTACATTATTTGGTTGAAAAAGTCAGAAATTCACTTTCCTAGCTTCCCTTGCGGCTAAAGCATAGGCATGTGACTGAAACCTGGCGTATGAAACTGACAGAAAAGTCTGCTTCGCAACTTTAAACAAAGATGTTCCTCCCTTAAGAACAGAGGTGTGTAGAGATAAGCTTTCCTTCCTGCTTTTGTACATAGTTATGTGAAAACATGAGGTTGTGAGAGTCATTTTTAGAAAATGGATAAATAAATCTGAAGAAGAATATCAACATATTAAGCATGACCAAATGTAAATTACAGAAGCACCTGTATCCTGGATGGCATAACTGTGCTGCTAAATTAAACTTTATGTGGCAGCTAGGTAGGTATGCCACTCCGATCTCTGGTCCACAAAGAGCCTGCTGGTCAGTTATAAGGAGTAGAGTTAGCTGACAGCCCCAGCTTCAAACAATCCATGACAGCATCTGAGCGGAGGCAGTTCTTCCAGAATGTCCCAGCCAATACCCGAGCACAGTGAAGCACTAGAACCTGGTCATTTCTGCCCAACATGGGACCTCTCTATGGGCTATATTTTTGGTAGAGCTCCCTATTAAGCTGGCTAAGGGTTTCTCAGAGCCTCACAGTAGTCCTAGGCTCCTCCTACCCAATCCTTCTTTCTCCCCATCTCCTTTCCCAGGTATGAGATGTGAGTCATGGTCAGGAGGATTTCTCTGACTAACTCTTGATCCTTTTCCTCTCTATCTTTTATAAATGCTACATCCAATAAATACTGGACCCAACAAATACATCCAGGAACCCCCTACCTCTGAAATTCACATTATATGAAATAAGTGTCTTTATTGTTTAAGTCATAAATGGTTGGGTATTGTATTACTAGCAACCCAAAGCATCTTAACTAATAAACTGGAAAACTAGGAATACACTACCTTGCATTAAGGCAGTGAATTTTTCATTATTGAGAAGAGGCTCTAATGACGCGTACTCTAGGATGAGTTGACTATAATAAGCAAATTAAGTTCTTCCCCTGAATGTTTATTTAATGGGGACACGGAAAACACAGGATTCTGTAGAGAATTGCTGTAATTTTAAAACAAATTGGAAGCATATCAAACAAGCACAAGGCCAGCTTTTGAACAGTCAGCAGCAATTAGAGGAAGAAGTGAGAAACCAGCAGAGTAGAAAACTTGAGCAGCAGTCATGAAGACACCCAATATCAAGGTCATCTGAACCAATAGCTTTAACAGCATTTACACTTGGCTGCACCTGGAGTACATCACTGGCTCTGACAGACTTGAAATACAGCCGACCAGATAATTTCTTATAATCAACCACATAGAGGGGCTCAGGGTGAATGAGTCTACCTAATGGAAATGCATAGCCAAAAGCAATGGGAATCTTCATTTGAACACAAGGAACTAAAAATAATGTTTTCACACGGAAGAAGAAAGGAGAGAGGAATTGATGGCCCATCTTTGTTTTCCACCTGAGCTTAAAAATCTAATTTAAAAAAAAAAAAAGTAAAGAGTAAGTATTTTCTAAAAGAATATTGAAAAAGTCAGCAAAAACACTTCTCTCCCTCCTCCCTCCCTTCCTGTAACCCAAGTGCCCTTCACTTAATACAAAAAAAAAAAAATGGTAATTCAGGATTTCTTGGTGTATTGATTGGATAAAAATCTATAATTAATTGGACAAATGGAGGGACTGGTCCTCCCTCTCTATGCTGACTCCTCCACTTCATTTCCCAAATACTGCTGAAGTTGTGCCATGCCATTTGAGTTCACAAAACTACAAGAATCACTGACAGCTCCTCCTCACCTAGCATGCGGACAATAGTGAAATCCTCGTATTGCTCTTCCACCACGTGTAAATGTTACCCTTCAAATCCCTTCTACTGCCAACTTGTTTCCTTCTAGTCCTTCCACAATCTCTGCAATGATATTTCCCCAGCTTAGATAAAGTCCATGCAGTCATTTAAAGCTTGCAATTTGTGGTGAACTTTCAGCAATAAGTATACTGATATGTTTTGGGGTTCTAATTAAAATTGCAGTTGGAACCCATTTCTCATATTCAGCAAAATCCCTTTGAAGCCTGAGCTAATTACTTCTAGGCTTGAGTCTTGTGAGGACCCATATGTTATTTCACATAAATGTTTCAATGTTTTTTCTGGAATCAACAAATGTAGCCTTGTCACATCTCTTTCCAGGCATTTATGTTTGGGTTCTGTTTGCAGGCCTTTGGTACAACACATAGTCTTTCACAGTGCCTTCCCATGAAGCATTTTAACTTTACTCTCTCATGGATAAAAGAATGAAAAATGATGTTAACTAAAGGGAATTAGCATTTTCTGCTTCTGGGAAAGTATCTCTTCCTTACCTCCCAGCTTCTACAGTGTGTGTGTGTGTGTGTGTGTGTGTCTAGTTTTGCTGAGAATACGCAGTCTACCTGACCACTACCTCCTCCTGAGCTCACTCTGTCATTCAGAGCTCAGAACATCATGTGTAATATGCACAGTTAGCCGAACTTACTGTTCCTGTAGATGAGGAATAAAGATCTTTCCCACTTTTTGGAAGATACTGGTTGCTGCCCCCAGAATCAGGTATAACAGAATAGTTAAGGGTAAAGCCTTAAGAGTCGGAAAGATCTACACATGAGTCTCAGTTTGGCCACTCATAACCAGTTATGTGAATTTGTATAAGTCATATAAAGACCCTAAGTCTTAGTTTCATTAGCTATGAAAGATGGATGGTGATTTTAATTTCTACCTCATGAAGACTAATATCCATATAAAGCATCCAGGATAAAAGAATGTTAACATTATGCTCAAGAGTTTGTTTTTTTAAAAGAGAAGATGGTATGTGGAAATGATTAGGCTAATTCATCCTAATTATCACACCCACAAATAAAAAATGTTAATGTATTACAAAATAATTCCAAAAGCATGGTAGTTTTGTTTTGGGAGGTGTTTCCATGGAGAGGGTACTTGTTGGATCTCTCTATCTGTGGAACATGAATGTTTATGACCTCTCTTTCTCTCTCTTTCATTCTTCTTCCTCCAAAGACTACATTTTTGCTGTTTCTCCGTGAACATGGTAGAAGATGGCTGATTCTACAGCTGCTGGTTTATATTACATCTTTCACGACATCAAGCTAGACTGAGCTAGACTGTCTCAGCTCCAAGTTTATGTCTCTGTAAGAAAGAATCTTATTGGTCCAATTTAGATCAGGTTTCCACTCAGGGTCCAATCAAGTATTGCAGGTCAGAGGGCTGATAGTAATACCACCCTCTAACAAAAACAAAGCCCTCAGGACTCCATCCCTGTATATGAGGGAAGGTAAATTTCGAGAAAAGGGAACTTAGAGAAACTATTTTCCTTATAATGAAAGCACATATATATTAATCATGTTACAGATCCAGTTAGTAGCTCTACTTGTCAAGCAAAAACTAATAAAATTCTTTTTTAGGCATTTCTTTAAAATATGAGTATTTTCATACTATCTAGAGAAATCAACTTGCTGGCATATCCATTATTATTTATGTTATCACATATAATATCTATCCCATTCCTGGAAACTTTCTTAAGATCATCTGATAAGCAATATCTACTTGTAATGAATTTTAATAACCATTTTCCAAGGACAGTACTCACAATATTTATATCATTTCCCAAGCCTACTCTTTATATCTGAAATTGTTCAATTAATAAACTTTCATGACTAAAATAAGACAACCTATATCACTTGAATGAATTTATATGGACCAAAAACACTTTTTTAGGAAACTTAATTTTCATTATATCTCTAAATAGAAATTTATATATCAGCACTAAAAATATACATTGAGAGTTACACTTGCAATTTGGATAAGGCAAGGCTATTTCTTGGCTCTATATTCTTTTCATATCATTCTAAACCATGAAGAAATTGATTTAGGGTAATGCTCGCAAATACAATATGGATTTTTTTTCCTATATACCACAGATCTAACTCATTACCATATTTCATTCATTTATTATTGATGTATTATCTCAATATATCAGTTTGCAATGCAGAGATTTAAGTGGTCTGTGTAGAAAACTAAATAAATATTAATCACACTGGCTGCTTTAGAAAATATCTTAGAGTCCAATATTGGATGTGTCAGAAAATATAAATCTCAAGATTTTACAAAGTATCACTTGAGGTCAAAGAAGCTTGAAAAGAAGGAAAATAAACTGTGGTTAAATGTGGACTAAACCATTGAGGGAATGATGTTTCAATGGCAAAATTGGTTCATTCAGAGGAAAGGTTTCATGGAATTTTTCCTGCCAAATATTTTCTTTGCTATCGTATTGATAGCACCTATATGTTTTTTTTTTTGAGATATAAAAACATACCAGGTATTATGATAGAGCTAGGAGTTAAAGGGGGTTTCCCCCCAGCTTTATTGAGATATAATTAACATATAACGATGTATAAGTTTCAGGTGTACATGTTGATTTGATACTTTTATACTGAAAAATGATTACCACCATAGATAGCTAATACTTCCATCATGTCACGCAATTATTTTTTTTTTCCGGTGAGAACATATAAGATCTACTGTCTTTGTTACTTTCAAGCGTATAACACATTGTTATTAACTACAGCCACCATGCTGTACACTGGATCCTCAGAACTTATTCGTCTTATAACTGAAAGTTTGTATTTTTTGACCAACATTACCCATTTCTCCCACCCTGAAGGATTTATATACATCCTGTCAATTCCAACTCTAAACCCTAGAGGCTCTTAACTCAACCATAATTTTGTATAGAGAAAAGAAGAAATGGCCCAGACCACATGTTTTACATGCTTAGCTTGCTAGGGTAAATGATCTGCATCACTGGAGGCAAGATCCATTATTTATTCAAAAACCTAACTCTACAGGTTTTCATGGGAAACCATGGTGCCTCCTGAGCCCTCAGGTATGAGATGTGGAGAAATTCCAGACCCCGATTAAATGCTTCTGCTCTTGTACAAAATCTAGCAGAAGCAAGGGCACAGCAACTAGCTGGACTTCACAAGATGACCAGAAGTCCTCCGTCCCATTGCCTTAACTTAGCAGTAGCAAAGTGAAAAATTGTGCATGGCCACACGAAGCCTCGTATTTAAAGTGACGGCAGACCTTCTGAAATATAGAGTCTCAGGTAAGTATAAACATCCCAATCTAGCACCTGTACCTTAATTTATCTGACTCTGAAGTGCGCAAAGAAAGCATTTGCTATTCTCCCAGTAATCCTACTATTTCACCACCTGTACTCCTGGGATATCAGATCATGTGGTCTAAGATAGATCAGGGGCCTCCAAGGATATGATCACTAAACAAATAATCATTGTGACAGTGGTATGTAACCATGTTCCTGACAGTACTAGTAAGAGAGACCTGCATCTCTGAGGGAGGATTAGGGTCTCTCTTCTGGAGTTCAGCAATGAAAATTCTCTAGCTTTGAAAGCAAACAGACCTGGGTCCAGTACAAGCCCCAACGCACTAGTATATTCCTTTCAAAAAAAAAAAAAAGTGAACATACAGAAAATTTTAAAATAACAGACACCTATACCTAAATAGAGTAAATGTTAATATTTTGTCATATTTATTTTGTTAAGAAATTAAAGATGATAGAGTGTGAAAATTCTCCTACCCCTTCCCATTTCCCTTCCTTTCACTCTGAGGACAACGACTTTCTTGAAGTTGGTGTGTATTCTTCCCATGTATCTTTTAGATGTTTACTATTTAAACATGTCCCCATAAATAATATATGGTATAATTTTTCATGCTTTAAATTTTACATAAATGATGTCATGTCATATGAATTCTTTTGAATTTTTCTCATAATGTAGTGAAATTTTTTTTATTTCTCAATTACAGTTGACATTAAATAGTATTACATGTAACTTTCAGGTGTACAGCATAGTTGTTAGACATTTATATAATTTCCAAAGTGATTCTTCCAATTAGTCTAGTACCCACCTGGCACTGTACATAATTATGACAATATTGTAGACTATATTCCCTATGCTGTACTTTACACCTCTGTGACCTTTTTGTAACTGCCCACGAATAGACGATTGGATAAAGAAACTGCGGTACATATATACAATGGAAAATTACTCAGCCATAAAAAAACGAAATCATACCATTTGCAACATCATCATGGAGTGAAATTTAACAAACCTGATTTATGTAGATCTGGTCGATTCATTTAAATTGCTGAATAGCATGCCATTCTATGACCGTGTGACAATTTATTCATTACTCTAGGGATAGGCATTTAGGTTATTTGCAGTTATTCTTCTACTATAAACAATGCTGTAATGAGCATTCTTATTCACGTCTCTTTGTGCATGTATGCAGAAGTTTCTCTAAGGCATACATAGGACCGATATTCAAATGAAATACACAAATATGACCAGGCCAGTCATTTGCTGCATATGTTGATTCTGGTTGGTTGGTGTCTGTAAGAGCAGTTATTAAATATTTTGAATATCACCCCTGGATACTTAAAAGAGGAATCACTGGGTCATAAAGAATGTGCAGCTTCATCTTTACTAGATATTACCAAGTAGCTCTTCACAGTGGTTAAACCAGTTTACACTCCCCACTAGTAGTTTAACGTGTGTCCTCCTGTTTCTCCACAATTGACATTGTCAGACTTTTCCACTGGTCTGATTAGTGTGAAATGCTATCTTGTTTTCATTTGCAGTTTCCTGATTACTAGTCAGGTAAAACATTATCTGTTTATCGGCCATTCAAAACTCTTCTTTTGTAAATTTCCTGTTCATAGCTTTTACTCCCTTTTCTATAGGGCCATCTATCTTTTTGTGCCTGATTTGTAGGTGTTCTGTATTGATTCTATATATTAACCCTTTCTCAATCATAAGGGTTCCTAGTATCTTCTTTCCATCTGTGCCTTATGTTTTATTTTTTATGGTGTCACTTACTCTTCAGAACAGCATCATTCCAAATACATTCTATGTATTTGGATAAACCAGTTAAACTCTCAAAGTCTCAATTTACTAATTTATAAAAGGAGGGCAATAATGCCTTCTTTGCAAGAGTTTTGTGAATAAAAATAAGAAGGTAACAAAGGTAATATTCAATAACTAAGGGCAATATTCAATAACTAAGCAGTTTTCTTCCTGTGGCCTCACCCTCAAACAGAAGGGGAAACGAGCCCACTATTATGCAAAGATCTTCAGTGAGCTATGATGTGTCGAAAAAAAAATTATGTGGATACTTAAACAGAATGATGAGTTGACTGGATTATAGAACTCACTCGATAAATATTTATTGAACCCTTTCCAAATGCCAGCAATAGAATCAGATTGAAATGGAAAACAGATCAAGGCTTGTCTACTGGGAGAGAGAGACAACAAGCCAAAGAAGTATTATTTACTACAGTGTTAAGATGACTAACACTAACCAGGTGTAAGGGGACCACAAACATAGTGGTGTCCGGAGAAGTCCCATCCTGGAGGCTATTGGAGAAGACATGCAGAAGAATTGAGGAAAGGAGCCCATGTGAAGGAAGTATGCGCAAAGACCTTGAGGCTCTAGCATCATTGTCAATGAAGGAGAACAAGGACCATGTGAGGGAAGCAAATCATAAAAGAAAGAGTGATCGAAGAAGGACCTGATAATGACCTTGGAGGTCATGGTAAAAATTCTGAGTTGTGTTTTAAGTGTGATGGAATGTTCCTGGACAGTTTTGAGCAGAGGAATGACATTATAAATTATGTTTTTAAAGAATCCATCCAACTATAGGATGAAGAAAAGGCTGAAGTATAGGAGAAATAGGGAGACCATAGGAGGATTTCCTTGCTGTCTTAAAGCTTTATAAAGTTATTCTGATCATTTCCCAGGATTCATAAAAATAAGGTACTCTGAACTGAAATCTCAAATGCAGCAAATGGTATCATTTCTATTTACTATTATTAGACAATCCAGAACCCCACAAAAGGTGAAAGGAATTAAGTACAAATTGCCAGTTACAAAAACAGTCACGAGGATGTAAAGTACAGCAGAGGGAATATAGTCAATAACATTGTAACAACTCTGTATGGTGCGAGATGGGTGCTAGACTTATCGGGGTGATGATCACTTCAAAAGTTATATAAAGGTCTAAACACAGGTTGTACTCCTGAAACTAATATAATATTATATGTCCATTGTCATTGAAAAAATACGCATTTAAAAAGGGGAGAAAAAGTAGTGGCAAAAACAAGTGAAGAAACAACAGCACTGAATTTTGTTACCTCTTATTTGCACTGGCCAGATCGTGCATCTTCCTTTGACTCAAAGAAATCAAGGCCTAGTTAGGACAGTTACTATCTGTGGATTTAAAAGTGCCAAATGGCTTGGGTAAAAGCAGTAGTTTCCCCCACGATTATTTTTGAGCATTATTACTTGGTGACACGGAGAGGTCATATCTAACTTTCCCTCTCAAGATATGCTGCCTATCTGATAATGAATTTTCCCAATACTGTCTCACTCTCCAAGGTGTTCTAATTGATTTTTCTCCCTGTTGTTTAGACTCTAAAGCTATTTAATTAATGGGTTTCTTTTACACAAATAGAAAAACTCAGCATGACCAAAGTCAAAGTGGTCAACCGCTCAGCGCGTCCCTGCCTCCCAGCTGTAACACCTTATTAGGTCGGACTCTCCCTGGCCTGCCTGCCAGTCCACAGTCGCTTCACATTGTGTTCTTCAAAAAGTTTCTGCTTCTGCATGGAAATCATCAGTTTGATTTGTTAAGAAATGACTCCTTAGAGCAGACCTTCCCAAACCTTGATGTGAAAATGAATTACCTAGAGCTCTTATTAAAATGCAGATGTGAATTTAGTAGATCTGGGGCAGGAGCCCAGGACTGTGCATTTCCCAGGTGATGCTGATGCCGGTGATCTGAGTAGCACAATTGAGTAGCAAGGTCCTAGGCTGAAGGCAATCACAGCTTTAAACGTTATTAAAACATAAGTATATATTTTCTTACATGTAAAATGTTATACATATGTATATGTTATATATAATAAATGTGTATATATGTAGATATGCACACACTTGGCGTATATTTAGAATGGTTACTACTTGTGGATAAAGAAGTACCAAATGACTTAGGTAGAAAGCAGTGCCATGATTTTTGTTTTAGAGCATCATTATTTGGTGGCAGGGAGGGGTCAGCTCTAAACTTTCAAGCTGAAAATTTGAAAACACATCTAAGCATGGTATGCATAATAACAATTTACCACCCGGCATCAATAACCTAAATAGCTATATTTCCCCTACCAAATAAGATCTTTTTAGAAAAGGGGTTATTTATTTTTTGTCTTCGTTGGACTTTCTTCAAGGCCAATAGCTCACAATGCTGAATGTCTAAAACCCTCAGCCCTGGTTCTCAAAGTATACTCCCAGGACCAGAAGCATCAGAATCACCTGGAAACTTTTTAAAATTCCAAATTTCGGGCCCCACCCCAAACCTACTGAATCAGAAATGCTACGCATAAGGCCCAGTTATCCGTATTTGAAGAAACCCTCAAAGTGATTCTGAATTTTGAGAACTACTACTCTATAAGACTAGTTGCTTTATGTCCATTTCTAAATAAATAATGTTCGTATGATTTTCTTAAAAGCATAGAAATGATTAAAAAAAATGACAACTCCCATAAACTATATCTTAATAGTGCTTTGCACATATAAATGAATTAATATAAACCTGGCAAAAGGGGGGAGATTAGTATAATTTTCCCCACAATTTACAATAGACCTTCCTTCTTTGCTAATGCAACTATTAGCTATTCATTGCATGAAGGAGGAAACCCAAAATGTGACACAGACATTAACATTTAAAATTTTAGGCAATTCATAGCAAGTAGTAAGCTCTCCAGAGCCCAGCTTGATATTGCTTTGAGGGCCACTTCTCAATTTCTTATTCAAAGAATATCTAAGCATTGTTCCTTTCTCATCTCAAAGTTTATTCCCCCTGGGAAGAATCCATTTGAACCATCCCTTCTATATAATTGACTATTTATATGCAGCTATTACTAGCGAACTTTACCCTCTTGAGGGCCATTAACCATGCCTGTGCCTGATGCTGGGATACTTTTATGATGAAATGTCACCAGGAGATGAGAATCTAACTATGGAAAAACTCCAGGCTGGCTTTCTTAAACCTCCAGTGGAAATATGCTATCAAGTGCCACACATAGGTCCACTTCAGTCTTGGGCCCTACTAAAAAATAATATTCCTCAGAAATAACTGGTAAATTCTAAATAATTTCGAAGTGAGAGAGTTCCCTCTGAGTTTCCAACATCACATTTACTACTGGCAGTGGCCCTGGAAGTAGCTAGAAATAGTTTTATGCCATTATTTAGGATTAGAATCTTTAACATTTCAACATCAAGTACATTTCATAAATCACAAATGTCTCTGCGCTGCATTTTAATCTCGGCTTTTTGGAAAAACCGTATTTCATATCCTAATTTTGCTCACCTTTTACATTATATGTTTTTAATATTTTTAACCAATATGTAACTACTCATCCTAAAAACCATTTTTAGTCTCCTGAGAAATGATGTATTAAGTAACCTAACAAAAGGGATAAATTAATCTAATAGCTTTTATAAGAACCTGATATTAATAAAGAATTTAAACAAAATTAATAAACTTGTGATCGTTAATTTTATGTGTTAACTTAGCTGTGCCACGGTGCCCAAATATTTGGTCAAACAATATTCTGGATATTTCTGTGAAAATAATTTTTGAATGAAATTGACATTTAAATTGATGTACTTTGGGGGAAAAAAAAAACAGATTACATGCCATAATGTGAGTGGGCCTCATCTAGTAAATTGAAGGCCATAATAGAATAAAACTGAATCTCTCTCAAGCAAGAAGAAATTCTGCCAGTGCAATTCCTTTGGACTCAACTGCAACTCTTCCCTGGGTCTCCAGCCTGCTGGCCGTCCCCATCAGATTTCAGATTCTCCAAGTCTCCACAGTTGTGTGAGTCCATCCCTTAAAACCAATCTCAA
>NW_011889120.1:1299082-1311112 GCF_000151845.1 Pteropus vampyrus
TTCCATGTACTAAAAATATCATAAATATTCGGTAATAAGTCTGCAAGGAGAGCAGAGGAAAATATATAATATCCTGTCCCTGAAAATTTCAAATTAGAGAACCAGTGTACTGCTTTCATCCTGGGTAGCAGTTTCAAGAGCTGAGTCTCAATTAAAAAGTTAACTGTCCCCAAAATTGGTAAAATATCCCTTCTCTCAGAAAAGTTCAGGCTTTTGCTTATAACTGAAAATACATGGGCTTTGATTTTGTTACTCCAAATTTGTGCTAGAATTCATTGATCATTATGTACAATCTCAGGTCAGACCCCTAGTAAAATTTCAAGTCCTGTCTTGGACTACACAAAAGAAGAAGTAGAGGAATCATCAAAGAGTTCAGAAATAAGAATGGCAACGATGGAACAGTGTTGCAAATAGGATCTTTACAGAGAAACGAAACTGAAAAACTAAGGCAATAACCAACTTCAAATGCTAAAAAATGATGATGAGCAACTAAGGAATAGTGATGCCATTTGAAATGTGGACCACGCAAAACAGCAGGATAAAACCGTAGACAAATGGATCAAGTTAGACACAAAAAGAATTTTCCTTCCAAAATAAAAATTAAGAAACATTAACATAAATTGTAGATGATGAAAGTTTTTCTACAGATTCATTGACACATTCATCCAGCAAACCTGCCTCCACCACCTGTTACCCCTCTTTACTAATCTCTACACCTCCTTCCCTGTTGCTCACTCTGCTCTTGTCATACTAGCATCCTTGCTCTGCCTTAAACTTGCACACATATTTCTACTTTAGGCCTCTGCACCTGCTGTTCCCTCTGCCTGCAAGCCTCTTTCTGCAAGGAGACACTTGGGTCATTTCTTCTGCTCCCTCGGGTCTTTACTCTGAAACCATCCTCTCAGTGGAGCCTTCCCTGGCCACCCTGCTTTTCAAGAGGTTCTATTATCCTTCTCTGATTTATGTATCTTCCTTAGCAAGCACTGGCTCCCTCTCTCCCCACCTCTCCCTACCTCTCTCCCTCTCTGTCTGCTAGCTTTGAGGAAACAAATTTCCATGTTGGAGAGGCCCTTAGTCCAACAGTGCACAAGGAACAGAATCCTGCTAACGACCTCAGATACTTGGAGGGGGATCCTTCTCCAGTTGGGACTTAAGATTACAAATGCTTTTCTTTCCCTGTATTCAGGAATGTGTCGACATCCTCGCAAACACAGGGTCAGACCTTGGGAAAAATCTGCCCATCTTTTAGGTTAAACAGACATTTCAAGTGTTAGTAGCTGGATTTGGACTCCCTACCATGTGACTAGTATGTGATAGCCTTTTTTGCATGATGACTTAAGCTTCTTTGGTCTTCAGTTGTAACAAGGAAGGAGGAGAGCGACTAAAGTATTTTTTTTTTTAATCTTGCTATCAGCAAATAAATTAATAGATCTACAGGCTCTAAAAAAGCTCAAAAAATTCACGCAGAAGGTCATTATAGTAATTCTTAAAAGATATTATCTTTCCTTCATGAAGATTTTTTTCTTCTCAGTTGCACAGAGAGAAAAAAAAAAACAGGAAGTAAACAGAGAAGGTACACTTTACCCCAACAGACAGTATCCAAAACACAGCTCGTAGTAAGGTTAGCATTTTATTATTTTTCTTCATTTCGAATTAGGACTCTTACAGCAGAAACTCAACATCAACTTAAAAATAACCAGGATGATCTAATGTCAATAGGTAAATGGTGGTGTGTGGGGCAGGCAGGACAGAAACACCTGTAACTATAATTCCAGGGCTGCTCCACACTGTTATGTTCTTATGCCCCCTGTCCAAGGTGACATATATAATTGAATCATTATGTAAACAGAGCCTGGAGAGATTAATGGAAAATAAGTACTGCCTTGTTCATATGACAATTTTTTTTTCCGGTTGAATTTAAAGGCTTTTATTTCCATAGTTTCACTATTCTGAATGTCTTAGAAGATTGATCATCAACTTCCTGCTAGGTCAGACTCTACTGCCCAAGCCTAACCCTGACATTGAATTGCAGGTTCCTTTTCTGGTCTCCACTCTGAATTACTCTTACCCGGAAACAGTTATAAACACAGTGTCCAGGAAGGTCCTACCTTTCCAGAAAAAAAAAAAAAAACACGACATTTCTTTGAATAGCTGACTGTAATACTTATAATGATTTCCCTGAAAGATGAGGGCAAAGGTGATAAACAGTGAATTAAGATACAGAATAAAGAAAAAGGTTATGGTACTTTGCATGCGTGAGAAGTTACACATTTGGTGGTCTACACACTTGACCACAAATCAGAATATTTGAGTTCTAGTGCCAACTCTGCTATTGACTATGTGATCCCAAGTATATAATTTCCTTTCCCTTGCCCATCATTCATCTTGAAATTGAAAGTAACTACACCAATCTTTTTATTTTGATGAGGAAATTCACTACTTCATGAATAGTGGCAATTTCAAGTATAGAACCTAGGTTTCTCAGTTTCCACATTTTTAGTTTTTAGTTATATAAGGTTCATACATACTGATTAAGGACATACGTGCTTTGTAACAATCAAAGTTATCAAAATTATTAAGCTGAAGAGTGATGGCTTATATTTGTCAATATATTCATTACTATACAAGTGATCATGTGTATGATTTTATGAAAATAATTTTACATATATATATTAAGTGTGTGTATTCATCATACAGATAAGAAAAACTAAGAGTCATTTGTAACATAAGTGTTTCAACATAAATGTTTTCTGAAAGAGATGCTCCAGAAATCCTATGAGGCATCTCTGACGCACAGGGTTCCATGGCTGTTGGAAGTAACTGATTTTTTACATTCTATGCAGAGTTCTGCACAGCAATAGTACATGTGTTGACACACCCATGTGCAAAGTGAAAAGCAGAAAACTGGTTACAGTTGACCAGCCCATAGGTGCCTCAGCCCTAAGCCAATCCTTCCTCTGTTGCTTAGTCCTGTCCTTGTCCTTCTTTCACAACTGTAATCTGGGTATTGAAATATTTTTGGCCATGTTCTCTTCTTTGGGACTCTGATGTTGCAGTTCTTCCCGAGGAGCTATTTTCAGAGTCTGTTCTGTTACACTGGATTGTCATACAATTTTTTTTGGTTCAAAGCTTATCAACATTCATTCTTATAAATTCCTCTCTTGTCTAATGTCCATTTTCATCATGCAATCTTGAGCAAAGGAGGTTAGGAGAAAATTTAGGGTACCATTTTATAATAAAGTTTTCTATATGAAAACTAGAAATTTTAAAAAGAATGAAATAAAAGCCACCTATTCTCTATCAGTTAGAGATGAAAACTTTAATGTATATAATTCCAGGGATTTTTTATACCTTTATAACACTTTATATAAACTAGGAATAATATAGTAGAAACATGAAAAACCTATTTTTTTCATTTAATATATGATATTAATATCTTTCCATTTAATAACTATTGATCTACAATTTTATTATCAACCAATGACTATAATTCCATATAAATGAAGTATATGTTATTTTAGAGTAATGGCTTTATTTTTACCAAAATACATATATTTCACTATCATTTTTAAAAATCAAGCAATACTTTAAAAAGCAATTAAACTAAAATGTCATCAACTAGATATCTAGTGTTATTATTTTATGAGCATCTCCTTGTGTATACACACTGATACAAAGAGAGAAATAATAGGGAGATGATAGATTGATATAGACAAATAATCAAAAATTACTTTAACAATGGATTTGAATATATACAAGCTACTTTTTTGAAATACTAAATTTAATTCCACTAATATGTAACAGAACAAAAGTGAAACTCGAGGAAATACTATAACTGTTCCTTTGTTACAAAAATACTTGTTTTTAAAGACCCATCTAAGGCAGTGGTTCTCAAATAGGAGAAATTTTGTCATCTAGGGGACTTTTGGCAGTATCTGATGATATTTTTGGATGTCACAACTGGGTGCTACTGGCATCTAGTGGGAAGAGGCCAAGGATGCTGCTAAACAGTCTACAATGTACAAGACAGCCCCCACAACAACAAAATCATCCAACCCAAAATGTCAATAATGTCAAAGTTGAGAATATTAAGGAAAACATTTAGAAAACATTTATATATTGCAGTCGTTTCTTTTTTTAAAAGTACCTCCTTTGGTTTTAGACATGACCAGACGCTATGGAAGTGTTGTGGTGATCACACTTAAACTTCTTTCTCCCCACTGCCCATAAGCATTGCATCTGCAGTCATAATTCCTCAGATGTTTAATCTAGCTCTTGGTTATTACTGTGGAGACTTTTTCTTAATAATTTTTATTTTTCAATTACAGTTGGCATTCAATATTATATTATATTAGTTTCAGTTATACAGCACAGTGGTTAGACATTTATATAATTTACGAAGTGATCCCTCCAACTAATCTAGTACCCACCTGGCACTCACTATACTTAGTTATTACAATATCATTGACTATATTCCCTGTACTGTTCTTTATATCTCCATGACTAATTTGTAACTACCAACTTGTACCTCTTTTATTTTTACTTTTACGAACTTCTCAAGTTCTTGCCAGTCTGGGAGTATCTGCCATGGCTTTTTTTTTTTTTTAATAACTACCTGGCTGTGTATAATATTCTTGGGTCCCACTTTCTTTTCCATTGGAACTTGTAGGACTCTCACTATTGTCTTATGGGATTAAATGTTACTATGAAGGATTTTGAGACTTCCCTGATTTTTTTCTCCTCGTGTATCAATCATTCAGATTGTTTTCTAAACTTTGCACTGTTCCTTGAAAAATAAGACTTATAATGTACTTGCCCTTGAATATAAGAGCATATAGTCACAAAGATTTTCTTCTTGATTTTTCCCAGTGTTGCTTATTTATCCCCTTACTGTGTTTTCCCCCCAAACTGAGTGGTATTATGAGGAATTCTCAGGATTTTATTGAATCCTCCTTTGCTAAGTGTTATTTTCTGCTATAATAAGACATAGAATTTTTTTTCTGCCACTTTTCAAGTTGATGACATAAGCTTGTCTCATTTTCCCTGTATAGTTTCTGCTTATTTATTTTGGACCCTTTTTTGGAAAAATAATCTACTTTTACTGTTTAGTTACTCAGTCTACAGGAGAGGAATTTTCTGGAACCTTGCCTCCTTTAGCCACTGTCTCACAGTCCTCTTTGTGTATCTTTATTTTATTTAGTTTCTATTACTTTAAGCTTTCATTTGTTTTGTGTACTATGATACTTAGATATTACAATCAAACACACTTGCGAATTTATCTTTTTATAATACTTAGAGGCTATATGGAGGTAATCATATCTATTAAGGTAAATAACTACCCAGGGCCCAATGAAGAGCAATATGGAGGGCACACACTGACTCTGAACCTCCCTAGTGTAACAGTCAAAGTGTAAATACATGGAAAGTTTCATATTTTATGTTAACGGTGTGGTTACATCACCTGCAAAGTTAAAGTGTTCAAATGTATCTTGTTATAATGCCAGACTTCACACACTCTGAGGAGGGAAAGAGGATAATTTCAAAGCCTAGAGGTGGGATTTCCAGATTTCTGGCCACTTTTCTGAGTGGACAAATCATGGCCTCTCCTCACCCCCAAGTGCTGGACACCCTTTCATCACCCTCTAGGTCCACTCTAAACCAACGTCTTTAAAGCTGAGTAAGTGATTTGTGCCCAAATTCAAGTGAGTTTAATCATGTATCAATCAAGTCATCTTGCTTGTTTTAGGTACAATGCCTTCAAACTCAAAAGCAAAGGGAAGTCACCTCAACCCCCTAAGGAAAGCATTTTCATTCTTAAAGTATAAATTCGGCCATAGAAAATACCTACAAAGAAGCATTAATTTTGGAAAATGTTGGGTCTGAGGCAGAAGGAAAAATGCAGGGGAACTACCTTTCTGAAGTTATCCAAAACTTGTGAGTACATCAGCCTTCATCAAGACTCCAGGTTCTGGATGCATCTGAACGTCAGAAAGTATGTAACTGCCCAGTGTAAGTTTGCTATACTATGTCTTTTAAAAATTTTTTCATATAAAACTATATTTATACTGTGAAAGATATGAGTAGATAGCAGTGGTATACTGATAAATGTTTAATGATTGGCTCCCTTGGAATAGAGTGGGGAAAGCCATGATTTCTAATTTTTGCAGTGGTGTAAACACTACCACCACAGCTAATTTCAAGCTACCAACATGATGTCACAGACACAGCATTGAGAATAGATGTGTCACGATCAGCTTCTCTCAAGGTGGTGGGAACCAATTTCAGCACACCACTGGTAGATAGCTTAAAATATAATACTGCAATAACTTCAACAATAGTTTCAACATATGTAAAATTACTCTTTCCCCACCAACACTGCCATGCAATTCTTCCCTGTTCTAAAGGAGGCAATGTTGGAAGCTAAAGTAAACAAAGAAAAATCATTTTCTATTCCCAAATGACTCTGAAATAATTCCATCTATTCAAAGCCGACAAATATTTAAAACCCAAATAATAGCAGTTTTGCCCTTTAGAATTCCTTTTCTACAAAATCCTTCAGGTACCAGGATGATCAGTGACATCAAAATGTAAACTCTTATTGTAACTTTTAACTTCTGGAATTACAGTTATTAATGTGGATTATACAAGTACCTTTTATAAGTTAAGGCAAAGCCCACATACAATTAAACCCGAACCACTGTAATAATAACAGTTACTACTCAAAGGTTATTTCATACACTGTTCAATGACAACTGCAGCTGTGCCACTATTTAAAGTGTAGCTGTGAGATTAATATAATGTATTATGAAAAAAAAAATGCTATGTGCAACTCCTGGAGGTGAAGAAATCTGAGTGAGTGATGGAGGAAAAGAGAAAGCATGAGCAGAGAAGAGTCTAAATGAGAACTTTAGCTATTTTAACAAATTTGGGAAGAATCTGTAAAGTCCATTTAACTGGCCGCATCTCCAATTTCAATGAATACTCCCATCTTCTTTTATTCCTCAAATGAAACTTATCATATGCCTCAGTTCCTCAGAATTCTAGGTTCTTCCTAACGGTTTCCAACAGTTTTTAACTGTTTAACTGATAAACGTGTCAACTTTGAGGTAATAATGTCTAATGGGAAAATTAAGTATCCCTCCCAGGAATAAAAGGGTATCTTTGGAGGATTTCTGAAAACACACTGCTGTCACCCAATTTTTATTATTTTTATTAAATTTATGAGGATGACATTGGTTAATAAAATTATATGTTTCAAGTGCACAATTCAATAATACGTCATATGTATACTGCATTATGTGTTCAGCAAAGTTAAATTTCTTTCCATCACCATATATTTGACTTCTTTTACACCCAATCTTTAAATGACATAGCTTATATAGAAAATAAAACTGTTTGCATAGCACCTGAGGTAAGTGGTCAAGGCATCTAGCAACTCTGGGTGACCAGATGGGCTTCCATTTGGTCTAGGCTAGGCCCAGTAATGCTGAATGCTGACAGAATGAATATCTCAGTACAACTTAATCTCATTTACTGCACACCAGTGTCCCACATTACATTGGTTAGGAAACTAACTTAACCCAAATCAAAAGATCTTGTTGCAAGTTGAGTTCCCTAGTAATTACCTTCTGAGATGAAGTTTAGCATGCAGGGCATTAATTAAGGAGTGCCCTTGGTACTAACATTTGAGGAAGGGAGGGAAGGAAGCAGGAGTGGGCAAAAAGAGAAGTCAAGCTACAGTCGAGGCCCAATAGTAGCCTCGGCCAAACCCATGCTGAGCCCTGAAGCTATACTTTCTCCATAAAGTGGTTGTGAGGTAGGCCAAGATGGCCATGCCTTTTTGCTCCCATATCAATCAGTCAATGGATATAAGCCACCTCATGAAGAGGTGTGACTTCAGACAATACTGCCCTCCACAACTGTGGTAATCTCTGAAGGGGCTGAAATTGAAGGCTATTTGTGGCAGCCCTCCTAGCAACCAAGATAACAAATGTTTTAGTGAAGAGAGATCTGGGAAGCACATCACAAAGCCTAATGCGGATCTTCAAAAACTAGATTTCTTAAACATTGGTCGGCCTCAGCACCATTCACACTTGCAACACACTCCTGTTCAGAGCATCTCTTGGTAGACAGTATGGAGGGAGGGACGGGGGAAAAGACACTTCCATGACCCTGAAGGCATATCTGCCTCTCACACCAACATGAAATCCATGAAGGTCTATTCCCGAGGGACGAGTCCATTCAACTGCACTCACATTTTCTTAAAAAGATACTGCATCAGACACCCATTCTTATTTGGCCTAACCACTGCCCCAGCTTTACATATAGATGTCTAGCTCACCTGCCTTATTCAAAACTGGGGCGGATTTCCACCAATGGAGTACTGAGTTACCACCTAAAACAGGATCTACCATGAAGGGTTTGCTTTTTTCTTTCCGGTCTGACTCTGAAAATGCCAATACTTCCTGAGTGGCACTATATTTATGGCCAGTTGTTATTTAAGCTCAGTGATATTCATTTATCAAATTGCTTTATCAGGATTGTAGAGGATACCCAAGGCACAATATGAAATGATCAGATAAAAGGAATAACCATATGGAGTGAGGGAAACGGGAACAGAGGAGCGGAGTTGGCCAAATAAAAACTGTTCCACTTTCCAAATTTTGCTTGCATTTGGCCCTTCATGCATTGCTTCTTTGACAGTCCTGGGAGTAGGGCCATAGGGTATTTTCACCCAATACCTGGTAGGAAATGGAGAATGTGTTCACTAATTCTTAAAATAACAGTAAAAGAACATAACAAACAAAATCTTAACATGACCTTGTGGAAATGCAAACATAAACGTAGTTTTAAAAATAAAACATAGTTCAATGCTAACATAACTGACTTTTAAAGAAGGTCAATTTGATAGAAAAAAATCAATTGTGAAGATATGCATACATTTGCATATGTTATTCCCTTCACCTGAAACACTCCTCTTGCTTCCACACCTTAAAAGCATACCTACTCCTTCAAGTCTAAGTTTATTTTCTTCTCTATCTAGCATGAGTCATAGTGTATCATCATCCATAAACATGAGAATAATATCCCCTACCTCACAGAGATCGTTTAGGTAATAAAGGAAACAGTATATGTGATCACAACTAGTACTGTGCTTGAAACTAGTACTAGCATTTAATGAATGTTTACTTCATGTTCTTCCCTTAGCACAGACCTGGCTTGCTTGGATGGTTTATCACAACTATTTTTCTGTAAAAAAAAAACCCAGCTAACATAAATGATCTATCAGCCTGCTCTCTAACTGTCAAAAATCTGGACTGTCAGCATATACTGATGTGATAACTCAAAAAATATTTTCTCAATTTTCTGGACCTTTGCATAAATATAACATTGGGCCTAGCCATGACCAATTCAGATATAAAAATTCATACAATTATCATCATCATCATCAAATTCATCTAGTTTCAGGCCCCAGTTACAAATAATGGCTATACTAGAGTCCTGTTCTACGTTCTACATTCCCACGTTGTAATTCAAGGTTAATTTTCGTGCTTTAAAATTTTTTTTATTTTTAAATTACAGTTAACATCAATATTATATTAATTTCAGGTATGAAACATAGTGACTAGACATCTGTATAACTTACAAAGTGATCACTCTGATAAATTGAGAACCCATCTGATACCATGCATAGTTATCACAATATTGTTGACTATATTCCCTATGCTGTACTTGACTATTTTGTAACTACCAATTTGCACTTCTTAAATATTTTATCAGATTGAATTCCTTGCATGCACCCTCTTAGACAGCTTTGAGTACCCCCATTTGACATGTAAGAGAACAAAGGCCCAGAGAGGTGAATTAGCATGGCAGGTAAAATCCGAGTAGGTATTAAAAACTCAGTTTAGATATACTATAATATCTATGTTCTTATTACTATGCTGCCTATATGGCATGTGCTTCTCATTTCCCTCGGGTAGTCCTGAGAGAAGGAAATGTGTATAATACTCCTTTCTTGTACTTCTCTGTACCCACTCCACATCATCTCGAATAACAAGGAGCACAGAACATCATGCATATGTTTGAGGAAAACAAGGAGGAAAACATGAGATAGGGAAGTCAATGCGTAGATTCCTCCAGTATTCCAGATTATTCCTGCTGAATTAAAAACATAACAGAAGGATACATAGTTCATAAAAAGATTAAGAACACTATTGCATCAGTTTTACTCCATTTCTATGTGCTGGTGCCAATTTGTGACTTAGTTAAGACTTTGGCTTTCTTACACAGTAATACAGAAAGCAAGTGATTGGGAAAATCGATTAAGAGTGGGAGTTATCAATGGGATGAAGACACTTAACAGATACATATCTGCTTCCCTTTTATTAAAATAAATTGAAATGATTTATCTTCAAATGATAACAATACGAATGGAAACACTTGGCAGTTCCCTTGAATATATAATGAAGGATTACCCTCACACCCACACTTTATATCCTGTAGTGAGCATAACACTGAGAGAACGCCAGGAAAGTGACAATTCCTTAATTAGTTAGCGCTCAGGAACAAATTGGGGAAACTTGCTCTGGAATCTGTAGGGAGGGAGGAGATGGTAGATTGGTTTCTCTCTCTTCTCTATTATATGTTTCACAAAGTATGCATTTTTATTTCATTGTTAAAGATGTACAAACCCAAAGAAGTAAGATTCACTAAATACCATGCTAAAAACCAAATGAAGGCTTTTGCTTCATTTAGTACCTGAATCAACACTACTTTACCTATCAAGGCAGAGCTGAAACTTCCTTTTACCAATTTTTCTTGTGATAAGAGAAGAGAAATTAGAACCAACTACCAAATTTTATTCATTAGTGCCCCTGATAGGCAGCCTATATGGAAAAAATATTTTATGCAATTTTCCTGAACATGTTACCCTGTAAGCAGTTGCACCCTCCTTCTAGAGTTATGACTCAAATTATTTATTGAATTACATCAAAATGCCATAAAGAATTTAGTTATGATAGCTGTATGCAATAATTACATGCTACATTGCCTCCATTGGAAACCATGGTAACCAATCAGTTACTGTTTCAGTCTGCTGCCAGAGCTGAGAGTGGCACAAAGGAGAAATAAGGTACTCTAGTCATCATCACATGCATTCAATCTTGAGATAACTGCAGAGGGGCTATTTATTTATAATTAAGCTAACACAGTGTTTTAATAATAGCCACAATTTCCTCTGGGATTGATTTGTGCATGGAATTATAAAAAAGGGTAAGGGGAGGGTGGGAATAAGAGAGAGGAAAGGAAGAAGGGGAGTTGGGAGAGACACTAGTGATATAGACATTTTTATTATTTTTAATCTGATAAAGGGTAGTCTTTTTAAAAAACTTCTATTAAAATATAGCTAACATACAATATTATATTAGCTTCAGTTGTACATCACAGTTATTCAACATTACTATACCTAGAGAAGTGATCACCACGATAAGTCCAGCAACCATCTGACACTGTACAACGCTATCACAATATTGACTATATTCCTTGTGCTGCACATTACATCTCCGTGACTTATTTCATAACTGAAAATTAAATAGTAATTTTGTTTTACAGGAAGATAAAGAACAAAAATATTTTCTTAGACACCTATAAAGTGATAGTCAACCATGGCCTTGATTTTTTAGAATGGACAAGACTTGGAGAATATCCCCTCTAATCTCTTACTTGTGAATTCTTCTCTGAATCTTCCCTGATGAATCATTAAGCCTCCACTGGAAATATTATGTGACAGGAGGCTTATGATCCATTTCATTGTTGAATGTTGTCATTGGTAGGAAGGTCCTCCAAACGCCACGAATCAAAATCTACCTCTGGACTGCTGGCCCTTTCATCGTCCTCATGTTGCCCCAAATGGGACTGCCCTACACCATGCCAGGCTCGTTCCTTTCTCAGAGCCTTTGCATTTACTCTTTCTTCTATCTCGAATGCTTTTCTACTAGCTCTTCATATGGCAACTCCATCCTGTCACTC
>NW_011889120.1:1311587-1331316 GCF_000151845.1 Pteropus vampyrus
ACCTGTCAGTTTATTAGTACTCCATCTTAAAATCTGGCATGCAAAAATGAGTAAGAGTTTTCAGGTGTTATCCAACCAGTACAGACATGGTTACTGACCGACATGATAAAAAATTATGCCATCCCATGAGGTCCGCTCAAAACACTGGTCAACCAACCAACCTCCTGAAACAATGTTACTATCTTGTATCTATAATGGTAACCTGAGGCAGATGTGATGCTCCTCAAATTTACTGTGCCAACACGATACCTCAGAATCTAGTTAAAATGCAAATTCTGACTCAGCAGGTTTGGGGTGAAGCCTGAGATTCTACATTTCTAATAAGCTGCTGATCTATGGGCCATGTATTGAGTAGCAAAGCTATACTGAATGCTGGAATAGGAGACCTAATTTGAATTGCAGTTCTAAAATTTAATAGCAGCATACAGATGGACAAATTCATTAGTTTTCTTATCTATAAAGCAGGGGTAAATATTACTGTCTTGGAGAGATGCTGTGTCAAATAAGATACAGAACGTAGTTGATACACAGTAAGGATGTAACAAATATATTTTCCATGAATGAGCTTCTACCAGTGGAAGCTGGAGGCTCATTTTGAGTTTATAGGCAGGAAAAGAACTGGCTTTTTTTTTTTTTTCAAATAAAAATGGCTTCTAAGCCAAATTTCCTTTCATCCAGCCATTTGTACAGAGTTGATTTGTTTTTGAACCTAAACACAGGACTTAACATTTATAGCTATTAAATTTCATCTTGTTAGCTTTGGCCAGAGTTCCAGCCTGTCAGGAATGTTTTGAATTAGGATTCAGTTACTCAATGTATTAGCTATTGCTCCAAGCTTTATGTCATCTGCAAATTTGATAAGTATGCCTTCTATGTCATTATCCATATCATTAAAATGTTGAGTAGGACAAGACCAAGGGCAGGGCTATTATACATTTTATTTGTTTTGAAAGAAGGACTGTACATGGGGTGGGGGAAGGAGTTGGAATTGTGTGACAAACCATGTCTGTATAACTGTCATCCAGCATACATTTCTAGATTTTTTTCTCTACCTAGTTTCCATAAAATATTTTTGTGCAATACTAATTAAATCAAAATACATTACGTCTGTGGAGTTTTATCTTTCCATCTACTACTCAAACTAAACAGTGAAACAAGATTGTTAGTGAACCTATGCTATCTCATAGTAATCACTGTTTTCTTCACTAAGCACTCAGTTGCAACCTATTAACCTATTTTGTAATTTCAACAAGCAATAATTAGTATTATACTCACTGGTAGCATATGTATTCCGGGACTGGAGACTGTTAGACATGTTTTTTCCCCAAATTCTCAAAAACGTTTTATATTTTTTATCATATGCAAATACATTTTCCTAGATCCTTGTAGGTAATTCATCTAGTTCCGAAGACAGATTTGTCTAAGGAAGCTGGGCATGCCTCGTTTCTTACATAGATTTTTGTTTACGTCCCTCTTAATCACTTTCATTCTATTTGCTACACTTTTAGTACCATCCTCCTCAAAATAAAAAACCTATTTATTTAGACTTGAATAATCCTGGTTGTTTCATTTGTAATCCATCTTTCTTCTAAGAATGCTTTTTAAAAATCTAGACTTGGTAGTCACAGTAGTTTTTGGAGATGGCTCCCTCTCCAGCAGTAGAACACTGTGGATCCCTGTCCCTTCTCGGTTATATTTCAACTCCGCTTTAAAATCACTAGCAATGAGATAAAACCTTTTCCTTTTGGAAAATTCTTTTGGAATAAATAATCGTCTTTTTATTAAAATGTTTCTTCTATTTTGACATTGTAAAACACCACACATTCATATGTAATGAATCAATGAAAACAAACAGGAGTCTTAATTTGAGTTGCCCTGATATGCCATCAAATTAAAACAGACTCGACCATCACTCGCACATATGTACATGCACATGTGCACACATGCACACACACACAAATCCTGGCTCTATCAGATGCTTTGGTTCTTCACTGGTATTCTCACTGTTCCTTCATAGGCCCCTTTTTAACAGCATAAATGCTCTGGGTGACTCTGACCTCTCCTGAAACCTGGGGTCAGCCCTACTTGCAAGTGCTTTTGAGTTACGGGTTCCAAAAACAATTTATGCCAGCCTCCACAGAGAACCAAGGTATCTGACACAATCGCTTTGTGCTTTGTGCACACACACACACACGTGCACCTGCACATGTGTAAGAAGGTTTAGTTAGTTTTGTTTGGACGCAAAGTAGGACAACTCAAATAAACTAAAATTCCTATCTAACTGCTATGATTAATAGAAATAACATAATGATACATAGATACAAATAGGGAAAGTATTGTTTTATACTGTGGGCTCAGAGAAGAAGGGTGACTAGCCACAGGTCACGTAACTAACAATAAGTGAAGCCTGGATGCCACCTCAGCTTATGGGACTCCAAATATCATGTGGACATGAGACACGAGCACTGACAATGGATCCATAGAGAACTGCAGAAGGGCAAGGGTGCGGGGGAGTTTAGGGTGGTGTAGAGAAGCATATGGAGAAAATGCACTTCATTCTTTTAAAAATATTTATATTCACGTTCACAATATCCCCTCCTTTCATAGAATCTCAAAGTTGTCCTGGGTGCTAAAGTTTCCTTCTAACCTGTAGAGACTAGAGGTTTTAAGTAGTTTGAGAAGGAATCGAGCAAATAAGTTTGGATCATACATAAGCAAGCAGCCATGCGGTCAAGAGAAATTCCAATCACATCGTAGGAGAATCCCAGGAAAAACTCCAGAAGTGTTTTTCCCACTGCCTCTACTTCCTACTAATGAAGCTAGGACTGGACACAACAATCTCTTCCTACATGTCTCAGAAGGACCGAATGATTTTATTACCATGCCTATCAAAAGAACTGCCGGGCCATGCATCCGCCTTTCTGCTCTCCAGTGTGCACATAGCCCAGCTCCAAAGGAATATGGGTAATGTAGTCTTTAATATTCCCACCTTTGGGGCACTGGAAGGCAACCCAAAGCAGATAGGGCTGACATTAAAGAAGCAACTCTGTTGTGTGATATATAGCAGAGAACTACTTTCTAGATCTTCATTATCATTTTTAAGAAGTTCAATTCACATCTCATGCAAACTCACAGCACTGCTCCTACATGCACTCCACAAGGAAAGGCTTGATCAAAATCGGTGCCATCTCAAGGTTTTGTTCTCTTCTAACACCATTACAAAGCAATGAATGTTCGGTGTACACATCATCAGTCTTGTGTTTTTCCTACAGCTTGTTTCAATAGCAATTAAGGGTTTGAGGTTTTCTGATTGTATTTCTCATGTTTATAAAAATACTGGTGGTGTTGAAAGGACAGATGAAAAGGATCTCTAAGTGGGCAGGGAAAGCAAAGACAAAACTTTCAATTCCATGAAGCATCACACAAACTCTCCTTTATTGCCAGGACAATATGCCGCAGGCTTTAAAAACAATAACTGCATCTTTTCGTTTCTCGCTCAAAAAAAATTATTAGCTCCTATCCTTAAAGAGACAAATTTTCATTTTTTTTTCCTATGCTTTCAAGAATTTATTAATCTCAAAAGTCAATTATTCAAAGGAAAAAAGATACCACTGAATAAAAACATGAAGTATATAGATCTGGGAGATAAATGAACAGAGGGAAACTCAAGAGTATTTTAAAGTAATTACTGATTCTTTCCCCAGTATGAAAAGCAAGTTTACAATTCCTGTATTAAAGCCTTGAGGTAACATTAAAACACTGTATTTTTATATGTGCAACTGAATCCTAAAATTACCACCAAAAAGGAGGTTTGTGCTTTAGTGGTCTCCTGTACCTCTACTTGTACCCTAAGATATCTCAGTGAATGGCACCATTCTAAGATCTATTTTTAAAAATGAAAGATATGGGATTTGGGAGCCATAATATCTGTATTGTACTATCCATATGGACCCAGAGTTAGTGGGCACCTCTGGGTAGAGAGCACTCGCTTGCCCTTTAAAGACACACAGAGCTGGCCATCCCTCAGTGAAGAATGGCTTGCCCAATCCACTACCTACTGTTTAAAAGACATACACTTAAAGTACTATAGGAGTTAAAGCACTATAGAAGAGGTTACTGTATATGCCTGCATAATAGGAAAGTCATTCCACCCCCCAAATTACTTCTCCCTTATATTCGATTCCTTATAAATTTGTAGTACTACATATTGTTCTATTAATTTAATTAGAACAAATTACTATTTGAGAAAGACATATTAGCCTATATCAGTAAGTTTCCAACTTCACTGTACATCGGAATCACCTGCAGGGCTTGTTAAAGCCCAGATTGCTGTGCCCTATCCCTAGAGTTTGTGACTTAAGAGGTCTATAGTGGAGCCCAAGAATTTGCATTTAAAACAAACACACAGGTGATGATGTTGCAGCTGGTCTTAGGACCTCATGCTGAGGACTACCACTCTACCAAAGCTAACTTTATCAGCGGTTCTCAACTCTGGTTGCACATTAGAATCACCTGGGGACATTTCAAAAACTAAAATTTGGAGCTTCACCCCAGAAATGTTAAATTATAATATCGGGGAGGGGCCCACCAGCGTGCCCCACTTATAGTTTTGAATTCCTTTCTGGTGATTCTGGGGTGAAGCCAGGGTTGAAAATACCTGTTTCGGATAAGTGCCAATCAATTTTAGCTAAAATAATTCGTTTTGTTTGTTTTTTTTAAAGAGGCAAACACATTTGACCTAGAGTCAGTAATTATTCCTGGAGTATGTGACCTTACATTTGCAAATGATGATACGTGGTTAATTTGTGGAAATCACTAATATAGGCCTAAAGGAAAGAATGGAAATAAAGGAGTAAAACACTGCTCTAATCGCACAGGAATGGATTTTTACAGCTCAGGTTAAAGTTTCTAGTAGCAGCGTCACAGGAATTGGTTCATCTTGAACAACATAGGTGGAAGATGGTATCTTCTGGAAAACCATGTTAGAGGACCAAAAGGAGTGACTTTAGTGACCATGAAGGTAATGATGCTGAAGGTGTAGGCATGGAGTTTGAATAAAATTGTTTGAAATATGTGAGACTACAACAAAGTAGTTATTTCTAAAGTAATTGAGATACATAGATATATATCTCTCAAAAGTAGGAGGACAAGTTTGGAAACCTGAGGTAAGCTATACAAATTTTACTTTCAATTAGATATTTAAGCAATTTTAGTGCACATAAAAATAATCTTAAAATACTTTATTTCTACATTTTGAATTTTATTCAACAAATATTTTTACCATAAAAATATATTTTATAATAATACGTGAATACGGAAAGTTCTTTTTTATATAAAAATTTAATTATTTTAATTAGTTTCAAGTATACAGTACATTGGTTAGACATCTATATAGTTCATAAAACGATCCCCCCTATTGCTTCTTCCTTCCCCTGGCCCTCCACCTAGCCATCATATTAATGCTGACTGCATTCCCTCTGCTGTGCTCCCCATCCCCATGACCAACTACCAACTACTAATTTGTACTTCTTTAACCCTTCACCCCATTCTCCCAGCCCCCCCAACCCTCTCCCCCGTGGCCATCACCAAATTGTCCACTATATTTGTGCATCTGTTTTTGATTAGTTTGTTCTTTTTGTTCCTTAGATATCGCATTTAAGTGATATTTTATGTAATGTGATTTTAACTATGCATGTGTAACCGCATTAATACATGCAATATTATCAGTAGACACTTGACTCAATCTATATCCCTACAGTTTGTACATTCAAGTTAGTCAGTAGTTTTTATTCTGTCCACTAAGTGATTTGGGTATTATCTCCTGTTCAGGCATATACAGAATTTTTGGCTGAGAGAATCAGTGATGTTTTTGTAGAAGAGCTGGCCTTTGAACTGGGTTTCACACAATAACTAGGTACTCATCAAGTAATTCAAGAGCGGAGAGGCCTTTGAAAAGCAAAGGAAATCACATGAGGGAAGGAATGGTAGTAAGGAAACAAAAGGTGAGCTGAGAGGATGCCAAAGAAAAAAGTTATACACTGCTAAATTATGGAGCCTTTAACATCAAGATAAATTTCACTTTCATTCAGACTATTTTCTAAATGATGTCTCCTCCAATATTGGAAACTTGCTTATTGCATTTCACCCCTCTTCAGCCATTACTTTTCTTAAAAGAGATCTTAAACTTTAAAAAATGTCAAAGCTGATTCCAAATGGTGACTTAACACCTGACATATATCAGCGAACAAAACAGATAGAAATTCTGGCCTGTAATGGAATTAAAATCTATAAAACCCTCCAAATTATACAGCAAGACTGTATTAGTTTGTGATTGCTGCCATAACAAATTACCACAAATGCAGTGGCTTAAAACAACTCATTTATTATCTAACTGTTCTGTAGGTTAGAAGTCCAACCCAAGTCTCATCATACTAAAACAAAGGCATTGGCAAGGCTGTGTTCCTTTCTGGAGGATATTTCCTAGCTCGTTATGGTTCTTGGCAGAATTCAGTTCCTTAAACACAGATCCCTACCTCTCAGAATAAGCAATAGGTCACCGAGTTATTCTGCTGCCATCTTTCTCTCTGACTATAGCCAGGGAAGGTTCTTAAATTATAAGGACTCATGTGACCAGAACAGGCCCACATGGATAATCCAGGATAATCTCCTCATCCCAAGGTCCTTAACTTTAAATCACATCTTCGAAGTCCTGTCTGCCATGTAAAGTAACATATTTACAGGTTCTGGAGATTAAAACACGAACACCTTTGAGGGTCCATGATTCTGCCTACCACAAAGGCTATCACAGAATTTTATATTAAATCTAATGAATTTGATTTTTTGCCATTGGACTATATTTCTAGTGAGCCAATATATGCTATAAATTATATTTATTCTAACATTTGTGATAATCCATTCATATCACATAGAACAAATTACACTCTTCTCAGCCCAAACCTGTAGACTTAGACCTGATGATTCTCGAGCCAGTCTTAAATAATGCTGGAGCGCTTTGAAAACTCTTACCTAACACTAGAAACAAAAACAAGTCACTTTACCATTAGCCTGACATATCTGAGAGGAACGTTCCATTTTGAACACATACTTTACACTGGGTCCTGCCTAAAAAATAGGTTTCCTACCTTTCATTGACCTGAAGCTTTGTTCCTGACCTTGGCACGTTAGCCCAGGCCATCTGACTGGGCCTCTGCCTTTAGTTTTCTGATCTGTGTGTCAATCTTCTTGCACTAATTAGAGTGTTAGCTGAAAAGCTGACATCTTCCTGGACCTCTGCCAATCCTTCCAACTATGCTTCTGTTCCAGGCACTGGTCAGGTCCTCCTCCAACGGAGATTGACAATGCCCAACCATAACCCAAGGCATGCAGCTCCAGGAGTCACTTACTCAAGACACCTGGCGCTACGCCCGAACATTTACTGATGGCAGACACAACCTAAATTGGCCCAAATTTTACAGTATTGTGGCTTGGTCTGCAATCCAAACCCAAACCTATGTGTGCTGTTTATCTCCCCTAAAGGCTCTACCATTCACCCATGCTCAAGTTTAAAACTTTGAAGTAATTTTCAATTCCACTCTGCCTTTAGCCCTAACTTTCGATCACCAAATTGTGCTGGTTACCCTCAAACAAAGGATACAGAAGGAAGACTGGGTTACGCAGGGAAAATAATAGTTTCTGTTTTAGAGGAAAGGCAACAACTTCCAATGCAAGCCTTTCAGAAACTCTTGCCAACAAAGCTCCCCCAGGGTAAGGAAGAAGTTTCTTCAGAATGGAGAGAGACTTCTGTTGAGATTTCAGTGTTCTAGTTCTAGAAGAAAGACTATTAATTTTGGAGTCTTAAAGACGTGGTTCCTTATCCAGGCTCTGCTGCTTACATTGACAATTTTTTCAACTAAGAAATGCAAATAACACCTACATGATGGGGTTGTTGTGAAAATTAAATGAGAAAATGAGTCTGAAGACACTTTGTAAACTGCAGATGTCAGCTGTTATCATTATAATCATCCTACTAATGCCACACTATCTCCACTGCAGCAAATATTACAACTGTTCAGGGCACAGGGTGAGTATTGTAATGCTAATCATTTCAGATTCATTCAGGAGACCATTTACTTTTGTTTTACTATGTTAGCAGAGGTCATTTCATTCTAATCCTGTCCATCAAGTTACATTTTGGACAAGGTTCAGTCTAATCGAACCTGCCAATATTAGGCTTGGCTCTACTTAAAAGATTCATTCAACCACCATCTCTGAAAGCTCAAGCCAACATTTGTGCATATTTGTATCATAAATCATACACTAACAAGATGCCAAAACGGTCGCCTCTTCTATGAATCAGACTCTGATTCCCAAGACTGAATTAGCCTATTCTTTCTCTATTTTCTATCACGTGTTGCCAACACTATTATTGCATTTATAATATGGTATCATAATGGTGTCCTTGACCTTCTTCCCCATGCGACTGTGCGTAGCTCTAGGGTGGAGATTTAGTCTTTGTATTCTCATTCATGGTACACAGTAGGTTACCAAAACATGTTTATTGAAGCAAAGGAGGAAATATAAGAGGCCCTGACTATAAGAAACTTCCTTATAGAGCTACTTTACTCTAGCATATTTTAGGACTTCAGGGGTTTCACATAAAGGAGAAACGAAGTAACACCAAATGATTCTTTCCAAAAGTCACCGCCAATGAATCTTCCTATAGCATGTTAAAAAGGTGTTATCAGTTGTTTGTAAGTGCAATGTAAATTAGATTAATTATGCCAAACACTTCATATTAAAGATATGTGAAAGGAGAAGCAGTTTATTTGAACCTCTCAGGCCCTAAATGTGATGTCCTGTGCCTTCTAAAAAGGGCGGGAGGAGATTGGTTTATTTAGAGAAGAAATTCAATATTACAGATAGAACATAGATGTGTTAATGTGAGGGAAGATCAGAGAGGAAGGAATTTTCCTTGTTTAGAAGTTATTTCTATAAGAATTCAATTATACATTTTCAAAATTATAACATCTCTACCATGATATATAATCCTTTCTTAGTGCATCTTCTTTAATATTTTAGTTAAAAATGAGCTGTGTAACCCTTTTATTAAATGCAAAAAAAAAAATTTCTGTATTGTGGGATGCCATTTTTGAAGGCACTGCTATCACTGGAAGACATGACCCTCCTGAACCAGTAGACAGTGTATCAGTGGGGATTCGGTGACCACCAGACTATGCTTTAGTCTCATACTTCTCAAGCTTTAACAGGCACATGGACCCCCCTGAGGGTCTTGTTCAAATGCAGACTCTGATTCTGTAAGTCTGGGACAGGTCCTGAGAGTCTGCATGTCCAACATTTTCCCAGGTGATGTCCAAGCTCCTGGTCTGCAGACGACATGATGGGTAACAAGGTTCAAACAGACATTGTGAAGAAGAAAATTCACCATCCATGTTATGTCTAAGGTAATCTGCCACTGTGTTTCTCCTATGGCAGTAGTTATGAATATTTTCCCTATTAACACCTTTTACTTAAGAGAATAACTGCTTTAGTAAACAGCCTTGAAACAGACTGAACCTTTTAGTTAGTCCAGATTTAATCACTATAGAAAATGTGGCTCATGCAAGGATTAATAAATGATAATGTCCTTGGCAGACAAGACAAATTATGTTTAAGCTACACTTTTTCCTTGAAAAGAATTCCTTTTTCTATGACAATTCACTTGTGGCTTCTGAGATATGTTATTGAAGGCATACTCTGTTAGTGATGTACTAGAGAGTCCAATAGCCCCATCCAAAAGCAAAGCGGAAATGCCTATTATGCACAGGAATAAAACAGATTCTCATCTCATGTGAGCATTTCCCAGTAATGAGATCACTCCTGAGATAATCTGACTGACCAGGAGAGCCAATCCAGATAGCCCTTAATCAGTAATGACAAATTGAAGAGCCTTAAAAGTAAAATAAGCTGTGTTTTTCCAGTGCTTGCCATATTAGATTTTAGTCGTGCCCTAGAGTTATAAAATTGCATTCTCATCAATCTATTCTCCATGCAACTAAAATCACTTATCTGGGCTAAGGATTCAAAAATGTATTTTTTAAACCAAAATGATAGAACTACATTAGACAGAATAAATTCCTCCATGGCAGTATTCAAAATCTGAGGGCCCTCAAACTCAATTTGAAAATTTGCCCTTTAATTTTCCCACTGTCACTAATCCTCTTTGTTCTGTTTCCTGCCTGCCTTAATCAGCTGATACACTGTATAAAGTTGTGCATAAACTAAATTTTGATGACAGAAAGCTTATTTTAAATGCGCTTAAAATAAGTGAGTATTTCCTGTGATGAATTCTATGTAAAGAAATAAATCCTTCTTTATGAATAATCATTCCCAAACACCTGCTAACCTATATTTTGCAAATTCTATACTCATCTATCTCATTATTTTAATGCAGAATATATCTGTATTTTTACTTTATACTTGACGATAAGTATCTATCTCTGTTTTGTTCAATTCAACAAAGGGAAACTAACACCCATGGAATGAGAAAGTACCTGGGACTAGCAAGAGCAAAGGTGGCTAGCCAGCCAGGGTTGAAAGTGGAGAGATCCATTACCTAGAACCCAGGAAGACGAGCAGTTGTACAGAAGGGCTACCCTGTTCCCTTTAATACAGTCACTTCCGCCCCACTGGCCAAACCCAATCCCATTTGATGATGTCCACAGGGGTAAGACTCCTAAACCACAGGGTAAAAAAGGGTGGAGATGAAACTCATGGGGCCAAAAGAGAACACCAAGCGCAGTGGAAGGTACAAGTAGCATACAGGAAACGGGAATTTTAAAAAAATTCACTTACTGAATGTTGACACCACTTCTCTCCTTCCCACTGTCAGTTCCAGAATATCAGCAGCCAGGCTTCGATGCTCCAGGCAGGAGACTGGATGGTTCAACTCTGGAGAATGAAAATGAAATGAAAAGCTAGATTAAAATTTTGGAAGATAAAATTGAGAAAATTTTCCCAAATGTAAAGCAAAAGACAGAGATGAAAAATGAGAGAAAAAGAGAAGAAAAGTAGAGAATCAAGCCAAGACTTTCAACATTCAACATGACTAGCAATAACAGAGTTCCAGAAAGAGAGAAGAAAAATGGAAGAGAGAAAATTATCAAAAAAATAAAATTCAGAAGAACTTTCAGGATGCATTTCCAGATTTTCACCAACTATCCAGCACAAGAGATTAAAGCAGGTCCTGACCAAAAAAACATTACCATGGAGTTTAAGAACACTTGGACAAAGTGAATATACTACCAGTTTCGAGAAGGGGGGAATAAACAGGTTACTTACAAAGGATCAGAAATCAGACTCTTTCTGACTTTTAACAGCAACACAGAAAGCTAGAAGGCAATGGAGCAATGTCTCCAAACTTTTGAGAGAACATGACATCCAACCTATAATGCTGTGCTCAGCCAAACTATCAATTAAGTAAAAACTTTTCCAGACATGCAAGATCTCAAATTTGTATCTCCTAGCATCCCTTTCTCAATTTAGCTACCAAAATACGTGTTATACCAAAATGGAGGCTGTAAACCAGAATAGAGGAGAAAATAGAATGCACGAAACATGCATCTCGGAGACAAAGGTATTGCAGAATGACTCATGTGCAGCAGGCATAGAAAGTAACCAGCCCAATTTGGAACTTAACAAAATGTGTTTCAAAGGTTTAAGGAGAGATTTAGATAATTTGGAAATAGAGCTGAATTAGTGACAAATGCATGAAAAACTAAGTAACCATAATACGAGGCAATTATTAGCTTCAAGGAAAAATATTTTTGCAAGAAAAAAAAAGAATCACAATATATTGTGCAGTTCAGTTATGAATAGTGTTTACACAGTCATACTAATATAAACACCAAAGATTACACTATGATG
This sequence comes from Pteropus vampyrus, assembly GCF_000151845.1. Taxonomy (NCBI): domain Eukaryota; kingdom Metazoa; phylum Chordata; class Mammalia; order Chiroptera; family Pteropodidae; genus Pteropus; species Pteropus vampyrus. Next base: position 1,323,510 of record NW_011889120.1, read on the forward strand.
CATTATGATATTGGGGGAATAGAAAGACAGGAAGTCTGAAAGGATATACATGGAGAGAAAAGAAAACTAAAATTTCATTTTCCTCTCTGAAACATCAATCAGTAATATTCAAATCTGGGAAATCAAAAAGTAGAAATAAAAACCTGTTATTTATAGAAATGGAGATAAATACCTAAAGATAGAGCTAAAAGATTGTATTTTTCTGTAATAATTTGCACTGAATATGTGGAAATATATTTCTTTATGCATTCAAAACTTAATAAATTAAAATTTAAAAATAATTTTGAAAATTTAAAGGTTAAATACTGTAAAGAATGTTTCTGTCATTTTTGAGGTATGATATCTCATAAATTATGCATGCAATTCTTACAGTTTTCATCATTTTAATATGCTTACCAGCAAAGGGAAATGTTTTATTCTTTTTTTAATAATTTTTTATTTTTCAAATAGAGTTGGCATACAATATCATATTAGTTTTAGGTGTACAACATAGAGATTAGACATTTTTATAACTTAGAAAGTAGTCAAACCAATAAATCTAGTAGCCATCTGGCACCATGCATAGTTATTACAATATTATTGACTATAATCCTTATTCTATACTTTACACCTTCCATGACTATTTTGTGACTACGAATTTGTACTTCTTAATCCCTTTTTCACCCACCCCCTCAATCCCCTTCCCATCTGGCAACAATCAAAATGTTCTCTGTATCTAGAAGTTTGCTTCTATTTTATTTGTTTGTTTATTTTGTTCTTTAGATTCTACATGTAAGTGAAATCATATGGCATTTCTCTGTCTGACTTATTCCACTCAGCATGATGCCCTCTAGGTCCATCCACATTGTTGCAGATGGCAAGATTTCATTATTTTTTATAGTTGAGTAATATTCCATTGTATATATGTACCACTTCTTCTTTATCCTTTCATCCATTAATGGACACTCAAGTTGCTTCCAAATCTTGGCTACTATAAATAATGCTGCAATGAAAATATGGATTCACATGTCCCTCTGAAGTAGTGTTTTGGGTTTTTTTGTATAAATACCCAGAAGTGGGATAACTGGGCCCTTCTTTGTCTCTCGTTATAGGCTTTTGTTTTGAACTCTATTTTGTCTAGTATTAGTAATGCTACCCCAGATTTTGTTGTTTCCTGTTTTATGAAATATCTTTTTCTATCACTTTTAGTCTGTGTGTATCTTTTGATCTAAAGTGAGTTTTTTGTAGGCAGCATGTGGTAAGGGTCTTGTTTTCTTACCCATTTATCCACTCTATCTTTTGATTAGAGCATTTAATCCATTTACGGTTAAAGTAATTTTTGATAGATATGTAGTTATCACCATTTTATTATTCACATTTTTATCTTTTTCTTTCTTCTTAAAAAAGTCCCTTTAACATTTCTTTTAATACGGGTTTGACGGTGATGAATTCTTTTAGCTTTTTCTTGTCTGGGAAGCTCTTTACCTCTCCTTCAATTCTAAGTGGTAACTTTGCTGAGTAGAATAATCTTGGCTGTAGGTCCTTGCGTTTTAACACTTTGACCATTTCGTGCCAATCCCTTCTGGCCTAAAAAGTTTCTGTTGAGAAATCGGTTGACAGTCTCATGGAAGCTCCCTTGCAGGTAACTAATTGCTTCTCTCTTGCTGCCTTTAAGATTCTCTCTTTGTCTTTTGGCATTTTAATTATGATGTGTCTTGGTGTGGGCCCCTTTGGGTTCATTTTGTTTGGGACTCTCTTCATGTCCTGGGCTTGTAGGTCTACTTCCTTTACCAGGTTAGGGAAGTTTTCCATCATTATTTCTTCAAATCCCTTGCTCTCCTCTCTCCTCCTTCTGGTATCTCTGTGATGCAAATGTTGGTATATCTGATGTTGTCCCGGAGGCTCCTTAAACTATCCTCATTTGGAGGCATTCTTTTTTCCTGATGCTGTTCTGATTGGATGTTTTCTGCTACTTTATCTTCTAAATCACTGATTTGATTCTTTGCTTCATCTAATCTACTATTGATTACCTCTAGTGTATTCTTCATTTCAGTTATTGTACTCTTCATTACTGACTGGTTCTTTTTTATGTTTTCTATCTCTTTGTTAAAGTTCTCACTGAGTTCATCTACTCTTCCCCATAATTCATTGAGCATCTTTATAACAAGTGTTTTGAACTCTGCATCTGGTAGATTGTTTGTCTCCATTTTGTTTAGTTCTTTTTCTGGAGCTTTGTTCTGTTCTTTCATCTGGGACATGTTTCTTTGTCTCTCCATTTTGGCTGCCATCCTGTGTTTGTTTCTACTATTAGGTAGGGCTGCTATGTCTCCTGGTCTTGGTAGAGTGGCCTTATGTAGTAGGTATGCTGTGGGGCCCAGTAGCATGGCTTCCCTGTTCACCTGAGTCGGGTGCTCTTTGTATGCGCTTGTATGGGTTGTATGTGACCTCCGGCTGTAGTTGGGCATGGCTGCTGTTTGCATGTCAATGGGAGGGACTGACCTTCAGGCTGATTGGTTGTGAGGATTGGCTGGTGAGGAGCTGGCTCTATGGAGCAGGATTTCCTTTAGCAGGACTCTGGTGCCTGCCCAGACTGCTCTATGGGTGTGTCGCCCTTGGATGCAGCCCTGGATGGTGCTCTAGCTCGGTCAGAAGTCGGTCACTGAGTGTGCTGGCCCTGGGGGGCTCCTGGGAGGGGCTCCAGCACAGGCCAAGTTCAACTTAAACCTGTGCCCTTCCCATGGCCACCTGACATGAGCCACCAAACAATCTGCAGAAGGCTGCCACCAGCACTGGCCTTAGAGCTGCCTAGAGTGGCCAAGGCCCAGACTGAGGTCAGCTGTGTTATTCTTGTTACATAAAACATGATTAAATAAAGTCTTTTATTCTTAGAGTAAATGAGTCCTCGCATTATTTTAATAAAATATGAATAAAGAATCTAGATACATCTTTGAGAATTTCTATAATTTCCACATTGATTAATCCCTATACCATGCTTATATTATGATTGAAACCCCTTTCGAAAATAGGTATCACTCTTATTGAAATATTGGAATTTTAAAATAACTGAAACTCCTTGCTGTGTAATAGAGGAAAATTATAAATTTTATTTTCTATGACTAACATTCCTTGTCAAGACTATGATGACAAGGTTCTAATAATGACATTTTCCTAGGACAATTTGAATATTGTACTTTAGAACTCTTAATTAAGTTCTGTTGCTTCGACATGCCAACATAACAGCACATCAACAATGTGATTTTTCTCCTCCACTTTGTATAATACCTTTTAAAATCTATGAGAAGGAAATTTATCTTACCTTTTTCAACATTCACCCAACTAGAAAAAAGAGTGGATGATGGCTGCATACTGTGCTTAGTGAGTGGATATAAAATTAGAACTATGCTAAGAAAAAAAAATATTTATCTTAATTCGTTTGTATCATAATCTAAAAAGAATCTATGTCCTGCGATGTAGGTTATGCAAAATGAATAAGAGAACCAAAGCAGTAAAACATCATTAGAAATCCTTATTTTTTCCAATGAAAAACAGTAATATCAGGCTCTTTGATGTACATTTAATCCTGAAAACAAGCCCTCAAATTAAACGCTATTGTTATAATACCTATTTTACAGATAATGAAACTGAGACATGGCAGGATAAATAAATTTACTCCACTAGGAAGATGTAGATCTATAATGTGGACCTAAATATTTTCAAGCACAGTCCATCCTTATAGCCTCTATTCTAAAACATTTCATATTTAAGTTTAGCTAATGATGATATTTAAATGAATACTATTTTTGTGTTGGATATATAAGATGAGTTGATCTTGTCCCTCATTTATTTTCAATCTCAATGCATTATTTCCAATGTTAGTGATCCGGTCCAAATCTGGTTTTCTAAAACAAAAAAAATCACAAAAAAACAACAACAACAAAAACCAAAAAACACTACCAAATACTTAATGAATTAATACCAATACTTCTCAAACTTTTCTAAATAACTGAAGAGGAAGGAACTCTCCCAAATTCATTTTATGGGGCCAGCATTACTCTGATACTAAAGCCAGACAAAGACACTGTAAGAAAAAAAAAACATTACAGGCCAATGTCCTCGACAAAACACTAGCAAACTGACTTCAACAGTACATTAAATGATCATACACCATGATCATTTATCGCCGGGATGCAAGGATGGTTCAACACATGCAAATAAATCAATGTAATATACCACATTAACAAAATAAATAAAAATCATATGATCATCTCAATAGATGCAGAAAAAGCATTTGACAAAATTCGACATCTTTTCATGATTAAAAAAACTCTCAACAAATTAGGTAAAGAAAGAATGTAGTTTAATCTATTAAAGGCCATATATGACAAGCCCACAACTAACATTATACTCAATGGTGAAATATTGAAAGCTTTTACTCTAAGATCAGGAATAAGATGCACACTCTTGCCACTTCTATTCAACATAGTACTGGAAGTCCTGGTCAGTGCAATTAGGCAAGAAAAACATAAAAGGCATCGAAATCAAAAAGGCAGAAGTAAAACTATCTCTGTTTGCAGATGACATGATTTTATATAAAGAAATTCCTGAAGACTCCACCAAAAATCTGTTATATGTAATAAACAAATTTTATAAAGTAAGATACAACATTAACATACAAAAATCAGTTGTGCTCCTATACACTAACAATGAACTATCCAAAAATAAGACATTAAGAAAAGGACCCATTGTATGTCAATATTATATCCTACAACTTTACTAAAGTTGTTTATTACTTAATCAAGGGGATGTAAAGTACAGCATAGGGAATACGGTCAGTAATATTATAATAACTATATATAGTGCTAGGTGCATACTAGTCTAATCAAGGGGAATCACTTTGTAAATTATATAAATGTCTAATCACTATGCTATACATGTGAAACTAATATAACATAATATTGAATGTCAACTGTAATTGAAAGTAAATAAATAAATAAAATTTTTAAAAGAAGAAAAGGACCCCATTTATAATAGCATCAAAAACAATAAAACACTTAGGTAAAACTTAACCAAGGAGGTGAAAAATCAGTACAATGAAAACTATAAAACAGTGATGAAAGAAAATGAAAATTACACAAAAAAATGGAAAGACATCCTGTGTTCATGAACTAGAAGAGTAAATATTGTTAAAATATTCATTCCACCTGAAATGACCTACACATTCAATGCAAAACCTACCAAAATTCCAATGGCATTTTTCGAAGAAATAAAAAAAAAAAAAACAATCTTAAAATTTGTATGGAAACATGAAAGATCCCAAATAGCCAAAGTAATACTGAAAATAATATAAGGCTGGAAGCATCACGCTTCCTGACTTCAAACTACATTACAAAGCTACAGCAATCAAAACACTGGTACGCTAGTGCCATAAAAACAGATTTATAAACCAATGGAACGTAACTGAGAGCCGAGAAATAAACCCATGCAAATATGGTCAACTAATTTTTTTTAAAAAGTCACCGTGAATACAAAATGGGGAAAGGATAGTCTCTTCAATATATGGTGTTAGGAAAACTGGATATCCACATGTCAAAAAAAAAAAAGAAGAAAAGAAACTGGACCCTTATCTTATACAATACACAAAAATTGACTCAAAATGAGTTGAAAACTTACATGTAAGACCTAAAACTGTAAAACTCCTAGAAGAAAACAAAAAGAGTAAGCTCCTTGACATTAGTGTTGGAAACTATTTTTTGGTTATGACATAAAAAGCACAAGAAACAAAAACAGAAGTCTACAAGTGGGACTACATAAAGCTAAAAAACTTCTACACACACACACACACACACACACACACACAAAATCCGCAAAATGGAATGAGAAAAATATTTGTAAACTATCTATCTGATATAGGGTCAAAATATCCAAAATATATAAGGAACTCATACAACTCAAGAGCAAAAAACAAACAATATAATTTAAAAATAATCAGAGGACTTGAATAGACATTTTTCCAAGGAAGACATACAAAAGTAGCCAACAGGACATGAAAAGTTGCTCAACATCATTAATCGTGAAGGAAATGCAAATCAAAACCACAATGAGACGTCATCTCACACCTTATCGTGAGAAAAGAAAAGTGTTGGCAAGAATGTGGAGAAAAGGGAACCTTTGTGCACCTTTGGTAGGAATACAAATTGGTACAGCCTGTATAGAAACCAGTATGGAGATTCCACACACACAAAAAATAAACATATTACTACCATATGATCCAGCAATCACACTTCTTGGTATATATATCCAAAGGGGAAAAAAATCACTATCTCGAAGAGATGTCTGAGCTCCCATGTTCATTGAATCATTACTCACAGTAGTCAAGATATGGAAACAACTTAAATATTCATTGACAGATAAATAAAGGAAAGAAGATAGATCTCAATCTATATATTTATAGATAATTACAGATATATCAATGCAATATTATTCAGCCTTAAAAAAGAAAGAAATCCTGACATTTATGACAACATGGATGAACCTGTAAGACACTATGCCAAGTGAAATAAGACAGACACCGAAACAAATATCACATGATCTCACTGATATGTGGAATATATTTTTTTAGAAAGTTGAACTCATAGTAACAGACAGCAATGGTGGCTGGGGGTTGAGGGGAAGGGGAAATATCAATCAAAGGGTTTAAACTTTCAGTTATAAGATGCATAAATTCTGGGGATCTAATGTACAGTACGGTGACTCTAGTTAATAATAATGAATTGTATACTTGAAATTTGCTGAGAGTACATCTTGAGTCCTCTCATCATACAAACATAAAAATGGTAACCATGTGAAGTGATGGCTATGTTAATTTACTTGATTGTGGTAGTCATCTTACAATGTATACATATATCAAAACATCGTGCTCTACACTTTAAATATATACAACTTTTACTTGTCAATCACACCTCAATAAAGCTGGAAAAATAGAAAAATTTCTTCAGAAACACTAAATTTAAATATGCTACCAAACATGAACTCCCGCCAGAATAATAATTTCTGGTTTCCTGTAAATAAACTTCCTTTGTTTGACTCATAACTTGGAATTGTGGATGTTTTGACTTATTTGAGGATAAAGTGATTTTCTGGCCACCTTATTCATACAGTAATCACACCTCTCCCATGTTATTCTATCTTCTTATCCAGTTTCATTTTTCTCCATACTACTTATCACTACCTACCGATATATACTATATTTATTTGTTTACATTGTTTTGCCTCAAATATAAATTTCTTGAGGACAGTGACTTTGTCCAGTTTTCCATAACCTTTGTAGCTAGAACAGTGCCTAGCACATAGTAGTCCTCAATTAATACTTGTTGAATGAATGAATGAAAATAGATGAAGTGATACATTGTGTTTTACTTGTAAAGAGATATCATAAAAGCCAAGGAAATAGATACTCTAAACAATTTAGCATTATATTTCATATAGTTAAATTCCCGATGATCTATAACTTTATCTCCATTCAAAACTCTTCATAATTGGCTTTAAAGCGTAGTATTATTTTGAGTCTATTTGTAATTTTATCTCACTCCGATATCATTATATGCCTAAGAATAAATTTCTACTTAAACTCTGACTCTAGAGCAGTTGTTCTTTATATAACGCATTGACAAGATTACCTAAATGATAAATACAATTGTTCAATGATTATTTTTGTTTCTAATTCATTTTAGTTCTGTCTTTTAAAAATAAGGATAGACATATAGATTGAGAACTGTTCAAAAGACATTGTTTCCTTCCTTCACATAATTTACAACCTTTTTAGTATATT
>NW_011889120.1:1331366-1334267 GCF_000151845.1 Pteropus vampyrus
ACATGATCTCACTGATATGTGGAATATATTTTTTTAGAAAGTTGAACTCATAGTAACAGACAGCAATGGTGGCTGGGGGTTGAGGGGAAGGGGAAATATCAATCAAAGGGTTTAAACTTTCAGTTATAAGATGCATAAATTCTGGGGATCTAATGTACAGTACGGTGACTCTAGTTAATAATAATGAATTGTATACTTGAAATTTGCTGAGAGTACATCTTGAGTCCTCTCATCATACAAACATAAAAATGGTAACCATGTGAAGTGATGGCTATGTTAATTTACTTGATTGTGGTAGTCATCTTACAATGTATACATATATCAAAACATCGTGCTCTACACTTTAAATATATACAACTTTTACTTGTCAATCACACCTCAATAAAGCTGGAAAAATAGAAAAATTTCTTCAGAAACACTAAATTTAAATATGCTACCAAACATGAACTCCCGCCAGAATAATAATTTCTGGTTTCCTGTAAATAAACTTCCTTTGTTTGACTCATAACTTGGAATTGTGGATGTTTTGACTTATTTGAGGATAAAGTGATTTTCTGGCCACCTTATTCATACAGTAATCACACCTCTCCCATGTTATTCTATCTTCTTATCCAGTTTCATTTTTCTCCATACTACTTATCACTACCTACCGATATATACTATATTTATTTGTTTACATTGTTTTGCCTCAAATATAAATTTCTTGAGGACAGTGACTTTGTCCAGTTTTCCATAACCTTTGTAGCTAGAACAGTGCCTAGCACATAGTAGTCCTCAATTAATACTTGTTGAATGAATGAATGAAAATAGATGAAGTGATACATTGTGTTTTACTTGTAAAGAGATATCATAAAAGCCAAGGAAATAGATACTCTAAACAATTTAGCATTATATTTCATATAGTTAAATTCCCGATGATCTATAACTTTATCTCCATTCAAAACTCTTCATAATTGGCTTTAAAGCGTAGTATTATTTTGAGTCTATTTGTAATTTTATCTCACTCCGATATCATTATATGCCTAAGAATAAATTTCTACTTAAACTCTGACTCTAGAGCAGTTGTTCTTTATATAACGCATTGACAAGATTACCTAAATGATAAATACAATTGTTCAATGATTATTTTTGTTTCTAATTCATTTTAGTTCTGTCTTTTAAAAATAAGGATAGACATATAGATTGAGAACTGTTCAAAAGACATTGTTTCCTTCCTTCACATAATTTACAACCTTTTTAGTATATTCCCAACATTTTTATCTCTCATGTGCTTTGCTCCAAGCATTTTGGCAAGAGGGACTTCATGAATAAAAGGTAGCAGTATCTGTAAAATTTGTAAGTATACCTCAGGCATACTTGAAATGGAGCACATTTCTGACACTTCACGCCAATAATATTTCATACTCTACGGGCCTCTTTTCAATCTTATATACCAGGTAGCTAGAAGACCTCTACAGACAGCCTATGTGCCATGGTTCCAAAAGAAATGGGCTAGGACCACCTTCTCATGCATGGCGTTTTTATAAGTTCACATCAACTAAGGACCCCTCGAGCAAAAAACCTAGTATTCTTTAGTGATGCTAGGACACTGCCTAAGAATTTTCACATTCTGTATATATAAACACATATCCCTCAGTCATATTACTAGCAGTGCCCAGGGCAGGAGAACTGCCTGGCGTAAGTTATCCCTACTTTTTGATCATCTGCTAAAGGAGAACGATACAGGTCTGCAAAATAAATTATCATTGCAGGAAATGTGTTTCTTAATGTGAATAAAAGCATGACATTATCATCCACCTCAAATGGAACAAACATTAATTGGGCCAAAATGAATACATGGGATATTTCTTAAACATCTCCCCCAGGCCTAATGATTTTTCTAAAATTCCATGTTTTCTGTTATCTTAATTCACAGTTCAAAACTGACTTGCAAAGCATCACAAATACTATGCCACATATTGAAATATAGCTCTTCTTCCTGAAGATGTTGATAGTTGCAGAAATTATCTTCAGTTATTTTCAGTCTTATCTTGCTTGAATACCCTCTCTAGCATTTGAAGCTACTGAGTCATTTCTTTCATTCATTCAAAAAATTATTGAGCACTTCCTTTATGCCTGGCAGCGGGAATATGATAATTGACTTTTTAAAAAGTCTCCAAGCTCAAAGGAGTTTAGAATCTAGTGGCAAAAAAGTAGTTACCAGATAATTACAATGCAGAGAGTGGTAATGTCATAAAACAGTAAGAAAATATTGCAATGATGTCGGGTGGGGGGGGAGGGTCGGTTTCCAGTCTCAGACTTTGGAGGTCAGGAAAGACTCCTATAGCAAGTATCATTCACACTGAGTTTGGAGGAATTAATGAAGTCATCAGGGAAGGGGTTTGGGGAAAGGGGATTGCAAAAAAGGGAGTAGTATGTACATGAGCCCAGAAGCAAATAACATAGAGAGTTTGGGTGACTTTCGGTAGCTCAGGATGACCAGAGGTTAGAGTATTAGGAGCAAAACAATGAGAGAAAAGGATGGAGGTCTGAGCACATTTGTTATGCTAGAGACTTTAAGATTCATTTGGAGTGGAATGGAAAGCCCTGAACTGCTTTCAGCAGAGGAACATGATCTGTATGATTGCCTTATGGAGAATTGATCAAATAGGTCAAAAGAGGATCAGAGGAAAAGGTTCAGAGGGCTTTGACGGTGGCTTCACTGAGGCAGTAAAGAATAAAGTAAAGAGGATAACTGCATTCAATAGTATTGGGCATGTAGAAGCAATAGTTTTTTTAGTGTTTTTTAGTGGTTTGTTGAATATGAGCAGTAATGGAGAGGGATAAGTTAAGGATGACCCTTGAGGTTTTTCATAGAAACCTTCATGTTCAAGCTGAATTGACCAAAAGGCAGTTGGATAT
>NW_011889120.1:1334317-1344942 GCF_000151845.1 Pteropus vampyrus
GTTAGAGTATTAGGAGCAAAACAATGAGAGAAAAGGATGGAGGTCTGAGCACATTTGTTATGCTAGAGACTTTAAGATTCATTTGGAGTGGAATGGAAAGCCCTGAACTGCTTTCAGCAGAGGAACATGATCTGTATGATTGCCTTATGGAGAATTGATCAAATAGGTCAAAAGAGGATCAGAGGAAAAGGTTCAGAGGGCTTTGACGGTGGCTTCACTGAGGCAGTAAAGAATAAAGTAAAGAGGATAACTGCATTCAATAGTATTGGGCATGTAGAAGCAATAGTTTTTTTAGTGTTTTTTAGTGGTTTGTTGAATATGAGCAGTAATGGAGAGGGATAAGTTAAGGATGACCCTTGAGGTTTTTCATAGAAACCTTCATGTTCAAGCTGAATTGACCAAAAGGCAGTTGGATATATAAGTCTGGAGCTCAGTAGAAAGAAATGGATTGTGAAGTAGGACTACTGTGGTTTCCATTCTACCTATCTGGCTGCTGCTTTCCTCAACTTATTTGACACACAGCTATACAGCATATTTCCCATGCCTTCATCCTCAGACTTAACCTCTTTCACTCCGATCACTCTCTCCTGGTGATTTCATGTATACACTCAGTTTTAACTACCAACTATGTCTTTGGATTCCTTATAGAAATAATGTATTTGAGAGATTATCCTGGGAAACATCGATAGAGAACTATAAAAGTGAGGTAGGGAAAGGAAAATAGCTAGCGAAGGGTGAATTTTCAAGCACGTTACCACTGTGGGTAACTGGATCTAAAGCTTCCTGGGAAACTCTGAGAGACTATGTAGATTGACTCAGAGATATCCAACTTGAGAAGAAATGGAGCTTAGGTATTTATGGACCAATTCCTATCAATCATTGGTCAAGGGCTACAGGTCTGGCTCTTCTAGCTTGATAGGAATATGGATACAGGGCTAGAGCAGGCTCTGGACACTAAGAAAAATCCTTAGTCATAAAGATACAAGTGGAAGTCTACACTACAATGTTAAGGCCCAAGTACATACGGGCAGGACACCTACAGAATCTGCTTCGATGTATGTGCAATGATTGCCAAATCTATAACTTCAGTAGAAGGACAATATTCAGAAGTTGAATTACATTGTAAATACATAAATTGCCTTTTAAAATCAGCTGTTGATCGAAGGGACTGAGAGAAGAGAACTAAGAGCCCAGATGTGATATAAACAAATACGAGAGAACCAAAGACGGTAAAAACAAAGATTAAGCATTTGAAGTATGATAGATGGCTAAAGCCTTGCTACTTAAAGTAAGTCCTGAGGACCAGTAGCATCAGCATCTCTTGATAAAATGTTAGAAACCCAGACCAACTTAGTAAGAATCCACAGTATCAAGATCCCTAGTTATTGTGTGTGCATATTAAATTTTGACAAAGGCTTTCTCTCTCTTTTAGAGCTTGGATCACTATAATGAAGGCTTTTTAAATGCACTCCTGGCTTAGATTTGGGTCGGCATCCATATTCACTGCCTGCATTCCTTAATCCTTTTAAGAAGTCCCTAGATCTACTACAGATAGAAGCCAAAGATCTAGAGTCTTCTCTATTTACCATCCATCAACTATTTTTGTGACTCTCTGCCAATGCTATAGGTCAAGTTTGTATCCCTTCCAAAAGATGATTGTAATACCCTTTTCATTGGTCTTATTGATTTCTGGGCCTTCCTGCTACAATTTATCCTCCAAAGTGTCAAAGAGCAGTTTTTAAAGTACAAATTACCATACCATTCCCTTACTTAAATAATACAGAGGTTGCCCGTCAACTTCAGGACAAAATTTTAACTACTTACTCTATCACCATGAGATCATCCATCATCAAGTACCAACTTACCTCCTTGTAAATATACTGGCCTAATATAGTAACTGTAATTTAAGCATTAAATTTAGTGTTGAATTTCCTGTCAATCAAGGCATGAAGGACACGAAGGTTACACAATCTTTGTCTTTAAAAGTTTGGTGCTTGTAAAACATCCTTTTCTACCCCGGACTTAACAACAGGTGTTCCATAAAAGGCCCCTTCCCTGCAAGTATGATGCCTCATGGGCTATTTCCAGATTCTAGCCCCATAACCCACTTTAAGCATTGTACGCCTCTGCTAAACACCTGAAGTGTTATGTTCAAGACTTTCCCTGAATTTTCAGATATCCTTTACGTGGGATATCGTGAACACTGAGGTCATAAATCTGTCTTGTTGCCTACTCCACTTAACTCCAGCTAGGGAAACTCCACCCTAGGCAGGAGTCATGAGAATCTTTCCCAGAAACGTGGGCAAATCAGATAACTATCATTTTATGATAGATTTTTTAAATGGACAAATATATTGCCAGTATTCAATTTGAATGACTTTATTATCGAGGGCATAATGTAAAGGGAATCAAACAACATTATGAACAATGTCTTTGAGAGCATTTTGCGATAAAGATATGTTCATCTTTTAATTAATGAGAGATAAATGTTAAGGATGTGATACATTTGCAATCTCAAACAAAACCAACTGATCTTGGAATAAAAAGCCTTGGTTTGCATTCCAGATAGCAATTTGTTGCCAACAGGAACCAAAGCCAATCTATTAATGTCAGTTTCCTCACATGTAAATGTGAATAATATTTTGTTGAAATGCTGGTATGAGAAATGAATTAGCCGTCAGATGTGAAGGGATCTAGAATAGTGCCCAACAAACAATAAGCAAAAAATAAATATTAATGTCCTCTTTGTAGTCCTCAAAAAACAAATATCCATCAGCTAGGATATTTTTCAAAGGTAGAAATTAATTTCCATATTAAACTCACCATTTAGCAAAACAAACAGACAACAAGCACAAGACTGTAATTTCTAGAACTATCAATATGGCTAATATGAAATTGCTCTTGCAAAACACCTAGCAATGCTCATCAAAAATAAAACATTTCAATATACTAAAAGCAAAAAAATGAAAAAAAATCAAGAAAACTATCCTATTCACAACTGCAGAAAAATTTAGGAATAAATTTAACCACTGAAGTCAAAGATCTGTATAAAGAAAACTGCGAGGTTTTGATCAAAGAAATTTTAAAAGACACAAACAAATGGAAAGATATCCCATGTTCATGGATTGGAAGAATATTGTTAAAATATCCATACAACTCAAAGCCATGTATAGATTCAACACAATGCCCATGAAAATTCCAGTGATATTTTTTCACAGAAATAGAAAAAAAATCTAAAATTTGTATGGAACCCCAAATAGCCAGAGCAATCTTGAGAAAGAAGAAACCTGGAAACATCACAATTAACAATTTCAAACTATAGTACAAAGATAAGATAATCAAATCAGGACAGTACTGGCATAAAAATAGACACATAAACCAATGAAACAGAACGAAGAGCCTAGAAATAAACCCTGGTATATACACTCAACTAATTGACAAGGGAGCAAAGAATAACAATGAAGGAATAATAATATCTTCAATAAATGGTAATGAGAAAACTAGATAATCACATGCAGAAGAATGAAATTGGACCCCTGTCTCATATCGCTCACAAAAACTAACTTGAAATGCATTAAAGAATAAACATATACTGGGAAGCATAAAACTCCTAGAAGAAAACAGAGGACAAAAAGCTCCTTGCTATCAGTCTGAGCAATGATTTGGGGAGCGGGTGAGATATGACACAAAATCCACAAGCAACAAAAGCAAAAATCAACAAGTGGGACTACATTAAACTAAAAAATTTAGTTTGCACAGTGAAAGAAACAATCAATAAAATGAAAAGGCAACCTATGGAAGGAGAGAAAATATCTGCACACTATATATCTGATAAGGGGTTAATATCCCAAAATGCGAGAAACCCATACAAATCAATGGCAAAAAAAAAAAAATCCAATTTAAAAATGGGAAGAGGAACTGAATATTTTTCAAAGAAAACAAACAAGTGATCAACCAGTGCAAGAAAAAATGCTCAAAATCACTAATCATCAGGGAAATGCAAATCAAAACCATAAGGAGATATCACCTCACACCTGTTAGAATGGCTATCATCAAAAACACAAGAGATAACAAGTGTTGGCAAGGATGTGGTGAAAAGGGAATCTTTATGTAAATTGTTACAGCCTATATGAAAAAGAGTATAGAGGTCCCTCAATAAATTAAAAATAGAACTGCCATATGATCCAGCAATCCCACTTTTGGGTAATATCCAAAGGAAATAAAAATGGAATTTCAAAGTATATCTTCATTTAACATTCATTGCAGTATTAATCACAACAGTCAAGACATAGAAACAACTTAAGTTCCTGTCAATGAATGAATGGATAAAGAAAATATGGTATATATTTACAGTGGGATATTATTCTGCTTTGAGAAAGAATGAACAACATGGATGGACCTTGAGGGCATTATGCTAAGTGAAATAAGTCAGACAGGGAAAGGCAAATACTATATGACATCACTTATATGTGGAATCTGAAAAAGTGGAACTCATAGAAACAGAGTAGAATGGTGGTTGCCAAGTGTCAGTGGGGGTGGGTGAAAGCAGATAGGGAGATGATGATCAAAGAGTACACACTTTCAGTTATAAGATGACTAAGTTCTGGGGATCTAATGTACAGTAAGGTGACTATAGTTAACAATTTTGTATTATATACTTGAAAGTTGCTAAGAGAGTTGATCTTAAATTTACCCACTACTGAAAAGAACAGTTAATTATGTGACATGATGGATGTTAGTTAACGCTGTAGTGGTAATCATTTCGCAATATATAAGTATCAAATCTACACAGTGTACACTTTAAACTTATGCAATGTTATGTCAATTATATTTCAATAAAGTTGAAAAAATAAAATTGCATAGTCAGTGAACAAGAAATAAAATTGGAAATTTTTATATCCAGAATTGCGGAAGGATTTGAAAGTCCAAGTAGTACACTAGCTGATGTGGCTCGTACTGGGAAAGAAAGTACATGTTGTCTTTGCTTTTACGTTTTTAATAAAGTTTATTGAGATATAATTTATGTATAATTTCAATGCATATATTTTGATGTATAATCCAATGCTTTTTGGTAAATGTACATACCATAGAGCGACCATCACATTTGAGTGTAGCACATTTCCAACTCCCCTCAAAGGCCCTGTGTTCCAATGCCCAATCAATTCCTCTTCCCTCCCCCAGCCCAGACAATCAATGATATGTTTTGTTTCTCTGTAACCTAGCCTTGCCTTTTCTAGAATTGCACAAATGGACTCATACAGCATGTACTCATTTGTGTTTGGCATCTTTTAATTTAGGATGTGTTTTAGATTCAAGCAGTCAAGAGTGCATCATTCATTCCTTTTTTATAACTGAGTAGTATTCCATTATATGAATGCACAATACTTTATCCATTCACCAGCTGATGAACATCTGGGTTGTTTCCAGTTTTTAGCTATTATGTATAAAGATGCTATGAACATTCAAAGTCTTTGTGGAGATATAT
The DNA here is from genome assembly GCF_000151845.1 of Pteropus vampyrus. Classification (NCBI taxonomy): domain Eukaryota; kingdom Metazoa; phylum Chordata; class Mammalia; order Chiroptera; family Pteropodidae; genus Pteropus; species Pteropus vampyrus. The sequence goes on from NW_011889120.1 coordinate 1,339,803, forward strand.
GTTTTCATTTTTCTTGGGGAAATATCAAGGAACGAGATTGCTGAGTCATATGGTAAGTGTATATTTATCTTTTTAAGAAACCACAAGATCATTTTCTAAAGGTGTTGTACCATTTCACATTTTACCAACAATAGGTGAGACTTCCGGTTGTTCCATCTACTTATCAATGCTTTGCATTGTCAGCCTTTTGAATCTGAGCCATTTTAGTAGGTGTGGTTTTAATCTGCCCTTCCCTGATGAGCAAAGATTTGAGCATACTTTTAAAGTCATTTGTATGTCCCCCTTTAAAGTGTCTATTCAAATATTTTGCCTATTGTTTTACATTGGGTTACTTAGCTTTTATTATTGATTTGTAAGATTTCTTTATATATTCTTGATATAGAATTTCGGTTTTAATCCATGAAATAGATAATAAATGAAGGCTTATATAGGTATAAGGCAAGAATTTGGTGCTGAGAGATATTGTTCATAAAACCAGCACTCTCAAAAGAAGGGCTGACTATTCAGTGAAAGACCCACTTCACCATCCCAGGGGAATAGAAGAAAAATTGTCTCAGCCTTTTCTCTCTACATCAAAAGAAAAAAAAGTTTCATGCGAAAGTCAGATTTCGAGATGGTGTCATACATGAATTTAGAGTCCAAATATGCCCTCCCTAGTGATACTGAATTTTCTACGCTGACATAATAATACAGAAATTAGTCCTAAGCCAATAAGATCCCTGGGGTGACAAAAGAAGCAACCAGAAAAATCACTCTGTGTATGTTTCAATAGCCCAGGCATATTAATTCCCATTGAAAAAAGTCCTGCTGAAGGTGTTGACATGTTTTTTTTTTTTAATGAGGACATTATCCATCATGAAAAGCTTCATATGATCAAAAAAAGTCGTACTTACTGAAGTTTTTCATGATGGATAATAGCTTTGTTCAAAAAAAAAAGCAGTAAACATGATATAATATGAAAATGCAGGAATAGACCACAAAATCTTTAATAAAAATATTTTAAAGGATTAAAAATAATATTCTATGGAAACAAAGCTGGCAGATTTAAAAATAAACTGATATGACTTTTATAATGAGAAATATAACTTTGAGGCCAATGATCTGCCTGACTGGGAGGTGAGTTTAAATGACCTTTAAAATCCCATTTATTGCTGTTATTTATTCTTTAATTCCACAATCAGAGTGACTGCCCGTTTCAAATTTTGCCAATCACACCAGGTGTCCCAGAAGGTTGCGGACGTTAGACAACAAAACTTTGACCAGCAACACTAAATGAAGCCTTTTAAAATATCTAATTATTTGTGTATGAAAAGGTGCGAATGAGAAACACATAATGATGAAAAACAAGTCTCTTCAGAAACACAGAGTAATAACAATCATTGAATCCTGGCTTTGAGCCAATACTTGAATTCTTTCACAGTAGCCTGACAGGTAGGCATTAGGCCTCTGCTGGCCTAGCTCAGTGACACGATCTTTCATTTGTAGTCAACTGATAGAAAAGTAGGACTGAATATTTCAAGATTTATAAAGTAAAATATTAGAAATAAAAAGAAAATTTTTTAAATAAAACATAGTCATGATGGGAGAATGCTTACCTAAAAAATTGATAAATAAGCAAAAGAAAAAGAAAGAAAAACAGCAATCAAATACTGTAAATAATATTAGCTTAAAGTATCAGTGTCAAAATTTTATATCCTACAAACAAGGAATGATCATTTTTTTCAAAATGTATGAAATATTTACCAAAAAAAAAAAAAAACAAAACCATGGATCATATAGGACCTTAACAGATCTACCATAGAACTTATATAGAAAAGGACATTAATGCTAAAAAAAATAAGGGATTCTAGTCATTCGGAATAACAGCAATTAAAACAGAATCCAAACTTCATATGGAAACTATTCACACACTAATGACACTGAGAAGCCTACATATGTATGAAATGTAGGCAAAGCTTCCTCAGATAACAATTCATTGCCTTGAAAGTCTTAATTTTATATAAAAAGGCGAAAATAAGTAGCTGAGAAGTCAACTCAAGAATATAGAAAAATCACAGCAAAATAAACTAAAATAAAGAAGAGAGAATTTTTTAAATCAGAAAGCAAAATAAAATAAGAACTAGAACTGATAAAAACCAAGAGATAAGAGTTTTAAATGACCAATAAAATTACCAGCTTCTGGGAAATCTGATAGAGAGAAAAGAAACTGCAAATATGCAACATGAGAAGTCAGAAACAAGATTTAACCACAAGAATGGAAATTTCAAATATATGAATACTGCATTTATTTTAATAAATTTTAAAATCCTCATGAAATTGATAATTTTTCAAGTAAAATTATAAATTGGCAAAAGTGACTGAGAAAAGGGAAATATTTTAAAGAAAACCATATTCATAAAGGAAAAAGGTTTGAGATCCAGATATCCTATGAGAGAATGGAAGGATTATTTATCTAATATTAAAAAAAATAATAATCTCTGTGTAATTTAAGCTAATCAAAAAATAATAAAAGCAAATCTTCTTATTTATTTCATAAAGTTAGCATAACCATAATAGCAAACCCTAAAAAAGGATAGTAGCATCAACTGAGGCAACATACACACATGGAAGCAAAAACCTTAGATATACTAATAGCAAAATCAATCCATCAGAAGATTTAAAATTAATTCACCATGACCAAAATTGGTTTACTTCGGAAATGCAAAATTGGTTTAACTTTTGGATGTCTATTAATGTATGATCAGCCTGATAGAAGTTGGCAGGGCATCTGATAAAATTCAACAAGCATTCATGATTTTAAAATAATAAAATCTCCTTGAAAATTAAAATCAGAGGGTACTTGCTTAACATTAAAAACATATCTATCAAAAACAACAGCTACCCACATCATCATGCTTAATAATAAAAGATTAGAGGCATTACCATCATCATTAGAAATCAAATTAGACTAAACTAGATCATGAGCGCTATGAGTAGAAGCCATGCTGGGTTTTGCCCACCATTATATCCCCAGCACCTAGCACAGTGCCAGGGACTTTCAGTTTTTCTTCTGTCTCACTATTTTCTACCTATCTTCCCGACTTATAAATGTTGCCTTTGAAAACTTCTTTCTGCTCTTTATATACACTCCCTAGGTGACCTCACCCAGCCCCATGGCTTTGAATATCTTCTGTATGATGATTCATATCCTCCTCGGGATGATTCGACTTCTCATTTTGCTATTTAGAATTTGTAAACCAGAACTATTGGCCTTTGCTTTTAATATCCACTCCTCCCCCAGTTTCTCCTTCGCAGTAAGTAGTGCCACTGTCCAACCAGTTAATTAGGCCAGAGATCTATGCACCTTCCATATCTGCACCCTAACTTACTTAATTATAACTAGTCATCTATCAGCAAGTCACGATGGCATGAATGCCAAAATGTATGCTGAGTCTGACCACTTTTCATATTAGCATTGTTTACAACCTGGTGCAAGTCACCAATTCTCCTCATTTGGATAATTACAAAAACTTCAAAATTTTCTCCCTGTTTCCACTCTCAATCCTGCATTGTCCATTCCACCCAGCAGCCCAAGTACTCTTAAAGCCTAAATTTTATCTTTTCCTTGCTTAAAATTCTCCAGTAGCTTCCCTTTGTACTTAGAGGAACACCAAGCACCTGTACTCTACCTCTTTGACCCCAAAGTCTACCTTTTTTCACACCCACCAACCACACTCCAGCCACATTAACCTTCTTGTCTCTTCAACACAACATGCGTGTTCTATCTGAGTCCTTGAACTTAACTGCTCGCATTCTGGCAACACTTTTCTACCGGATTTTCAGACTGCTTTTTCCTCTTACAAATCTCATCTCAAATGTCACCTCCTCTTAAAGGTCTTTTCCAAATATAAAATAGCATTCCCAGCCCATCGTACCTCTCTACTGCATTACTCAATTATACTTTCTTCATAACCTTATCATTTATTAATATGTAAAACTGTATTTATTACTTGTTGACTGGCTCCCTCTGCTAGAATGTAAGTTCCTTTTAAGGTAATGCATGTATGGATGCAATGATTTTGTGTGCTTTAATCAGTCAAGTTCTCTCATGGCCTTATGCATTTATTCTTTGAAATGACCTTTAAAGTCATTTGGTCAATATGAAAAATATTGTTGGAATTTTTACTGGAATTGCATTAACCTTATCTAGAATATACAAGGCACTTAATAAATCTTTTGAATAAGTGAATAAGGGAATTTATAAAGAATACAGGAATAACAATTATCATTTTATTCAACACTGTCTCAGAAGTTTTAGAAAATGCCATGTAATAAGTAAAAGCGCTAAAAGACTGAAATATTGTAAAGAGACAAACAATAATTAGTTATAAATAATATGATTATTTTTCTAGACATCCCAAGAGAGTCATCTTAAAATAATTAAAACTAATAAGACCCTCAATAAGGATTTGATATCTAAAACACATAAAGAACGCATACAACTCAACAATATAAAAAGCAAACTATCCAATTAAAAAATGGGCAGAGGACCTGAACAGACACTTCTCCGAAAAAGACATACAAATGGCCAACAGACACGTGAAAAGATGCTCAACTTTACTAGCTATTAGGGAAATGCAAATGAAAGCGACAATGAGATACCACTTTACACCTGTTAGAATGGCTATAATCAACAGGACAAGTGATAACAAGTGCTGGAGAGGTCGTGGGAAAAAAGGAACCCTCAGACATTGCTGGTGGGACTGCAAACTGGTACAGCCACTATGGAAAACAGTATGGAGGTTCCTCAAAAAACTGAGAATTGAATTACCATAAGACCCAGCAATCCCTCTTCTGGGTATTTACCCAAAAAAACCTGAAAACGTTTATCCACGAAGATATATGCACACCGATGTTCAGAGCAGCATTATTATTCACATTGGCCAAGACATGGAAACAACCAGAGTTTCCTTTGGTAGATGACTGGATAAAGAAGATGTGGTACACATATACAATGGAATATTACTCAGCCATATGAAAAGATGAAATACTGCCATTTGCGACAACATGGATGGATCCTGAGATAATCATGCTAAGCGAAATAAGTCAGATGGAAAAAGTTGAAAACCATATGATTTCACTCATATATGGTATATAAAAC
>NW_011889120.1:1346097-1354902 GCF_000151845.1 Pteropus vampyrus
TGACTCAAATTCTAACTTTGTTAGGAGTTTTCACCATGTTCTATATTCCTCTTACATTTTTATCTTCATATTCCAATTTTTTCCTCTCTATGCTTCCGTCTGCATATCTTCTGAACCATCCACGGTTTAATAACACTCCTCTTATTTTTATTTGTAATACTCTTTTTTGCTTTTTATTTGTAATAATTTAGGACAATAAGAGTCTAACAAAAAGAAGAACAAGGAGGAGTTGAGGGAGGAGATAAGAATCTTAGAGGATCGAACTTTCAATAACCTACACAGGGAACAGGAGATTGTGCAATGACACTGAGCGGTCCAGTGCATTTTGCTGTCTTTGGTGATAGGCCATAATTCACCATCTAAATAAAATGGATATTATCAGAGACTTCGTCAAAGGCTCTGGTGAAACCCAGATGGACTACATTCATAGCAGTATATTGATCTAATGGTCTAGTTTTTATATAAATGCTTTGTTCATTTTGAGGAGTATATGCTTAGAAATACTTATTAAATATGGAATTTCACATTAGCCTCTAAGCAATAAGAAAGATTTCTAGGAAGAATAGTATATTACCCATTAATTTTCCTTTGAGCCAGGACTGATGAAACCTGTGCCATCTTTATTCTCTGCTCATTTAGGAAATAGACAAAGGAGGGATATTTAAAAGTTCACTAATTTAAGCACAAACAGCTTATATTCCCACTCTTTAAATGCACAGAACTCAAGTTTTCAAGTCACTAGCACTTAGATATTAGATACAAGTAAAATATAAGAAACTGGCAGCAGCAGACTCAAAAGAAGAAAATATGGACCTTATCTAAATCCAGGGACATGTGTCAATGTTTTCAAACAGGAGGGAAAATGCCTACAGGCAGATCAGGTAGGATTAAATCATTTTTGAGAAATAGACTTAATATAAGTTGCAAAGAGGTGGCCATTTACGGCCAGAGTCAGATCAAAGTAGTATGGAATGTGTCCACGTGTGTTTTAGTATACGTGTTGCCGAAGCGGACACCCACATGTGTTTTAATAACTCAGTAGTCAAAGTAAAGCTGAGTGCTGTTCTCAAAAATTGCTCCTGGGGATGCTACATATTTAATTTAGTCCGGCTGAAAAAGTTACAGGATATAGTCCTCGATTCAAATGCCTATGTACGTGCACTCTTAAAATGCTGTTTTTGTTCAATGTGAGGAACAATTTTGATTGCAAGTGTTTCAGTTAAAACACTTTCCTCTCTGAAAACAAACTATCAATTTCTTGGAATCTGAAGCAGCTAGTGGGGGCGGTGGGGGGGAGAGGGTGAGCTGCTGCCTGTTCCTGGGATAATGACAACCAATCAGCAAGGCTTACTGAGAGCTGGGCCTGAAGAGCCCCCACTGCTGAGCGAGGGAAGGTCTTGACACCAGCCCAATGATTTCAGAAGTAGTACGTAATTGTCCATTTTTGTAAGAGCTGCAGCCCTATTTCTCCGGCTGAAAGACCATCATAAAAACTGTACCCAACAGCTATTATGTAGGTAAATGTGCAGTTAGCTGCATGTACATTAGATGGGAACTTTAATCTGTGTAAATGATAACCAAGAACATGTATTTTAAATTACATTAATAAAATATAATGCCATGTATGGAAGAGACTGCTATGGCTAAGGTTGAAAAGTCAATTGCCTGCTAAATGCAATATGTTTACTGCAGTTCGAATTTATGTTTCCTACCTACGTGAAGCTGAAACGTGTTCTGAAACAGCTATAGCAAAGATGCAATTTCCTTTAAGAGGAATGTTTTCTAAGTTAAAAGGTTTGAAGTTTTAAAAGAAAATGAGTCAGCATCTAGATTTTTAAAAATATACTGAAGTTGTCTGAAGTCTCTTTTAAAGTATGGTATACTTTAACGAGGGAAATAAATCTACTTTGTGTGAAATTTTATAAAAACTACATTAGCCTAAAGGCATTCTATTGCAAACAAGAACCAAAGTGATCTCTAGTTCTTAATCTATACAATTACCTAAATTTTTTCTGATATTTTTTACCTTCATGTATTTTCTAATTTGTCGGGTTAATTTTTATGAAGAATTTGAAATGTGCTTTAAAAGATTACAGGCTATATGAGATATAATCAATAAAAGTTACAAATACCTGCGTATATAAAACTTTCAAACTATCATATGTTAATGACCTAAAGTGGGTTAAATAAATCCTGTTTATAGGCATCAGTGCTTGAAAAAGCTAGATGATTCTGGACGCCTTCCCTGAAATGCAAGAGGTAAATACTTCAAAAGCATTAGTCTTTACTCATAAGCATCAATGGTTTGATTTAGAAAAGAACAAATGGACCCATAATCCTATTAGAGAATTGCTAAATGGTTGCTAGTCCTTGGTTTGTAATCATTCCTTAGTAGAGTATAACTATGCATACTGTGAGGGTTATTGCACACTTGTGCTCACTTTTACATTCACAATATCAGGAAAGAACAGAGAATGCTCACATTGTTCTTCCATATCCACCAACCAACCAACATCCAACACAAAAGCCTGGATTCACAGAGGAGCGAACCCTAGCCATTAGTAAGACAGTCATTTATTTTTCCGATTTTTTTCATTGTAGAATAAAATGTGTTGGCCTAATCAGGAAAGCTGAGAAAGTCTATGTTGAATTACTAAAAATTCTCAGTGGAACCACACCCTCCAAAATTATTTCCCATTTAAGAAAAACGTAGATAGCCGCCACTAGGACTGGTGGCATAATTTAGCAATCTCATCTTATCTCAGAGATCCATAAGCAAAGCCCATGAATCCCATGAAGAAAAAGCAAGTGCTAAAAACTACATCAAGAAGACATTCAGATTCATACACTGCAAACACACAAAGTCTTGAAGTCACCATTTCACTAACCCACTAAATAAATGATTCTTAGCCAGCGAGGATACTCCCTATCCCTCAACCCGCCTTCAAAAAATAAAAAAATAAAAAATAAAAAGGTTACTTTACATATTCTTTCTGGTTTCTAGAGCCTTGTCACTTCCATACATACTAATGAAACACAGGGATCTACGTTCATGGTGATAATGCAGTAATATTCTTACCAGAGCACAATTTGGTTAATTCTAACCAATTCAGGATATCTTTACTGATATGATTTTGAGTTACAACTATAGTCATATGAAGTCTGTTTCCTGTACTAATAGATACTCATCTGAGAGAAACAGAAAGGGGGATATAAATTTGATAAAAATCTATATATTAGAAGCAAGCTAGGCATCATTTAATCTATGACCCACCACAGGCTCAAGCTACATTGTTTTAGCATGGTTGCTTTCCTAGAGGCATAAATATCTTAGAAATAAGGAAGACTGTGATATGTCTGTGTGTTTTATCTCACTGTCGTTTGCAATTAAGTCAAATTTTAAATTTTTTATAAGTAAGTTTTCAAAATACACAAATTTTACAAATGTCATTTTAATTAGGCATAAACATTTGTGTGTGTGTGTGTGTAGTCCTAAACTTGGTACGACTGCAATATAATGATTAATGCTCCATGTTCTAGCTTTAGGTAACTTAAAATTGTGCTTATATACAAAATAATAGTATAAAGATAAATACGAATAATAAATATTAAGAAAACACAGGTAGAAAGAAAAGAATTCCTTAGGTGGAGCATAGTTTCATATTTTTGACCATTAAAAGGCAGTGTAGATAATTTAGTTCTAAAATAATATACAACACTGGATCAGAAAAACATCGCTTTCAAATAACATATAGACAATATTTAATAAGAATGCTATAGGATGTTTTTATTAGTAGTACTACTAAATGCATGAATTACATCTGAAAAATAAAATGACCCCAAATAAAAATTTCACCTGTATTACTAAAATTTTGTAAGTGCATGTTTCTCTATCAATCGGGCATTCAAAATTCTAAGATATTTATATATAGTATGGTAAAGTCGGGCTGCATTACCTATATGCGCGCACATGCGCACGCACGCGCACACACACACACACGCGTGCTTCACTTTTATTCGGCCTGTATTTGAATTACCTTGGAATAATTCAACTGTAATTTTCTCATCACTCAAATAATTGTACCTCTCAGATAACAGCTTTAGGATATCTGAATTTATCAAGAAAATAAACCGTTTTTCTGCTTAGTGAACTCGTCCAAAGTATTATATTTAGCATGCCTGTATAGTGCTCAAACTCTGGGTATACAATTAAAGATATGACCCCAAGACACCACCCTCCCAGAAAGAAATACATTGCAGGGATAATCCTATGTTTAGTGAGTGAGAAATTACTATTTAACAGATGGTTGAGAGACCCAAGAGACATATTTTTCCCCCAATACCTTCATTTGCCTTCTATGTTGCCCTATACCAAAGATAAGTCACTCATCATCTGAAAAATATTAATTTTATATCTAAAATGGAAGCAAATGGAAGTATTGGTGATTGTTAGCCTCAATAATTGAGAAGATTAGATTTTAATGTCCACGTAGACCAAAGGAGGTAAGACTCTAGCCTCTATGAAGAGCAAGATGGAACTGCGACTCAAATGAATTCAGGAACTTGGAAAAACTGTACCTTCAATGAAAGATCTGCAAGAAAAAGTCTGGCTACTAGTACAGAAAATTAAGGAGGAAGCTCCTTCTGCTTGAGCTCTTCCAATTTTCACCACCCACACAAGCTAGAAACCCTCAAACTAAATAACTTCAGAGCAAATATTGGTCTTCGGATGGTGATACCTTGGCGCTCCTGGCAAGAGCAGAGACAAAACTCCATCGGAAGAAAGCTTCCATTACCCAGGCATAGGGGGGCGGGGCAGACGACGCAGTCTCACTACATATTAGTTTAGAATCCAAAATTACAAGACACAATAGGAAACAATCAGCATCAGAGTTAGCAATAACATACAACAATTAAAACCTAAAAACTTGAGGTAACAGACTAGCGATCAGAAAGAAAACTTAAAGTACATATATTTAAAATAATGAAGTCATAAAATAAGAAAGAAAGATTACATCAAAAGGGCACATTTGAAAAAGAATTAAAACTTTTAAAAATAAAAATATCAAAATTAATGAAAAGCAGAGTAAAAAGCATTTTTAAAAAAAAAAGGGGAAAAAAAAAAAAAAAAAATAAGGCACAAAGCAATATAGAGATATAAAAAAATAGACACTATTAGAGATGAAAAGACAGGGTAAGTATAATTAGAAGGTCCAACACGTTTCCAACAGTAATTCCATAAGATTCTAAGGGAGAGGTGAGTTAATTCACTGCCATTCGCTCACCCCGCCTTTCCTCTGCCTGCCACCATTGCTGCCTCTCCCCCAGCTCAAGGATTCTCCTGTAGTAAACACAGGAGGAAGCAGTGCTGTGGTCCCGTGGGTTGGCGGGGAGCAGTGGAGGACTCCCCTCATGAGAAGCTGGAAGAGTTGCAATTATTTTCATCAGTTCCTCACCCCCCTCTACCCCCAGCAGTGCTACAGTGCTACCATAATACTTCCATACAAAGGCCAAGCCTGACCAAACACTGTTGATTTTTGTCTGGGGGAGATGGAACAAGCAATGACCTTCTCTCTAGGTAACACGGGTGGGACAGAGGCAACTAGTATACTTAAAAGCTTCCCCTCCCCCATAAAATACCATTCTACCACAGTATCTGTTGACCCTACCTCCAGCCTACCACCATCCAACCCACGGCCTTCAGTCTCCCCAGGGATTGCCTACAGATTTTATATTAATCACTCTAACAACCTATGCTTGCTTCCTTTTCTGTGTTTTCTATATGGCTGGGCTTGGAGGAGGGAGTTAGCCACCTGTGCTCCTTCACTAAGTTTGAAAATTTAAAACTTGCTATCTTTTCTTTCATATCATTTTATTTTCTGGTTTTTAGTGTGTTTAAATGTAATTGTCACCCTGCTAAACACCTTTGTTTATTTCAAAAGTCTGACTATAGTTTCTTGTATGCTCTTCCTATGTAGAAAATGACATCCTCTTGAGAACAGTAATTGTGCCTATTCAAGTACAGTCTGTATAGTACTTTCTTTTGCCTTAGCTATCGCAAATGGACCTCCTAGGACCCCTGTCACCACACTGAATGAGAGTGGGCAGTCTTAACTAGACAACACACCAGGGCTAAGCAAGCCCTTCCAGTTGTGTGACAACCCTTATCAAGGAAGGAAATCCCCTTCAGTATCTATTTTGCTAAGTTTTTATAATGAATTGTTGAATTTATTAAATCTATATTCTGCATGAACTGAGATGATGTGTTTTCATCCTTTACATGTTAATGTGGTGAATTACATTATTAGATGTTTTCAATGTTAAAACCACCTTGAATTCTTAATACAAACTTAGTCATGACATATTATAAATATCAGGTATTGTTGGTTTCTTTTGCTAATAACCTGCTAACAGTTTTCACATCCACATTCATGAGTGAGTTGCCCTATAATTTTTCTTTCTTACACAGTCTTTATTTAGTATGAGTAGCCAGGTTATACCTGCCACACGATGAGTGGGAGGATTTGGGGGCGATTTGTGGAAAACTACATCTACCAGTTCCTGCATATTTGGTAGATCACCTGGGCCTTGTGCTTTCTTTGCAGCAAGTTTCTGTATATAATGATTCAACTTTTTTTAAATTGTTATAAGACCATTGATGTGTTTCTTGACTCAGTTTCCGTAATATTTTTCTAGCAATTTGTCCATTTCACCTAAGTTTTTGAATTTGCTAGCATTTGTAGTTTTGCCTCTGATTTATGGTTTATTTGTACCCTCCCTCCTTTTCTTCATCAGTCTTGCCGGAGGCTTGCAAATTTTATTCTTTTCAAAACCACAATACATGGCTTTGAGCTACTACGATTTTCCTTCATTCTTTGAGCTTAGTCTTTTACTAACATCTTAAGTGAGTGGCTTAAATAATTTCACTTTTTCTCATTTACTATACACATTTAAAGTTATAAATGTCTCTCTATTGCTTTAGCTATATGACATAAATTTTGATATATAACATCACAATTATTTTATGTCCATTATTTCTTCTTTCATGCACCAACCATTAAGAGGTGTTTTTAAAAATAAAAATACAATTGTTTTGCAACTTAATTCCACTGTGATAAGACAATGTGGTCTATGAGATATCAATTCATTGATATTTGTTGATACATTTTTAAAAGCCTAACGTGAGGCCAATTCACATATATTTTCTAAGAAAGCAACAGAAATTCTTCAGTTTGAAGTGTAATTATTTTTTACTTAATTGATAAACTATTAAAAGAAGGTTATTTGTTGACATATTGATTTACATATTTGAAGTCATGCTATTAGCAACATATAAGTACAAAAAAAAGTGCTCTATTTTCCTTCTAAACTCACTCTTCTATTAGTAGGTAGTGAATTTATTCAGATCTAGCAATACCTTTTTACCTTATAATCTACTTTGGCCAATATGCACAGAACTATATCAGTGGTCTTGTGGTTACTATTTGTGTGGTATGTATTTTCCACCATTTTTCTTTCAAGATGCTGTATTTTTTTTTTCAGTTACAATTCTCATAACATAATTTAACTGTATGATTTTTTAATTCAATCTTACTCTGTCTTTTAACTTGAAAGATCAGTCCATTTACATAAATTGTGACACATGTATATAGACACATTTGGATTCCACAATTGTATAGTGTCCTTACTATTTTTCCTGCCTTTCTAATTCCTCTCAACCCCTTCGACTTTTTTTCTTAAAAACTCATTATGGTGTTTTGTTTTGTTTTTCTTTAACCAATTTTTTTCTTTCTACTTTTTGGATAGAGTGTCCATCTATTTATTCAGTGGTTAGTCACTCTGGATAATATAGCAAACATACTAAACCTTCTAAAGTCTAAAGTTAAACAATCACTTCCTAAAATTTTTTTCCAGCCTTAATGAGGTATAACTGACAAAATATTGTATACATTTAAGGTATACTATATGATTTGATATATATTGTGAAATGATTACTATAATAACTTTACCTCCCTCCTGAACAATGCAGACTCTAAAATGCTCCAACTCCAACCACACTCTTCCTAAATTGTGCTAATACTTTCCAATATTATAATTCTACTTAGATCTTAATCCCATAAATTAGACATCGTTATGGTTTTATAACATATTGTCCTATGCCCACATATTTACCATACCTTATCTTTTACTCTGAGTGAAATAGGAAGCCACTTCAGAGTTTTGGAAGGGGGTTCGAGACCCAAAGAGGTATGGTTCTAGCTACCATCATCTCTCACCTGGATTACTACAATAAAATCCTAACAGGCTTTCTGCTTCTGCCCCTTACTACTATTGTCTATTCTCAATAGAGCAGCCTACATAATCTTTTTTTAAATGTTTAAGATCATTCACTCCCTGCTCAAAACGTTTAATGACTTCCATTTCACTCAGAATAAGAGACAAAATGCATACAATACCCTACAAAACCCTATGTGATCTGGGTTCCTCTTACCTCTGTCCTAATCTTCTTTGCATTCATTGCATTCCAGTCACAGGAACCGCCTTTCTGTTCCTTGAGTGTGTTGATGGCATGCACTTGTGTCTTGTGCAATGGCTGTTCTCTCTGCCTAGAATGCCCATCTCCCAGATATCTGTACGTGTAACTCTGTCACCTCCATCAAGGTTTTGCTTAAAAGTCATTACCTCAACAAGGCCTGATTATCTCATTTGAAATTGTGATCCTTCTACCCCTAGCATTCCCAATACTCCTTACTCTGTCCTAATTTTAATTCTTTCCACAGCACTTATCACCTTCTCACATAGTCA
>NW_011889120.1:1355947-1376434 GCF_000151845.1 Pteropus vampyrus
GGCCATATGTCCTATTTCGCTCCCCCATCACGCAAACATTCTCTTAAAAGTAACTCTGTAAATGCTTAGTATTTTCTACTATACTAAAAGGTATCTTGTGTGAGAGTGGAGGTAGTCATTATCATTTTCATTATCTTGCCCATTTGAAGGTGAGACTGTAGCTCTAATTGGATCATGAATAGAATATTTCAAGGCCTTTCTTTTTTTTTTTTTTCCTGTCTTTCATTATTTTTATGCCAAGGAGACCAGATTGTAAATCAAGTCTTGGACCTCCTCCACTTCCTTGTAAAGAATTTTAACAATAGTTAATCTAATCTCTTCTCTACTGCAATACTGCACGCACCTGAGGCTGTCAGAATGTCATGCAGAGAATATACTGGTTAAGCATTCTACTTCCAGCAGTAGGAAAAAAACGTCACATTTTCTAAGTAGGGTCTTAGGGTTATTGCACTTAAAGGCTATGTTATCATCTACATGAAACCTATAGTCCCCTAGAACACAAAATTTTAGACTTAGAAATATAGAGGCAATTGGTTCAGTATTTACTTTTCCTCATGAAGAATTTTCCTCTAATATCCAGGAAAGATAACTAGGCAATCGCTGCTTAAGCATTTCTAGTGTGTCGGGGGACCTAATGTAAGCTTTTAAATATTCTACTAACAGTGCATTTATTGTTAAAAATTTGTTTCCTTATGTTGAATCAAAATCTTTACAACTAAAACACCTACCAATTGGAGCCAGTAACCCTCTTAGGAGGCAAAAGCTGTATATCCATGCAATCTTTCTCTCTTTCATGTGTTTTCTCATTGCGTTTCCAGGACTGACAGAGCCTGGCACATAATAGGCTACAAATCTATTGAAGAATATAAATTAACGAAAAATTTAAAGACACCGATAGTATATCAAGATCTCCTCCTGTTTTCAGGACAATCATGCCCAATTCTCTTAGTCCTCAATTGATGGTTTCTAAACACATTAAAATTGATTGCACTCCTTTAGACAAATTCAATTTGTACATGACCATATGAAAATGTGATAATCAGGACTGAACAAATAGCTCCATAAATAGGTTGATAAGACAATGGTAAATGGGTTCATTGCTCTTTTTCCTGTATTTAAGGAACAATATTTTTATTAATGGAATCTAAGTTTGTGTTAGCAACACCACTATTGGCTCACATAGATTTTTCATTTAATTAAAACAATTAGATTTTTAATCTATTCATTCACTAACTTAACTACCCAGACTAATTTAGACAATGAATAAGACAAGTCAAAGACCAGCCATTATGAACATGCATTTTTTTTAAAGGTTTGAGATGGTTTTAAAATAAAACTGTATTGATAGAGAAAAAGTGATAATGAACAAATAAATACATAAATATTATAATGATGAGTAATAAGTGCTAATAAAAAATGAAGCGGGATAAATAATTAAAAAGGGATGAAAAAGAGGCCACAATAACTCTGGGTGTCAAAGAGATCTCTCTTAGGAGATGATATATGAACAAACATCTGTCATATATAAAGTATCAAGCCATACAAAAACCTAAAAAAGAGCTTCCAAGGCAAAAGAATTACAAATGTTAAACTGCACAATTAGAATATTTGAGGAACAAGAGGTCACTGTAACCTGCAGAGAGAAAATGGGGAAAGGTGGTAGGAGATGAGTGGTAAGAAATGAGTGACCCGATCACATAGGGCTTCATACACCACGGTTAGGGGTCTGGATTTTATTCGAGGTATTACGGAAAGCCTCTCTAGGGTTTTGGGCAGAATGATGTGATCTGATTTACATGCAGAAAAAAAGTCTCTGGCTACTCTGTGGAGAGCAGACGAGCATAGGGACAGGAAGACTAAGTAGAAGACTTTGTAATAAATAGACCATGACAAAGGACGAGTGTTTGAATCAGAGTGTTAATCCAAGTACAGAGGTTTTGTATTAATCTTGACTAGATTTTTAAACTTTTTAATTTTAGAATGTTTTAGATTTAAAGAAACATTGCAAAGATAGTATTGAGAGATCCCATATACCCCACACCTGTTTCCCTATTAAAATTTTACATTATTATGATACTTTTGTCACAAATAATGAAACAATATTGATACGTAAACATTAAGGTCCATACTTTATTCAAATTTCTTTAGTTTTTGGTTTTTTTTCTAATATCCTTTCTTATGTTCCAGGATTCCATCCAGGAGAGCATATCACACTTATTCATCATGTCTCCTTAGGCTCCTGTAGATCCTGACAGTTTCTTCGAATTTCCCTGTTTTTGATCATTTTGATGACTTTAAAGAGTATTATTCAGGTCTTTTATATTATAAGATTTCCTTATTTAGAAATCTGATGTTTTGCTTATCTGATGTTTTACTCGTGATTAAACTCATGTAATAGCTTTTTGGAGGAAGACCACAGAGGTGAAGTGCTATTCTCATCCTCTCTTGTCAAGAGTATATGTTTTCGATATGACTTATCACGGCTGATGTTAAGCCTGACTACCTGGCTGAAGTAGTGTTTGTCAGATTTTTCCACCATAAAGTTTTTATGTTCCCTACTTTCCATACAGTCATCTTTGGAAGTCACAATACACTAGCCCACACTTAAGGGGCGGGGATGTATAAATTTTGGGAATTCTGTATAAGAGATTTGTCTCTTATCCTTTGTTTATTTATTCAATCATTTATTAATTTGGACTCGCTGATGTTTATTTTATACTTAGGGTTATAATAAAATTTTATGTTATTTATTTTGCTGCCCAAATTGTTTCAGCTTTAGCCTTTGGGAGCTTTTTCAGTTAGCCCCTGTGTCCTTTTGACATACCCCCGCCCCCCATCACCCTCATCCTTGCTGTCATTGTTTTCATTTGTTTGTTTTTGGTAATTTTGAAAAGCACTTCCATATTTTCTGGCACTATAACATACTCCTGGCTCATCTTGTTATATTACCTGCCCCAGTACTACACTCCGCCACTTCTCTAAGGAGCCCTGGCTCCTTTCATCAGAAAATGATTTTTGAAACCAAGAGCTGGGCACTGGATGTACTCATTTCTATCAGGTTGTTATAGCTTCTAAGTCTGCTCAGCCAATAGAGAAAAGAGATTATTATATGTGTATAGTAACCTGTGCAGGTACACGTATTTATAGGTATTTCAGATGCATCGATCTGTATCTATATTAAGCTAAATGTGAGTTCATACTGATATCTATAAATCTAATTTATTACAACATGGATCATTCTAGCTTTGACCACTTTCTATTCAGTAACATTTGCACCTTTGTAAAAAAAAATCAGTTGACTATATCTCTATTATATTTTACCTTGCTAATTGTGGCCCATCATTCTATATGGTCAAAATAGCTTTATATCTTCATTTTGTCAACCAGTATATCTTTTATCCCAGAATCAACAAATTTAATAAGTATATTCTCCAACAAACACTTGACAAGCATGTTGAAGAGTTCAGTATTGTAGACAGAGCCCTAGTGAAGCATTTCACTAGAGACTTCTTCCAGGAAGATGTTGATTCAAGAATTAAGGCTTTCGCATTTGGCTTTTCTGCTATTTTCATGATTCTTCAAAATAAAGAAACAGCAATGGGATACATGCGTATGTAGATTCTGACAGTTTCCTAGAGATAATTCACCTGGACAAAGTTGAATTCATTTGAGATCAGGAAATACTCTGCAACTATGTTCTCATAACTGAGGTTTCATTTCGCCTTCAACGATATTTTTGTTACCCTTTCCAACTCGCAACAGTATACAGTTCCCTTTTTCCCACATTATGGCTTATCATTACATCACCCTCCTGAAGTCTTTCTTTGTTCATGTTGTACAGAAGATAACTAAAACGACTTTGCAGGTGAACAGATCAATGGAACAGAATTGAGAGTCCAGAAATAAACCCACATAAATCTAGTCAACTGATCTTTGACAAAGGAACAAAGGCAATAGAGCGGAGCAAAGAGAGCCTCTTCAACAAATGGTACTGGAACAACTGGACATCCGCATGCAAACATTAACCTAGACACAGACCTTACACCCTTCACAAAAATTAACTCAAAATGGATCACAGGCCTAAGTGTAAAATGTGAACCTGTAAAATTCCTACAAGATCACAGCTAGAGGAAAACCTAGCTGGCACTGGGTATGGCTGTGACTTTTAGATATAACACTAAAGGCACAACCCATGGGAAAAAAAAATAATAGGTAAGTGTGGACTTCATTAAAATTAAAACTTCTGCTCTGTGAAAGACAATGTTAAGACAAGAAGAAGAGAAGCCACAGACTGGGAGAAAATATTTGCAGAATACACATCTGATGAAGGACTGTTATACAAAATATACAAAGAAATCTTAAAACACAGCAATATGGTGATGGAAGGATATTTAATTTGGGGTGGCGAACACACAATGCAACGGACATGTGAAGTACACTTGTTGAATTGTACACTTGATGCCTATATAATTCTATTAACAAATGTTGCCCCAATAAATTTAATAAATAAAAACAAAGCAATAAGAAAACAAACACCCTGATTAAAATATGGGCCAAAGACTTTAACAGATACTTCACCAAAGAAGATATACAGATGGCAAATAAGCATATGAAAATATGTTTTATGTCATATGTTATCAAGAAAATGAAAATTAAAATGAGACACCACGAAATGCTGACAAGGATGTAGAGCCATAGGAACTCTCATTCATTGCTGGTGGGAATGCAAAATGGCACAGACACTTTGGAAGACAGTTCTTACAAAACTAAAAATACTCTTAACATACAACCCAGTAATAGTGTTCTTCGGTATTTACCCAGAAGAAGTGAAAACTTATGCCCAGTCAAAAACCTGCACCCAGACATTTATAGCAGCTTTATTCATAATTGCCAAAACTTGTAAGCAACCAAGATGTCCTTCAGTAGGTGACCGGATAAACTGTGGTACCTCCAGACAATGCAATATTATTCAGCACTAAAAAGAAATGAGCTATCGAGTCATGAAAAGACATGGAGGAAACTTAAATGAATATTAGTAAGTAAAATAAGCCAATCTGATAAGGCTACATACTGTATAATTCCAAGTATATGACATTCTAGAAAAGGTAAAACTATGAAGACAATAAAAAGATGAGAGTTGCCAGGGGTTGGGGGAGAGAGGTAAATAGATAAAACACCAAGGAGTTTTTAGATCAGCGAAAATACTCTGTATGATATTATAACGATGGATATATGACATTATATATCTGCCCCATCTCACTGAATGTACAACACCAAGAGTTAACTGTTAGGTCAACTATGGACTCAGGGTAATTACGATGCATCAATGTAGGTATCACTCTGGTCAATGTTGAGTTGATAATGGCAGAGTATATGCCCAGGGCTATGTGAGATACCTCTGTATCTTCCTCTCAATTTTCAGTAAATCTAAACGGCTCTAAAAATAAAGTCTTTAAAAAAATCATTTTGGTACTTGCATTTCTTGATTTTATCTTCACTGACATTATCTTTTTGGGATTAGATCACTCTTATAAATTCATCCTTGGTCATGTATTCTTTTAATTTTGATAAACTGTCCTTTTAAAATTTGAGCTCATTGGACTAAAGAAAGACACGTGACAATTAAATGTATTACATGATTCTGAACTGGATCTTTTTGCTATAAAGATACCATTGGGACCACTGGTGAAACCTGAATGGTAGTAACATGTCAGTGTTAATGGTGTTCACTTCACCATTTCAATTGTTGTACAGTAGATATGTAGAAGAATTCCCTGTCTTTAGGAAATACACATTAAAGTGTTCAGGAAATATGGAGCATTATATCGGCAATTTTCTCTCAAAGAGTTACAGAAAAAAAAAGGTTCTTTGTACTGAATTTGCAACTTTCCTGAAATTTTGAGATAGTTTTTAAATAAAAATGTATTAATGAACATAATTTGTTAAAGTGGACTCATGAGACAAAATGTAAGGGCATCCACACTAATTAATATCTTAGCATCCCCTCTCCTTTTCCACCCTTAAGGAATTAGTCACGATCATGAAATTAGAAATTCATTTTTCAGAGTTCCCTTCTATCCCTACTCCCCTTTCAAGTTTCTATATGAGTTATATGTATTTCTCTTTGCTTTCTGAAAATCGTCTTTCCTTGTCTAACCTTGCTGATAAATTTTCATACACCATGCTCAATCCTGTTTCCTCAAATTTCCCATCTCTTGGCCACTGGTTAAGACCAAGTCAGCATAGCGGCTCCCCCATGTCTATTCTACCTACTGGGGAAAGAATTATCAAGAGAGGTAGTAAGATATTGTTCAGATATTCTGTGCTTTGTATTTCTCCTTTTATCCTCACTCTTTATTGTGTTTTCTTCTGTCCTGACTGGGGTTTTACATATAGATATGTGCCTTCCTAATTTAAAAGAACTGAGTTAACATATCAAAATTCCAACAGATCACATGATTTAGGAAGTCTAAATTCAGAGATGTACTTGAACCAGAGATGGTGCGATTAACTAGCCTGCTTCAGACTTCCAGATCTTCCAAGCAAAGGGCTTATGATATTTGTGAGCAGGAGATTTTGGGAAACATCTTGCTTACTCTGAATAAATATTCTCAGTAAGGAAAATGGCTATGGACACAGGATATCCCATTCTTTCTTGGCCCAAGTTTATAAAGAAATACTCACTTCTTTTAAAGCATGTGAAGAAGAAATGAATCCATGACTAGTCTTAGGGGTATGTGTGTGTTTTCTTTCTCTCTCTCTCCTTGTAATCAGTGAATCTAAGAATTTAATCTCTCTCATGTTTTGTTTAAAAATGCTGCAAATCCTGTGTAGCTTCTACTTTAACTTATTTTATATCATAGAAAAATCATTTTGATGTGTGTACTGAGGAGGCAAAACAACTTCCAAATGCTGAAGGCAAAAATGCACAAAAAGGCTTTGACATCAGACATCATACAATGATCCAGGTTTCATAAACCTTTATGTTGAACATGGGAATTACATGGTCATTATTCTAGAAAGTGAAATTCCATTATATCAGGCCTATATGTAATGATTGTTCAACAATAATAATGTGAAGTATTAATCAAATTGGAAAGCTCTGGCCAATGGCCTATAAAGCAATTTCCTCCTCGTTTAACATCGTCCAGCTTCAAAATGTATTTGTATTTACTTTAGGGCCTTCAAAAAACCTAACCAGTGGTTTCTCTTATCCCTAAGGTATGGTGTGTGGAATTTTTTACATATACATAATGCACAGAACTAAGCAACTGTGTTTACAAGACAATAAAGAGAAACAGATTGGTAATAATCCCTTAAAAAACTTAACCACAATATATTAAAATTTAAAAGGGTCTCAGAGGGCAATGAGATAATTCAAAGATAGGGACGCAATAATTTAAAAGCAACCACTGTATAAAAGAGGCTCTGACTGAATACTGATTAACAGAGGGCTACCCTTTTGATCCAAGCTGGGGAGAACTGCTTCTCAGGCATTATGTTATGAGATAGGGAAATCCTATTGCATCTTTCAACAAATCTCTATTTCCTAGAAGCCTGACTTTCAAAATAGTTCTGATTGCCTCTCATGCTATTTTCTAGCAGGTGATTAACCCTTGCCAAGCAATCACACAGTTTTTTAGTACAAGGGAGCAATCTGGTTGAGCCAGAATTCCAGATGTAAATTTAAGTTCTCTTTACAAAGGCTAAAGTGTTTGATTTACCCTGGGCTTGAACTGAAAAATGTGCCTCTATGTCTAAAAGAAACTGCTAGTTGACTATCTGTTTCTTCTTCCTAGACACCTAACTAACTAGACTGTATTTCCCAGCTGTTCCGGCAGGTGGGTGCAGCCATCAAGAATTTTTTATCCAATAAAACGTGAGTAGAGATGCATGGCCACTTCTAAGCTTGGCTCACAAAAAGCCATCCTACACATGATCCTTCTTGTCCTGTCCCACTCTCTGTGTGGCCTTGGACGCTAAGACTAGAAGATGATGGAACCACAAGATGGAGGAAGCCCAAGTATCCAAATCATCACCAAGAGTTAAACTGCATGTGAGAAATACAGCACATGAGAAATACATTTTTCATTGTTAAAGGAATGAGAGCTGGAGGTTTCTCTTCCAGCAGCTGGCATCACCTTAACTAATACACTACAGTTGTCATCATTATTTCCAGGGGATCAAAGGCAGAGGCATCTCACATTACAGAGTTGTCAGAGTCACAATCTTCCCAAGATTGAAATCGCCTGAGACTCACATTGTTAGGCAATGCCAGGACAAGAGAAAGCTTTTCTTGTGCTGGCATCCAAGGAATAAATGGAATTCTGCACCAGGGATGGAGATGCGGCGAGGGTCATTTGTCCTTTTCCACATCAGACACTCTGACAGGTCCATGCTCCCAGGAAAGAATAAATGCTGTACTAACTTCCCAAAATGAATGTGTACAACTAAGAGAATAGAAAAGCAAATTGTGTGTGTATATATATTTTTTCTTTACAATCTTTTCATTACTTCTTTTCACATGCTATAAAACTCTCACTCACTCATTCCACAAATATTCATTAAGCAATTAGGAACTGAAAAATATTTCATCAGAGGTGACATGCAAACTATTGCCTCCAGCTGTTGAGTCAATTTACTGAAAAAAAAATGAGAGCTACAAAATTCTTGGGAATGAACCCTATGCAAAAACTAAATTTATAAAGCAGACCAAATTTTTGATATTCTGACCTAACGACAGACTGTGTCAAATGATATTTCTCTTTTTGGAATGAGAAAATATAGTGGACTGGATTCATGATCCACATACAACATTTATACTACAAGACGTCCTCACTTTCAGTAAAAATGGATATCGGGCCCACATGACTTGATCAATTAATATAGTATTGTCAGGTAAATATGTCATAGGAAACACCACCAATGCAAACCTGGAAGAATTCTGCTTATCTGACAGGGGCGACAAAACAGCACAAGCTTCAGGCACACAGGAAGCTTCACAAGGAAACATAACCCAACCCTGGACTTTGACCTTTGGGTTTAGTTAGACAAAGCAAAGTGAGGACAATATTTCAAGAGGACAATGAAGTCCCAAACTTGATGGAAAATCAGAACAGTAGGTCTCTACACAAGGGCATCCTGTTAGAGACAGCACACATTTGCTCCCTCCTCTATATATCCTCTACACTTGGTTCTCACCTCCATTAACACTTCCTGTTGTACTATGCTGGCATCCTCTGTTCGTCCCCCCACCTGACTCCCACACGAGCTCGTTAATGGCAGAGACCGTCTCTTACTCACATTTATAGTTATCCCTAGCATTTAGCTCAGTGCCTAAAAAGAGCAAAGGCCCAGATAATGCTATTGGAAGGGACAGATGGATGGATGGATAACAAATATTTGCAGCCTGCCATTGGCATTCCTCTCTCTGCGATCAGAGCAGTGCAAGGCACACGTAAACACAAAAATATCCTTCAGGGTGGCTCAACCCTGGTACTAAGATGGCTAAACTGTTAGCACATTCTTAAATTCAAAGAGAATCAATTCCAGTAGAGAGCCAAACTTACATGCCTTGTAACCTGTACTAAGTATCTCCAGGTTCTCTCTCTGAGGTGTCCGTCTCTCTCTATATATATGCTTTAGAAGCAAATCAGTGTTGTTGACTAAGACATAATTTTATCTATTAGGATACTCTTGCTCTAATCACATTATTATTTTAAAATCTAACTTCTGAGAACTATGCACCTAATGTGGATAAATAATTCATCTTATTATGAACTATCTGTAGACAATGGGCTCAGTTCGATAAGAAGGTTCCAAAGAAATTATATCATTTTAATAATCAGGGTGTTTATCAGACTTGGTCAGAGTTGTTCCAGCCAAATTCTCTTTGACACAAGGTACTTCAGATAGGGACATGATCACCAGGAATGATTCTAGAGAATGCATTAGGGTTGCAAAGTAGTTATAATGGCATCAAAACTGTCAAAAAAATGGTAAAATCTGCCATTTGCCTCAGATATAAAAATAGTTTGGAGACATTTTAAACAGAGTTGTTAGGCCTAGCTATACTGGGAAGAAAAAAAATGCTTAACTTTAACTATTTAATCAAAGCAATTTTTAGATTTCGTCCAAATCTGAAGCAAAGGAAAATATAGACTTAAGTTTTATTATTGGAACACAGCATTTTGCAACATGTTTAAAATTTTGAGATGTGCTTCTATATTAGCGTTTCTAAATTGAATAGTTGGCCTCCAGAGAAATATAGAAAAATTTAAGTACTGCTTTTATCCATATTAAAAAATTTTTAAATAGCTTCATGGATATATTAAAAGAAATAGCTCTAGGGAAGCAAGGCTATCTGGTAAATATACATTCTGATGAACTCAACCGTCAGAAAAAGCCTTATTGTATTTCTCTAATTTCAAAGTTACTTCCGATGTTACACATATAAATTAATTTTACTAGTTTTAACTGATGTTTATATAACTTTTGATATTCTCTTTTAATTTGAATGATTAATAAACACATTTCCATGATCAACATTCTCTATATGTTTTTCATTTTAATGTTTGTGTATCATTCCTTGCGTTAATGTACCACAGATTTTGTCATTCCCAAACTAGTTGGTGTTTTTATCCAACTAGTACATAATTTAGTTCTTTGTAATTTGAGGTTTTTCATAGGAATATGTTCCTACACACACACTTTTCAAAGTGTATATACCAGGGTCAAAATATCGTGACTCTTGTAATAGACTCCAGGCTGTGTGTTCCCCACAATGTAAAATCAATGTAAAGTGCAGTTAGCAACACCCACTGCATTTAATCAAACCTAAGATACCATCAGTTGTGAGGCACACCATTGTTTTCTATACCACTTAGAAAGTAAAAGGGAAAAAAAGCTGCTAATTCAGTGGTGACTCAATGTTATGGTGCGATCTATCAAAAGAGCATCTTGATCCCAAAGAAATTAAAATGTTAAGAAATGTGCATCTTACTGTCATTTAAATGCAGGATTTTTTCAATGCTCCACTAACACTGGTTATATCAGCATTTTTCTTCTGATAGTTTAATGTGTACATTGTGTTCTCGAAATGTTTAAATTTGCATTCTAGCTACTACTAAAGCTGAGCTTTTTTTTTTTTAACGAGATGATTTCCTCATATGTAAACTGGCTTTTCACATCCACTTATTAACAGGGGGAGAATTTTATGAATGTTTATATATATTAGTCAGATAATTAAACAAGTATGTTGGACACATTGAGCTTCTCCCACTCTGTTGTTTCTCCCCTTTTTGTGTTTGCTGTATTACTTTTTGAATGGCAAAAGCTATTTAATTTTATATATTAAACTTTATCTGTAATCAAAAATCTCCATTTCTCCAATCATCAGAACTGTATCTCCCCTATGAATGGCATGAAAATACGACATGGCATTTTCTACCTTTGTATGTTCTTTTGTATTAACTCTTCATTGCAACTCAAGTGGATTGCAATGTATAGTTTGAGGTTTGGTTTGAGTTTACATTAATGAGTATTCATATTGCCTTCCAGTTTTCCCAACCAGACATGTTAAATTTGTGCTTTTACTTCCATAATTCAGCTGCTCCTAGCTTTTCACATATATATTTCTTATACATTGTAGATAAATATAAATAACATGATTTACATATGGTTTATTAATATGTCATAATCTCCTATAATATCAATAGCCGTTTATGATAAATGAGGCACAAACACCTCATTTTACAAATGAAGAAGCGAATAATTCAGAAACATTAAATAAAATGCCCAAAGTTACACCATCAATGCATGACAGCCATGACAAGAATCATAATTCCTGTCCTGATTCAGAATTTTTCCTTTACCCCACCCTTATAAAATTGGTGATTTGAATATTTTTCAGGAAGCTCTATTCTACTCTGTCATTCAATGGTTTTATATCGAACTTGATACCAGTCAGTTCTTATATCTATCTATTTAGAATACATTTAGAGGTTTGAATACATTTGTTAAGTCTTATGTGGGCTATCTACCATTATTACATTTTTATTTTTTAACGTTTGTTAGTATTATTAGCCACGTATTCTATCAGATGAAAATCACTATCTCTTTCACAATTTATGAATTAAACTATGAAGGTACTAGATTATGTTAAGTATAAAATAGCTTAGAAAAACTGCCATCTCTACTGCAGTTATAATATATATCACCTTATTTGTACATTTCTTTCATCTCCCATAGTTTTTTAAAATTATATTCTGTAATAAATTCCATGTGCCCTGAATTATGTTACTACAAAAAGCATTTTAAAGTTATTGTGAATAGATTTCTTATTCATTGCATCTTCAGGCTGTCTTTCATTAATATGTCAGTGTGAAATGAATATTTGTGAATTCGCTTTATAGCCTGCAACTTTACTGCATCAGTTTACTCCCTCATAATTTTTCTGGTTAATACCTCAGGACAGTCTAAGAAGACAACTGGCTTCTTTTAAAAAGTGATTTGTTATCCCTTTTGTTGGTGTAGCTTTAATTTTTATTTTCTTTACAAGAAATTATAGCTAGGGTTTCTAATACTATGTCTAATGAGGGTTGTTTCAAGTGGCAATCTCAACATTTTCTCTTTTTAAAGAAAAAACTCCATTGCTTTCTATGTTATTCTTTAGTTTTAAAAATAACTTGTGGATATTTGATTTTTAGTTTCTTTTATAATAGACATTTTCTTATATGATTTCTTGGCATCTACTGAGATAATGATACATTTTTTTTTTTACCTTTTAGTGTGTCATAAGCTATAAAGATAAACCACAAAGAATGCCTGGGTTTGTTCATGTATTCACTCAGCAAACATTTGTTGAGATCTGTTGTCTGTGCTGGTGAAAAGCAAATGAAGTGCTTGCTTATATCAAGCTTAATTTTTGCTGGGATGATAACTTAGTTCAAATGGAAAATCAGTCTAATGTAATATCATATTCTGTATGCTAAAAATGTATTGAAGAATTCTAGGACCACGGTATGGAAGAGAAGGATTAATAATCAGTCTATGACTTGATTTTTTTCCTTCTTGAGGGATACCTGAATCCATTTTGATCTCAACCAGACCTCTTTATAAATATACTAATACAATTTACTAGCTAGAAGTCCTGGAATAATTTAGTTCATCTGAGGAGTCCTTTCCCCAGGGTATACTTGATCAGTTTGGATTGTTTATGGCAAATAACTCTGCAATTTATGGATACATGAGCTGACTGGAGAATGAATATTAGTTACCTAAGCCTTTTAGCTATATGGCTAGCAAGGTCTAAAAATGAAAGACCCCAAAACTAAGTAGATTTCCTGGGCTAACTTTTATAACTTACTGTTAGGCCTCATTACTCCCACCACGAACATATCCTGACATGAAAAAGGAATTAGGAAACTGCTACTCATGGACTGGGGCATCCCGGATATCAATGTGGTGTGTGCTGAAGTTCCTTTCACATATCCTCTGCTAATCATTGGCAAAGCATAGTGCTGGGTAAGATTTCTGTCTCATATGACTCTGACTGGCAATTTAGCCGTGTGTGTAATCATAAGTAAAACACATCATCCTGGGTTTTTCCCAACCCCTCCTCAGCAGACATAACGCAATTTGGTTCCTAACCAAGACAACAGTAACCAATTCAGTTCAACAAACATGTCTTCAATGTCTGAACATGGGTCAGGCACTGAAAATACAAAGGCAAATCAATTATGTGTCTGGCCTTTACTCAGTTATAATCCACTGAGTAAGGGCACTTAGGCCCTTGGAACATTGAAAATGAAATTTGTCTTGCTGACATGAATCTGGTATGAGGCGTGCCTAAGACGAATGCTTGTGGTCCACACACTCACCAAACTTCAGCTTTCTTCAAAACTCAATCCTACCACCACCGATGTCTTCAGCATTCGTATAACAGAGATCCTGGTGCGACATCTGTTTCTGGAATCTCTTACTTAATGAAACAGGAGCCTTACACTGGACTGGAGATGTTTTACAAGCCTTGCAGAAGCCTTGCCGAATTTATAACCCCAGGGCCTACCCTGGATATTTCCTACGGTGAGTTCCTGTACACACTGCTTCCTGTGTCTCTGCCTACAGGCATTCTCTGGCTGTAGAAGCCTGATGGACCTGCTCCTGGGGCATCCGAAAAGTGTGGCATAATTAACACACAAGATCGACATCAACCCATGAAGGATGAGAGTTGCTGGATAAATACTCCAGCTTCCTCTCCCCTCAGTGGAGCCATTAGTTCTGAGCCACGTTCCCCCCAGTCTCTCAGAGCACCCCCTCCCAGAATCTGAGCCTAAATGACCACAGATTTTCATTTTATTGACTTCCCTCCATTTCCCCTCTCATTTCCTCATTCTCTCACCATAGCTCTTGGGATCATCTGCCAAATAAACTACTTGCACACGCAGCCTTGCCTCGTGGTCTATTTTACAAAAATCCAAACTAAGACAATAGAAATTTTTGCAATTTACTTAGCTGTGACAGTTATCTCTCCCGAGGGTTAGATCCCATCCCAGGCCCCTTAGCCAAGAACCGGAGATGTGCAAAAATCAGGATAAACGGGCCAGCTATAATGCCCCGTTTTCCTCAATAGATTGGCTAATTGAGGTGTTTAGATCAGATTCATGTGCCATAGCTTCTTTAGGCACTATACATTAGACTAATGATTAACAGATGTCAAGGCCATGTGTAAAGCCAGATGAATTCTTACATCCCTGATGCCACTCTGCAAGGTTCTCTCACTGCTCAGTACAAGCTGCAGACCTTTATGACATAACAGCATTTTTAACATTGCATTGTCTATATCTGTGAATTCTTTGTCTCTTTTATTACATAATTTTGAGGATACACACTATTTTTGTATTCAGTTCCCAAGACAAAGAGGCTTTCAAAAACAGTTCATGTATAAATGAATGACTAAACAGCCAATATCCCAATCGACATCGCCAAACAGGAGGTCCACCAAGCTCTTCAAGCTCAGTGTATTAAAAACTGAATTCATCATCTCCCAAGTCCCAACTTTCTGCTCTTTTGTTTTAATTCATACCTCAGTGAATGGTTTTATCATTGTTTTTAGCTTACCGATGTATGTTGAAACAGTTTCTATAATATGGAAATTATTCCTTAATGACTTGGTAAATCTTATATACAAACTATATGGATCTGGTGGCTATTGTAGGGGTAGATTTTAGACGACTTGTTTAATTATTATGGCATTACACTGCTATTATACTATTTTTATATTTTCATTTGGATTTTATTAATTTATATTTTTAAGTAATTGAGTCAGAGATGTATAAATTTTAACAATCAGAATTCTGTCCATATAAGAGCCAGGTTTGTTTGTTTGTTTTTTAATTTTATTTTTATTTCTTTCTTTTCTTTTCTTTTCTTTTAATTAGTTTCAAGTATACAGCACATTGGTTAGATATTTATATAGTTTATGAAATGATCCCCCTGCTTGCTCTAGCACCCATCTAGCCATTACATTACTGCTTGTGGTACCATACGTAGTTGATATATAAGAATTCAACATTTGAGTTTGGGTTGCTTAATTGTTCTATTATTGTGATAATCAATTTGCTTGTAAACTTTACTTTCTTTAATACCAAATTAGCAACTCCTAGTCTCACAGTCTACATTAATAGACCTTAAATGATCCAATTATTTTTTCATCTGTAAATACATATTAGGTTTCTATATCTTATTTGATTTGGTATTTTAATACAGCTGTTGCAGCTGTTGACCTTTCTTGTTCACATTTAATTTTATGATTGATTTTTATATCATTCTCTATCACACTGTGTTCATTTTAAATATTTTTATTGACTTGCTCTTTCTATTAATAATAAACTTTGATCTAGTTTTCTAACATCATTATCTCCACTAACATTTGCCTGAAGCTTTACATTTCATAAAATATTATGGAGCATTACTGTGTACATGTTAATTCAATTATTTCCGATATTTCCTAATAGAAATATCTATTGCTAGTCCCAATACTTGCCCTGTCTTAATTCTGCATCTGAGTAACCAGGAAATATCACTACTGTGGGTGGGCCTCATCCAATCTATTGAACATGCGAATAGGACAAAAAGGCTGAGTAAGAGTGAATTCCTCTTGTCTGGCTGCTCGGAGCTGGAACACTGATTCTCTCCTGCCTTTAGACTCAAACTAAAACGTCTCTTTTTGGGTCTCAAGTCTGCCAGCATGCAGACTGAACTACACCATCGACTCTTCTGGGTCTCCAGCTTGGCAACTGCACATCTTGGGACTTGTTGGCCTCCATAATCATGTAATCCAATTCCTTCCTTCTAATCAATCATTCAATCTCCCATTATCGAGCTATCTACATATATATGTTTTTTATTCTCTTGAGAACCCTAACTAATACAATCACAAACTGAAAGTTACCAATTTATTTTCAGGCAATCCAGAATTAATTGGGTTATTGTTGGGAAGGACATCTGCCATTATTGTTTAAACGTCAAAAGAGGCTCAAATGCTGTCTGTTGTGTGTTTGCACTAATAGGAGAGCTTCTTCCTAAATCTTAACAACTGAGTATTTCCTACTGTTTTGTCCTCAGTAGAAAAAAGGCCCATAATCTTCCATGGAGCATATTCTAGCATATTCCAAAAGACCATTATGAAATCCTCCTCAGGTGCTATCTCTTTTATTCTGAAGAATTTCACTTTCTTCATCCTCTCCTCATAGGTCTTAACTTTTTTAATATAAGCCCTATCCATGGTCTCCCCATCCTTTACGTTTTATAAGTAATGAATTGCACAGCACTCAACTAAGCACACTTTAATCAAAGAATATCTCCCAATACTGTGTTCAGTTTGTTAACTGTTAGGACCTAAATATCTCCGGATTTTCTTACATCTACAGGGAATTTTCCTGCTCTGTATCTTTGGGCTTATTTCATTCCTACCTTGGTTATCCTTTCCTCCAACCACTTCTCCATGATGCTAACTTCACTTTAAATTCTGATATTTGAGCCTAAATCACCAACTCAACCGTTCTTAGTCATTCATTTAATATCTAATTAACCCAATGGAGTCAAACTGGTCAGAACTAGTTAAGGACAGAACTGGTCAATGTATGGAGTTACCGTATCTTTTGTCAAAGGTATCTGCTCACTCTCACCCTCCCACTCAGCTTATTTTCCGCTGCTCATTTAAGAAACATCCTCTGCAGAGAAAAAGGAACCCTCATACACTGCTGGTGGGACTGTAAATTGGTCCAGCCACTATGGAAAACAGTATGGAGGTTCCTCAAAAAACTGAGAATTGATCTACCATATGATCCAGCAATCCCTCTACTGGGTATTTACCCCAAAGACTTGAAAATCCATATCTGAAAAGATATTTGCACACCGATGTTCATAGCAGCATTATTCACAGTGGCCAGGACATGGAAGCAACCGAAGTGTCCTACAACAGATGATTGGCTAAAGAAGCTGTGAAACAATGGAATATTACTCAGCCGTAAGAAGAGATGAAATACTGCCATTTGCAACAAAATGGTTGGACCTCGAGATAATCATGCTAAGCGAAATAAGCCAGACAGAAAAAGTTAAAAATCACATAATATCACTTACTTGTGGGATATAAACCTAAAAGCAACAAATGAACAGGACAAACGAACAGAGACTCATGGACATGGACAGTGGACTAGTGGTTACCAGAAGGTAGGGGGTGGAGGGAGGGGGGAGGTAGACAGGGTAAAAGGGGTCAAATATAGGGGTGTAGGTGTAGAGTGAAGTGGGTAAAGGGGATCATATATATGGTAGCTGAAGGAAACTGGACTGTGTGTGATAAACACACAAGAGAATATACAGATATCAAATGATAATGTACACTTGAAAATTATATAATTGTATTAACCTATGTTACCCCAATAAAATTAATTTTAAAAAAGTAAAGAGAAAAAAAAAAAAGCAACGTCCTCTACTCCATCACAAATCACAGATAAGGATATCAAAAAAGTTATCTCCAAACGTACAATTAAAGGATCCCACTTGACAACTCCTCTATGGTATAGCAGTGCATTAATAAGCCCTTATCTGAATTACAGTCTTCAGAAAAGTGCGTACCAGTTCATAAGCATCTAGCTTACTCAGCTCTCCCCTTCATATCTATGAGCTTTCCTTCAATCAAAATTACTGTTTTCGCCCTTTCATTCACCAAGCCCATCTCTCTGTCATAAAAAGAAATTAGATTTGAGAGTGCTTACTTGTTCTAAAGCCACACTAGTTACTGAGCAATATACTCTATATTTCAGGGTATATACAATTTTATCTTATGGTGAGGCATAACCTTATTTTGGCATATAAACAAGCTAATTTATTGATTTGTGATTTCCTTTTAAGTACTGGTACTCTGTATTGGAATATTTTTCATCTGTATTTGCACATTTTATGAATTATCAAAATTATACTAAGCCTTGAGCCCATTATAGGAAGAAAAGAAAATGCTACTCTTTAATTTGACTTCTGGTTTCCTATATTGCTGAGCGGATGAGCTTTAAAGAACTGGGAAAAGAACTGTTGTTGCTGATATAAACAGCTGGTTCCACATTGTAATTCTTAAGATACTTTTCTAAAACAGGCAGCTATTTCAGCCGATGTTTCCTTAAATCGAAAACTTCGTAATGAAAATTGTGTGACCATCATGCATGTTATCTTAAAGCTGCAGTCCCCTTTCAGTGGCAAAGTGCTTGTGGATTTTGTTTATTCCTTTTTAATTTTGGAAAAGTAATACATGTGTTTGGTTTAAAAAATATATAGAATTTGAAGGATTTGGTTCGAAAAGCAACAATCCCTCCTACTCCCTGCTACACACATGCATCTATTTGTAATAGCTTGAATTTATTGTTACCGGTAGTTATTTTCTCAAATCTACGTAAAGTTTATTTCATTCTATTAATTTTAGTTATCTTGGCTGGGTATACCATTCTAAATTTAAAATGGTTTTTCCTTTTATTCCTCTCTCCATTGGCTCTTATCTTCCAGACTGCTATAGAGAAATCTGATGCGAATCTGATTCTATTATTTTTGCAGGTAAACTCCTGCCTGCACCCTCAAAACTTTTGTGATTTTCTTTCATCAGCTGTGTCCCGACATTTCATAATGTGACTATCTTTGTCTTTTTCTATTCCTTTACTCTACATTCATTGTATTCCTTTAATATTATAAACATTCCTTTTTTCAGTTTTAGGGAATATAATTCTAATATGTCTTTGCCTTTTTCTTCCACTTTATTTTTCATTATTGTTCTAGGACACCTATTAGCCAAATGTTAGTCCTCCTGGATGGATCTTTGGAGTTGCTTCTCTTCTCTCATAGTTTCTTCAAATTTTCTCTCTATTCTGAGAGTTCTCCTTGACTTCATGTTCTGAAATTTCTGTTTAAAATTACATGTTGGCAATCACATGTTTAACCCCCAAGAGTTCTTTCTTGTTCTTTAATTTGATTTTCATCATCATGTTTCTCTGCTCTTATGTTATAGTCAGTATTTTCTCATCACTCTGAAGATACCAACTAGAGATTTCCTGGTTATTCTGCTTCCAGAACAATCTTTCTTTGTTCTAGGGTCAATTGGTCTCGTCTCATATCTGTTGCTGTTTCTGTCACATGCCTTTGGTTATACTTTTGTAATTAAAATCGATTGCTGGTCTACATGGAAATCTTATCCTGCTAGCCTTCTCCTTGGATAAGCGACACATTGTACATAGTTGGTGCTTATTTACTGGCCCACTTCATTTTAGAAGGCTCCCAAAATCAAGAATGTGGATACTAGCATCTGTCACAGTAGTCCTACTTCCTCCCAGGCAATTTGTTCATTTTCCTTAAATAAAAGTCTTTCAATTCCTTGTGGTTTGTTTGTTTTTGTTTTGGTTTGGTTTGTTTTCACTTTTGCGTGAGAGTAAAATGCTGGGTGACTTGCCTTACCCTCTGCCCACTGAGCATCGTGAGGGTGGTGTGTTGGATTATGGCGATCCGACTTTCAGAAGCATTCTCTAGGCAATGTTTCATGTCATCAGCTCTTGCGCACTCCACTCCCTCTTTAAATTACCTTTCTAACTTGCACTTTCCATTGTTGTTGCTAACTTTGAGCCTGAAGCTTTACAAGGATCGTCTGAGAAAATGATGCATATCCCTTCTCATTTCCAAGCCTGCTGTTTCCCATTTTGTTTTTTTCTATCAATAGCCATAAATCATCTTTCTTAGATGGCTTGCATTTCTTTCTTCTAGAAATTTGAGAATCTTTTACCATCATCTTATTGTTCTCCCAGGAAAAACAAAAAGAATAACACAAGGGCCTGGTCTGCTTTCACAAACCAAAAAGGTTTATTCTGTTGTTTTTTCCAATACATTGGTGTAGCGCTGATCTACAATGGTGACTGTCAAAGTGTGGCCCCTGGAACCTGTGTATCACCATCA
>NW_011889120.1:1378112-1395620 GCF_000151845.1 Pteropus vampyrus
ATATATACACACGCACACATATATATACATATATATTCATTTTATATACACACACACACACATATCCACTTATTGCTTAAATAAAAATAAAAATAGTTTATGAGTGTTTATTCTTAGAAGTCTGCTAGGTACTGGGAAATTGTAAAAATTAATATTTTTATCTTGAATGGGATTACTAAACTATTGCTGATGAAAAATATATATGAACACATTGACAAGGAACCATAAAAAGCATTTGGTTGCTGGCTGTTTTTTACACAACTCCTCTTGCATCCATGCCTAACTTCCTCAATATTCATTAATTCAAAGAGAGTCACGTGGATTTGGTGAATGTGGTGTTGCCTACTTTTCAGCATACCTCACCTGACCATCCAGCTAATACTCAAATGGTTTGCATTTTTAATTCTTGTCTGCAAAAACATTAGGAAAAATAAGACATCAAAGTAGTAGAGATCTCTTTATTTATTCCAAGTATTTTACATATAGAAATTAAAGAAAAAAGGAAAAAAATCATAATTCTGGACACTAATTTTCGTTGCAATGTTTCAAATGAGAAAACATAGCTAAATCATTGGAATTACAGCAATGTGTGGATCTTAAATCTCCAAAGTTATTAAGCATTTCACAGGACTTGTAAACATGAGTATACAGGGTTACAACATGCAGTTCTATAAATTGTGCACTACACAAATTGTGGGATACAGCACTCACATGGTCCCTGATGTGAATAGAAAGGCTTTGGAATCATGTGTTTCTGAACTCCTGAAAACTGTTTAACTTCACAGAGGTAACTTGGACTCAAATGTGAATGTGCAGTCTAACAGAATGCCTGACCATTACATTATTTGCATCCATGTGCCTGAAAAGGCATCATCAAATGGCATTATTTTCATTCAAATACTACCATCATAACCTGCTGCTGTTCAAATGGCAATCCCCTATTCCAAGCCTCTCAATATTTCACTCTCCCACCCTCCAGCTACCATATCATGCAGGATAAGTCGAAAAGAGCCATGTGACTCAAATGGTATGCCTTGCTTAACTCGACTATGATTAGAGACACTGTGTCTACTACTATTTCATTAAAACAGACAACCATACTTATAGCCATATTCTACTTCTTGCCTAGAAGAAAGATAACTCAATTTACAGTATGATGAAGAGGAAGATGCCCTTCACGAATACCATTTCATATTCCAGGAAAACATACAAGTATGCCTCAGAAACTTCTAGGAAATGGATGCAAAGTATGCCACACATGTATTGAAGGTGAGTTTGGGGAAGATGATTTTTTGAATTAATTCCTTCTTTCCATGACTAGTTGTAGTGTTTTATAATCTTGCAGTCTCTGTCCTTTTTTGACAGCCAACTTCTGATTGACAATGAGAGGAGCATTAGGACAGATGCAAAACACTGTTCAATACATGTGTTTCTTTCCTGAATCTGAAGTGGCATTCAAAGCCAATATTCCAATCACAATCAATGGTCACAGAGCTGGAAGATAGTTCCAAGCAGGCACGAGAAGATTGATTTTATTTCGAACCTTTAGTAGGATCTCAGTCCAATGGTTTTGTACTTCTCAGCAAGAAATATAACCCACTAACCCAGTGGAAGCCTTTGAAGCATGGTCATCACCATGTAAAATGCCAAAAGGAAGTGACACAGGTCATCAGTCTATCCAGTAATTTTCCAGGCCAAGCCTAATTTCAGACATTTTGCACAAGTATAATTTTCAGCCATTCCTTGTCCTTACATGGTCCTATCCCTATGAACATCTCAAGATACACAAATTGCTAGGGGATCACGTTGTTAAGGGAACACCAACCCTCCAAGTCTACCTCAAAAATCCATGTTCAGGATTACCTGACCACGGTTTTCAGTTAGGTCACAAAAGATATGAAATGGTCTATAAGAATACAGTGTGGACCCTTGGGAAGCAGAGGGAACTCAGCAATGAGTAGTTTCATCTGGGCAGCTCAAAGAAAATAAATGGAACAAGCCACCTGAAAACTCTGTCAAAAATGATATAACTTGCAGTCATGGAAAGAGAGATGGTCTTGAAGATGGAAAAATGTGTTGCAAATCCCATGCCTGCCACTTATTACCTGACTGCCTTTGAGCAGACCATTAAACCTCTCTGAAGCTCAGTTTTCTCAGTTGTAAAATTGGAATGATAATTTTTGTCCTGCTAGCTCCAGGACACCAAGGTTGTTGACAGGAAAAAAAATCAGACAAGAAATGTGAATGTATTTTGTGAACAAAGAACTGTATAAAACTTTCTGGGAGACATCAGTCATAGGAGAGGGAAAAAAAGCCTTGAAGTATAATAATAATAAAATGTGCCCATACCGGTAGGAAAAAAACAGGGAACATTTTTAAAAAGAAAAAGCATGGTTTTAAGCGTTCTCACCCTAAGATATATGGTGAGAACACATATATCTTTAGTCACAATGAAGTTTACCCATTAATGGTTGGAAGAAGCTATAATTTATTAAATGAAAGTCTATCTGTAGCATAGAGTGTTAGTTGCCTACTGCCCATTCAATCTTCTTCTTCCTCATAACGAACCTTGTATTATAGATGGTAGCAATATAGGAAGGGAGAAAATGAGGGAGGTATGGAGCAATGGAGGAAGGGGGAAAGGAGGGAGCGAGGAAGCCTAAAATTCTGTCTATTATAAATAGCAGTCGTCAGTGAGATGCAAGCAAAAGTCTCGGGGTAGGGGCGCTTCTAGGAACTCTTTAAAGGGGACTAATTCAAATGTCATCACATATCTTTCCTTCTCCCAGCTGTCTGAGATGTGGCCATGAAGACCGAAGTTGCAGCAGCCATCTTTTGCAGATGGAATCCAAGAACTAAGGTGGCAAGGAGAATGATAGTAAATGTCAGTGAAACCAGCATACCTGCCCTGGACTGCAACCTAAGCATCCATTTCTATTCTTATTGTAGTGATAATATACTATCCAGACTTTATTATATAATAAAGGTTTAAAGTTCATTAATAAAGTCCTATTGTAGAAAACTAAACTGGGGTCAAATAAGATATCACATCACTACATTCAAGACTATCTCACATCGAACTCCCTACTCCATTATCTTAATTAATATCCGTAAGTGTAGTTTTGCCTTTTTTTCCCCCCCAAATTCCAGGCAAAGCCAGAATACATTCTATTGGCTTCTACAGGTATTAATGTTGCCAAGACAGCTGGAGAAGACTATGAAAGCTCATTGAACCTTGCAGTCAAGCTTTATGTGTACTCAGAGAAAACAGCTGAGAACTCCGAATCCTGATTTACATAATAAGGACAAACTTGCATTTCAAAGCCACACTTAGTTCGAGCACCCAGTCTTCATACAGTGATAACAATATCTAGTAGCAGCTACTCCAATTTCTTCTCTAAATATTTATGCCAGATTTCAGTGGGAAAGCTACTCATCATACTGGACTAGAATTAGTTTAAACGCATCAGCAAACTAAGCCATAGTCCCACTTATTTTCAGACATAAAAGCATCATTCTTATTATGATGAGCTGGCATCTGTGTGAATAGAGTACAAATTATTCCATTTTTCTATATCCAAAGGGCTATCATTACATACATAGGGTTTCTAATTTGTATTATTTTAAAATTGGATAAATCAAGCCACTTGCATTATACCTCACCATTCTGCCTTTGATCGTGGTTATTTGAATGAATGTCACTTTTTTCTCTTCAAACTTACAAGATCTTTATAGACAGAGAATCTCAGTCTTTTTATCCCCAAAGCATGGAGCAGTCTGCCTTGCACAAACATTCAGTAAAAGTAGCTTCAATTGAACTTACTCAATTGTTTAGCATATTTATGTGGTAACTTTTATTAGAGAGACAGACATGGCTTAAGGGTCCAGAGAATTTCAGTTGTGCCATTCTCTACCACATGAGCTGGGGTATAGCAATTTCTCTGAGCTTTAGTTTTTCACCAGTAAAAACTCCACAATACTTTTTGTTCAGCCCATCTCTTAGTGTCATTGGGTGGGTCAAATGAGGCAAATCTCTCTAAAATACCTTTGGTAAGATATTCTTTGTTATGTGTGTCTCTACAGTGCAGTATATCCAAGATACTTGTTTTCAAGTTCTTTGTGACACTGTTGGTTTCCCTCTTTATTCCTAGGGAATCTTTGCTTTGTTTGTGAAGTCATATCCTCCAACAAAGCACTACCTCGCATCTTTGTCACTATGATTCCACTCATGCTAACTTGCAATTACTTGACCAGTGGTGCCTTTCCAGCAGAAGAAAGGAATTTAGGCTCCCTCTTTATAAGTATGTCTTCTTTCAGATGTAAAGGAAGATCTGAGACAAAGTAGAGACATCCCATACATCTTCTGCAGAGGGCCTTAGCATCAGTAATTCAAGATCATGAGCAAGGGGGAAAAATGGGGCAGGAAACGTAGGTGGATTCTCTGACTCCTACATATAATTGTTTTGTAAACGAATATAAAAGCATTCTGTAAACTGTATATCTAGAGCAAGTGGAAATTTCTTCTCGGGCTACATTTAATCAGTACATCTTCATTTGACATGTGGAGGGTTCTGGGACTCTGGTATATCCATATGCATATGTGAACATAAACTGCAGAACCAAAAAGAATTCGTATTTGAATCAGAAACCATTTGGTATTATCAACGACATAGAAAACATAGGAACTGTACTCCCTTGCAGATATTCTAAATTAAAGGCCTTACTTCAGAATTTTGGCTAAAGCAATAGACAATACTATGATGGAAAAGACTCATTGAAATGAGTCCTTTAATACCACAACTGATCTTTCTGAATCATTTGAAATATGTTAACCAGCTTAAGATCAAACTAAAACACATCAGCAATACGATAAATGCATGGTCCACGACACTATGGATACCCACAAAAGAATAACATGCTCTGCCCTCAAGTAAATATAATCCTGTGGTGCCTCTGGTAACTTAATTAAAATAAAATTAGGGAAGGCAAAAAAAATATTTAAGACTGCTTCTCCTCCCTCGTTTTTCCATGGGGAGAAAACCAAAAATTGTATATCATCTTAATAATTGTTTTACTTAACATTTACTGAGCACGACTTAATAAAAAAGATCAGATTACCAAATCAGACTCATATGAGTCATACATATTACCCGGTAACATGCTTTGCTGATAATTTCAAGGATATAAGCAGTCAGAGGCACAGGTGAAGCAGGGGGAGGTTCAGGATATGAAGTGCAGGTTTCCCGACCCCTCCCTGCCCACGTTAGATACGCACGCTCTGACCTGTGATCAACGTTCTCAAAGTCGGGTGTGAAGGCACAGCATACAGTAGGGAGTATTTTAGGTTATGAAACATCTCCATTTCCAGGCAGATGGTTACGCAACTTGATATTTTCCAGAGAGCCATGCCCCATAAATCCAGGGACCCTAGATGTGTTTACCATACATAGCAATCCTAAACCAAAGACACCCTTTCAAAAGAAGTCCATAAACATGACTTCTCCTTCTCACGCACACCATTAGTCTGCTCACCAGATCATTTATTAGCATGTTTATAAGGAGATTAGGCCCGGTCATTTGCCTTCTTGCCTTCCTGTAAACATTCCCCTGGTTACGAGAGAGAAATGACGAGAGAGAAATGAATTGCAGACCAGCTGCTGAACCCTTTCCTTCCCAGAGCATTTATCACCATCCAGGAATGATTCCTAAATTCTTTACACGTGTAACTTCATGCAATCCTTTCAAGTTTATGAGGTAAGTACTATAGTTCCACTTTCTAAAGAAAGAAATTCAGGCATGAAAAGATTATGCAACATGCTGAAGGTCCCACAGCTAGAATATGGCAGACTAGGATTTAAGATCTAACATGTTGGCTTCATATTCTGTTTCTAAGGCATGATATGATTCACTTCTGCAATTATAAATCTTTCCATAATCTTTTGAGATTTATACTACACGCTTAGGTTTAAGAAGGACAAGGATTCTGTGAGTTCTTATATCTTCAACTGTGGTGGATTACAGATGGATGAAAACTGTTTTACATTTCTCTCATTGAGAGTTGGCAACCTTCGAATCAGGCCAGGCCTCTGCCGGTCCTCACAGATAATAGAAACAGTGGAAGTGACACTGTGTTTGTTACTGGCCTAGGCTTAAAGACACCTGGCAGCTTCCCCTGCCATCTCTTGGTGCCCTGAGCTACCATGGAAGAAGTGTGACTACCATGATGGAGAGACCACGTGGAGATGTACCGAGAATGGAAAGGGAAAATGACTCAGCTGAGCCCATGTCTGCAGACATCCCTGGTAAGGTGCTGGGCGTGAGTGAAGTCATCTTGAACTCCCTAGACCAGACTGGTTAGCAGCTAAATATCACTGAGTGATCTCAATCCACAGTATGTGGAGCAGAAAAATAATCCAGCGAGCCTTGCCTAAATTCCTGACCCCAAAATCATGAAAAAAGAGGCACTGCCTCTCATTCCCCACGACATGCCTGGGCACAGAAAGGGAATCCCTAGAATAAAATGCTACACCACAAGGAAAACAGTGAGCCTGCCTTTTTTTAAACCACCTTATTTAAATGTGGGCATTTTTAAATAATGTATTTAATACATTGTATGCTCTCCTCTAAAAAGTTTAGGACATTTAAAAGTCCAAGAGTTCAGGAAGGTTACTTAAGACGATGCCAAATGAGTTTGCAAGACTCCCAAGCACAAGCAATGAGCGTGGGTGAGAACTTTGAGAGAGTCACATGTTTGTGTTTTCAAAGGAAAACTGCGTGGGTGGTTTAAATTACACTAAAGCACATTTAAATTGGTGCAGCTACGTTAATATTAACCACATCTACACTATGCTAAATTTCTCAAAATGAAAATGTGTCCATATCTCTCTAGGTAGGAGCTGTGGGTGTTGCCTCAGAGCTAATGAATCTATTTGTCTCTCCCATGCCTGAAACCCCATGAACTTCTTCAATTAGGGACAGAGAATTTGATATCACTCTTGACCTCGCACATCCTCACAGCACATATCTCACCCCATTCTATCTCTTTTTCCTTTCTTTTTCCTTTCTGCCTGATCTTATCGCATCCTCTCTACTTACTCCTTTCCAATACATAATAACACACGCCACACATGTGCACAAGCACATACACACACACACACACCCCCCCCACACACACACACAGGCATGCAAAGCAATAACAATGGTAGCAAAAGAAGCAGTATCATTCTGTCGGGCCTGCTTCTACTGTTGAAGCCATCAGACACCATCAAAATGTTAAGCATTTAGATCTGTTATGAATGGCAAAATCTCTTAAAACCTTCAGCTCTAAGATGTCACATACATTAAAGATAAATCTGGCCCACCGAAATATGACAATTAAGCACACTGACCATTAAATTAAACATAAAGAAACAAACCACAAAGATTTTATAAATGCTACTTACTGTATCAATTACCCAATCATTTACCCATCTAATGTTTACTGAATGTGTATTCTCACGTTGCCCCATCTGGGCAATGCCATTCTATTGGATATACTGCTCACACTAGCCCTGTGAATTAGGCACCATTTTATCCACTTCCTCAGCCAGATGAGGAAACAGAAGCTCCAAAAGGGTAAATGTACAAAATGATACAGATATTCTCAAGTAGTAACCAAGAGCATGGTCTCTTACATTTACCGTCCTTTTAAGACATCCGATTCCGGCCCAGTTGTAAAGATTTCGTCCTCATAATTGCAAAAGATTCATATTATTCACAGAAAATGGAAAGCCAGTCTTCACAAGCTTGTAAAACTTTGATTATCAAGAAGCCCCACTACAAACTGCCTACTCAAAGCCCATACCATGAACACTATATGTTGCACTACCCACTCATTCAGTCAAGTAACTATTTGGTCTCTTAAATATAGAGGACCCAATGTCTCTACAGGAAGCAAGAAAGCATTGTGTTATATAATGTATACTAAATATGAATACAAAACAGTCCTGAAGGATTGTGCCTCAATTATTTTCACTGCCCTTAACTCTATGTTTCAAGTCCTACCCATTATTCTGGATACTTTTGCCAGTTTCAAACCAGGAAAAAACTTAAAGGACATTACCGCAAAGGAGGAGAAAAATATAAATAGCTAATTATAGGCTTTAATGTTTTGCTTTTCATCAGAGTATTCTCAGCTGAGCAGTTAAAAAATAGGCACATTTTCAACGAATTACAGATAAAAAAATTAAAAAGCGAATGGTGATTCATCTAGATTTCTGTCCAATGTAGATCTGGGAATTAAAGTTGCTAACAAAAAAAAAAAAAAAAGGGTATGGACACAGAAATATACCGTATTTTCCTAAAGAATTTGCACTCAATATATTTAGCTTCTTAAGAAGAGTACATTACTAAAAATTAATCTGTAAAGATAAAATTCAGAATCTGATTCAAATACAATCATAATCCTCACTACTAAAATGAAATTAAAAGGCAATTTCACAATCGTTATGCCCTAAAAATATTACCCACCACATTAAATCCACTGCAGCACATTCAAATAAAGACCTGCTAAAGGAATTAGCATATGAAAAGAATAAATCTCTACTTCCCTAAAGTTCTCTGTAGCATTATGATCACAGTAGCATTGTTACTTACCTAAAGTTAACTATAAGAACATCAGTTTCAAATGTACAACAAAACACCAACTCTATCAAACCTTAAATCCGTCATTGTAACTTTCTTCGTAAAATATGCTGCTGTGGCTATTTTAGTGAATATATCTAACCTAACTAGATTTCTTGTGATAAAATTTATTTACTGAAATAAGACCTCTGTTTTAACTCTCCATCACTCAACCTTTGGCATATGTCTACATTATCCATGAAAATTTAAGACCCAGATGGTATCTTTCTTAAATACAATATATTTGCTTAATAAATTTTACCTCAAAATTGGTTTCTGGCTCACTCTTCCATTTTGAAACAAAACAATGTTCAATAAGATACAGCTTTTGAAAATGTTAATGGATTTCAACCAAATCTAATTAGAGGTAGAGCTTGAGAAAAGAGATTTCACAGAGTCTGGTCCACTCGTCTGTTTATCAGCAGTGATAAAAAACAGTACTTCTACATAGACAGTTAATTTCAAGAATCATTTATTGAGCACTGAATTTCCTAAAAGATATGCAATATACAAAATGAATCCTTTGTCAACCTAGGAACTTGCTCCATATTGGGTCACAGATATTGTTCAGAACATTTTGTGAGCCAGAATGAAAGTACTAAAATCTCTTTCAGATGCATGCAATTCCACAACTGCTCCTAAGACCTTCGAGGAATAAAGCATTCTCTCATAGGAAAGGGCTTATTTTATATCCAAAAGACATAGAAACTTTTTTATACTATTCCTATTGTTTTTCTGGCTACCTCTAGAATTGTAACATACAGGATTGTTATGAGACTCAGCGCATTTACATTTCTTATCTACACCATGGCAGCAGAGTAATAGGAAATAGCAGCTGGGAGAGAGGCTTATTAATGGTGGTTATGACCTACAGTTAATGAGCACATGGTAGGCCTGCCTTTCATCAACTGTAAAAAAAAAAAAGAGATCATTTTGTGTGCTTCTAGGTTTACTATGAGAATCAAATGTTGGTAGGAATTTTGTATTAGTGATAAAGTGCTATATGACTCTACTCCAGTATATAATAAAGTAGACTCTTATGCCCTTGGACAAGTGGCATTCACCGTTTCACTAGAACCTAAATTTGGAGGGACCTTCGGGTCTTATAACCCAATCTCCTACTCAGTGTCAGAATCTCCCTACTATATCCGACCCAACAAGAAAGAAATTCTTGCTGTGAAAAGCTTGTAATTTGGGGGCCTGTAGTCCCCAGGGCATTGGCACCCGGCCACCACAGCCGAGAAGGGAACCTCCTTAAGCTTTGATCTGGTAGAAGCAAGAAGCAATAGGCAAAGGAGAAAACCAGATATTAAAACTCTTGACCTATCTCTATCCTTTTCCAGGTTTACCCTCAAAGTCGATTTTAATTGTAATATAAATCT
This sequence comes from Pteropus vampyrus, assembly GCF_000151845.1. NCBI lineage: Eukaryota > Metazoa > Chordata > Mammalia > Chiroptera > Pteropodidae > Pteropus > Pteropus vampyrus. Next base: position 1,388,156 of record NW_011889120.1, read on the forward strand.
CAGGAATAATATATTTCCCATCAATCAGCACAGTCCTGGTACATAATAGGTGCTCAATACATTCTGAATGTTGAATAGGTAAAGCAAAGGTCCTTTTGCCCTTCCAAATGTCCCTTTATATTCTAAGATTTGGAGTCTTCTTAAAAGCAGAAAAAGGTTAAAATATTAATAACAATGATAACTAAGAGTTCAAAATGAACATGGGATCCCAAGAGGTGACTTTTTAGGATGATTCATTTCTGTCACAATGTAAATAAAGATATCAGAGACTTTTTCCTGTTGGATAATGGGGAAAGGGTTAAAGCACAGAGAAGGAACTAGTTGAATAGATCTGTTAGACTTCTTTCTGCTTAATTATAATCTGGTTCAGAATAATTTGAGGTGGGGTTCTTTTAGAAATGTGAGTTTTTGTTGGTCCTGAAAGTAGAAAAAGAGCAGTGAGACAGAATTACAATGAGGAAAAAATGATAGTACTATGATAACTGGTTTGCAAGAAAGTAACATCAACTTCTTTTAAGACTAATAATGTGCTGAACTCTTGGGAACCTACTCTTAGAAGAATTAAAGACGATAAAGGCATGGATACTGCATGGAACTTGCAAGGGAACACTAAGCATTATCTCTGCAAACCCAGAGAGATCAGTGCAATGTCTAAGTGCTAGAAGCAGCTCTTGGCTGAGGCTCCAGGAGGTAATCCACAGCAAGAGGACTCTCTTTCCACCTCTGTCCATTCTCCTTCCCTCCTTACTCGCGTTTCCTTTCTCCCTTTCCTCCCTCATCAATGAATGTGAAATGCATCTATTTTCTTTTATCTATGTTCATAATACTTGGAACAAAGGGTGGGAAGGAGACAGTCTTTCACCAGAACTAAAACTGTACTATACAGTCACACACACAACTGGAGATGATAGCACAAGATGGTTCTCACTTTTCCCACTGACCTATCCATCAGTCCATAGAGAGCTCATATTAAAGGAGGTAACCTGGAGTCCCTCCTCTTTAATTTCCTTCCCCTCACTGTCGACTCCCTGTGTAAAGTTCCCCTGAAGTATTATTAACACTGTGGCTGTCAGTTGATTGGTTCAATCTGGATTTCCCCTGCATGGAGCTGGAGGAGAGACAGAGGCACTTCTGAATAAAGCGAATAAAGCCACAAAGTGAACACTCGGAGCATCTACAAGCCAGACATGAGACAATGTGAATGAATTTTATAAACATCATATTGAACGAAATAGGCCATACACAAAAGAACACTTATTACATGGTTCTATTTTATATAAACTTCAAAAATAGGCAAAATAGACCATGCAGTTACATGAGGATGGTAGTGGCCTTGGGGTGGAGTGAAGTGGTAACTAGAAGGGATGTCTGGATCCAAGAAATGTTCCATTTCTAGATCTGGTCCTAATTACAAAAGCGTGTTCCCTCTCAGAAAAATGCGTATTTACCATTTACATGTATATTTCAATAAAAAGTAAAATTAAATAAATAAATGGAAATCCAGTAGCATTTATAGTATATAGAAACTAACTTTAAAAATACGGTTGACCCTTGAACTACAGGAGTTTGAACATATATGCTGCGTGTAACTGGACCTGCATAGTTCGAACCCATGTTGTTCAAGGGTCAACTGTAGTTACTGTGGGAAAAAAAAAAAACAATAAAAAAATTAAATGCTAGCTGGATTCTTTGGCTTGCGGAAGGCTCCTACTTTGAAGTCTGCTTTCTCTTCACTAAATATGGAAGCTTGCAAGTAGTGACAGGCTCTAAAGAAACACTAGAGTCAAACTGAGACTTCCTCCTTGAGGTAAAGTAGATGGTTGATAGAAAATAGTAAAGAGATTTTCTCACCATGTAACTCAGTGCTTTTTCCTACCCTAAAGTCATCTTTTTTCCTCCCTTGGATTCAGTGCCATGTGATCCACACTTCTGTGAAAAACAACATGTAACTTAGATGACCTTCTGAAGGCAAGAGTTTCCCACATTAATGCCATGCTCCATCTCCTTTAATCGAACCCCTCAAGTATCAGATGAGCATTCACTGTGGCCTGTGGACCTACAAACTGGTGCTCCAGCACTCTCTACAAGTCATCAGTTCTTCCACGTGCTGATTCTGCTGAACTTGAATCTCCGCCCACTTCCTCCCTGAGCCCCAACCTGAAGGTGCTATTGTGACGTGTGTACCCTATGCAAGCACGTAGAAAACTTAAATACATTTTTATAAAACTTATTTAAAAATCGATACAGAAAAGCCTCGTTGAATAAGCCGATGATACGGAGAGCTGTTAAATAAAATAGTAGCCAACATTCTCTAAAACATCTTTAATAGAATGCGGGACATCTGTCTGGTTAGGTTTCGGCTTAGTACACCTAGTGACAAGGAGGGTTTGAGAACTTGAGAAGTTCACTGGTCATGTCTACACCTACGTAAATCTGAATCGATATTTAAAAATGGGAAATATGGGCATGTCGAAATCAAATATGCAAAATTCAGAAGTAATGTTTATAGCTGAAAGTCTTCCAAGTGTATGAAAACATGTTTTCTCTGCACTTTCAAAGAACAAAAGTTTCTAGTTTAAATGGGTTCCCTACATTCTCCCTTCATCCACAAGTCTTTTTTTCCCTCACAAGGAGCTTTGAAACAACAATAATTCAATATTTTCTTATGCATTTATTCATTGCTATGCTCTTATAAATAAGAGCTGGGTAATAGAAAGGGTTAGTTTTATTTTGTAACACTGACGCACCCTTTTATATCTGTATGTCTTTAAGTACATTGTCCATTTTGTTGGTAAGGTTGTCGGAGTTCTCTAAATCCTTGTTGTCTTTTTTTAAATTTTCAATTACAATTGACATTCAATATCATTTTATATTAGTTTTGGGTATAAATCTTGGTTGTCTTACATGAAAATAGCATTTTTTTCTGATTGTGTAACTATTTCATGCTTATTGGACAATGTTCAGAAAATACAAGTTAAAAATATAGGTAATACATATGAGAAAGTAAAAGTAGCCCACAGTAGGGTTTTCCAAAGTTAATTTACAAAGTGGGTAATTGATCCAACTGCCGTTCTGTGGGTAGGTCTCAGGCCTCTTTGCTCTTTGGCCAGCGGGTTTATGGTCAAATCATCCTAATATTCGTTGTCCAGTCCCTGGGCTTCTCTCTGTTCAAGTTCAGCAGAGGACAAGCGCGTTAATGATTTTCACCTTCCTTTCCAGAATATTAAAAGGTGGGGCAAAAAATAATATATGTCTTCTAATCTAAATTCTATTCACATTGTATATTCCAATCTTGCAGCTATATTATCAAACATTCTGCAAAATATCAAGATCAGATACCTAAGAAAACTTGAATTATATGGAAAGAAGGAAGGGGAGGGATTACATATTTCGCTTTTATCACAATGACTCCAATTTTTGGCTACCGAGTAGAACATCCTATAATTTGGTATGTTCAGATTTCTATTTTACACTACAATTTGGAATATAATGATAGCAACAATGTATTTTTCTTTTTAAGACTCTCTCCAGTACAGAAATACCTACAACCATCTCAAGAAAAAAAGAGAAACAATTTATCATATGCCACTAGTTTGGAATTTTAAACAAAGAAAATGAAATTATATTATAATTATAATTTTGGCTCAATCCAAGGGAGAAAACGCTAACAACCAGAGTGCTAATGGTAGAATGGGCTTTGTTGTAAATTAATGAGCTCTCTGTCATGAAAGAAACACAAACCAAACCTTAGAGCCATTTTCTGTATATGTGATCTGGATGTTTCCACTGAGAGAAAGACAGGACTGAATGAAAGCTCTTGCTCTCTCAAATACAAGGTTTTACAATGCCCAATGGAGAATCCCCATCAAGACCCCAGCTCCTCTAACATGCCACACAATATTTCTATAAAGTGGTGAAAGTCATGATATACAATAGTATGGATGGTTAAGGATACAGGATCATTTCCTGTAGATTTCTATTTAAGTTAGCGATTGCCTAAACTTTGCGATTTTTAGTTTGACCATCACATGTGCCTCTAGAGAACTTTGAATGTGTCACTTTCCCAACATTCCCCACTTAAAAAAAAAAAAGGGTAATACTCCAGAGAAGTAGAATGCAAGCTTTTTGCTATCTCTTTAGAAAATCAAAATAGGAATTCAGAACAATTATTCTATAATGTAATTAGGAAAAGAGCAAAAGCACTAGGTTTAGACACTGTCTCTTCACATTTACTCCAAATTCAAGCAACCAAGAGGCATGAAAAGCCTGAATTGAAGAAGCCACTACAACCTCTTGTGATCATGCATAAAATTTATTCATTAAGTCATTGAACAGACATTTATTGAGCACTTACTATGCATTAGGCATGCTTCTAGATGAGGGGTCAGCAAATGTTTTCTATAAAGGGCCAAAGAATAAAGGCCTTGCTTTGCAAAACATATGGTCCCTGTCACACCTATTCAACTTTCCTGTTATAATGTGAAAGCAGACACAGGCAATACACAAATGAATGAGTGGGGCTGTGTTCCAATAAAACATTATTGATAAAAACAGGAGGCGGGCTAAATTTGGCCTGTGGACAGAAGTTTGCCAACCCTGGTTCTTAACCTTTGACATATATCAATGAACAAAACAGAAAAATCAAAATCCCTTTCCTCATGGAGCTCATATTCTACCAAAACCAGTAAAAAATTAGCATATGCTCCAAATACACACACACACACACACACACACACACACACACGTATTTATTTCTAAATTATATGTCTATAATAGCATGTCAATATATTGTACATCTCATAAAATTTATGCATTAATCATAGTAAATGTGACAAATATTTTAAAATAAATTTCATATTTTAATTCTTGATACATTTATGATTTATTCACTTTTCACCAAAACTCTAATCATATTTTAGTGAGGGCAATATTTTTTAAAATCTTGGTTTACCATTTTGTGATCCAATTTTAAATCAGTTGTTTCAGATTTTTTGGTTTTAATGGCTATCATGGTGGAAAATGCATCTCACAATGATATATAGCTACAAATGGAAGAACCGTATGATTGGCTGTGCTTATTAAACCATGATTACCATTTTAAAATCTCATCCTCCAATTATGCAAAGAATTTCATTAAATTTTTGGCTTATATATTTATATCTTCCCTAGTGTAAATGAGTTGTTACTGCCAACTAATTGGAAGGTAAATCTTGTAAGGTAAATAAACATTTGTTGACTGACTGAATAAATGAATAAAAATTCACTGAAAGCATTTGAAATATTCTTAAAGATGTTTCCAAGTTGATACAAAGTATGCCGATGAGAGTTTTTTTATATGTGGCATACTTACAAGATTTTAAGCAATAACCTATCATTACTAAAATTTAAGGCACATAAACAAAATATCTAACAGAACACTGGGGAAGAAAGGAATGAGGAGGTCACTGTCAAGGTCTCCATGTAGTAGAATGCCCATACTTCCCCCATCACATAAGTGATGTAACATGTGTCTGTTAAATAGTCAGAACAAGTGAGGGCTTCAAGGTCAATCCTTATGGTTAACATCAGTAAAGTTTTCTTTTATTTTAAAAAGGCACAGTGTTGCACAGACTCAATGGATCACCTGGTGCACTGTTTGTGGTGCATGGTGGAGACAACCACTCTTCAGAGCTATTTATTTTGTCTGTAGTTTGCATTTGGAGAGTGCCCTTTCCAACACTATTGTCTATCTGTACAGGATTTCAATCTATATTGTTAGATGTAACTGCTAGATTCTGTCAATCTAGTTCACCTTCAGTGTGTGCATACTCTTGAGAGTAACAATTTCCCATCACAGCACACTTGGTATAATAATGCAGAGAAAACTCAGATTAAGTGAATCTTTCACTCAAGCCTAACTCGGTCACAACCATTTGATTGGCTACTTTCAGTTTCTAACTTCTATGCCTGCTCCAATCTGGAAATTGAGAATCAGCAAACTTTAACTATCTGAACTGTTTGGCAGAACCTTCAAAACTTCAGATGAACTTTAGCCAAGTTTTCTCCGTCCCTAATGAGAGGTTATTAATCAATAGTATGTTTGTAGTGATGAAAGGGCTGTTTAGAATTTTAATAAATGTCATCTAGAAAATTAACAAAAAAAGTAATTAGGAAGATTTATTACCTGATTCCCTATCACCTTCATGGTCAAACCAAAGTAAAATGTAGTAAAGAATGAGGATGACTGAAACCTGAACATTTTATGAATATGCCCTCAAAACCTTCCTCAAATAGCCAGAAAGTTCAGTATTCTTTCTTCCTGATCAGGTAACACCTTATAGCATTTTTCACAAAGATAGGGTAAATGTTTTATTTCCCCAGCCCCTCGTTCCACTCTGGAAATAAATTTAGACCAGGGAATTTTGTCTTTTTTTTCTTTTTGGTATCCTCTAACACATAGTAGTGTTCAATAAGCATTTGCTGAAATTAAATAAAATGTTGTAGAAGCCACAAAGGCTATTTTCAATTTCCATGGTGGTTCACAATGGAAGAAAATCTTAGAACACTGACCTTTATCATGTGTTCCTAAAAAACAACAACAACAACAACAACAACAACAGGTAAGAAATATTTCCTTCTTCTTGTAATAGTTTTAATTCAGGAAAAATCACGTCTGAATATTATTAAGCCCTGTAGCACTGAATATTCTTCCTCAAATATATTTCAAATACATGAAGTTTAAAAATGTGAAATAATTTGGCCTACCTTCTTATAAAGGGGATAGTTAAAACTGTCATTATTTGATATCATTGACCTCATAAAAAAATCTAAAGAAATCACAAATGCAAAACTACTAAGACTTCAGCAAGGCAACAGAGTATCAACGGAATTTTTCTATGTCGACAACCACCAACTACAAAATATAATCAAACATAAGACACCATTAAAAAGAACATCAAAATTCTATAAAATGTCTAATCTAAGAATTAACTTCCCCCAAAATACACAGGATTTCTACAGAGAATTTTTTTTTAATTCGGTGAAAGAACATACAAGAAAATCTGAGTAAAGGAAGAGCATTCTATGCTCCTGAAGGGAAGGCTTAATGTTATAAAGATGCCAAATCTTCCCAAATTTTCTATACCCAAATCAATTCCAATCAAAATTCCAGAGGGATTTATTTTGATGTACTTCATAAACCTCTAAAATGTGCATAGATATACATGAAACCTATATAATTTTGTCAATCAAAATCGCCCAAAATAAATTTAATAATGAAGAAAAAAATAAAATGTGCATAGATACCTAAGAGTTTCTAAACAGCTAAGTCAATTTTGAAAAAGACAACCAAAGAGTAAAGAATTGCTCTACTATGTATTAAGACATACTAAAAGACATAATAAAGAGAAAACGGTCTTGGTGCGTGAATGAAAAAATAGAGCGGCGGAGAAGAGAGAGTCATAACAGAACCATGTCCCTCATATAC
>NW_011889120.1:1398080-1404359 GCF_000151845.1 Pteropus vampyrus
AGAATATAAAAAATTGTGGTGCTGAAAAATAAGCAGAATGAGATTCACAGCACAATATTACCAATACTTGTGTTTATTAAAAATTCATACACCCCAAAAAATATCCATTTTCAAGAGCACATAGAAATGAAGGGTAGACCTCAACCAATTAAATGTTTGCCTATGTGTAGGGGAGAAGATTATAAATAGGGTCTGGAGGAAAAAAGAAGGAAAAATGAAGAGATCGAGGAAATAAGACAGGGACATGTGCCTTGAGCTGAGGAGTATAATTCACCCTACCCTTTAAATCTGACTTAATAATAATCTCCAACAGCAGAGCAAGACTGGTTGTACTGGGTCGGATTTTAGACAAAAATCTGCTAAAAACTACAGTGTGACACTGGCCAAGTTACAGATGTTTCTGTAACTCAGCTTATTAATCTTTCAAAGTATGTTCTGAAATACAGTCAATGACTTGGGATCAATTAGGAATATATTTTCAGGCATAAGAGGTTTTTCAGAAGTCTTAACAAATCACATAGAGGTCATTTTAATTAAGAGTAGAACATGAGTATTTGAAAAAATATATTGTAACAACATGAAGGTTCCTAATATGGTGCTTAGGAAAAAATGAAGATTTTAAAAATAACCTGTAAAGTAAATTAAAGAAAACATATGCAAAACACCAATACATATTTTACAATAAAAAAGACATTAAAATGGCTGCCTACGGGGTAACGAAAGAGGAGTATGGGAGGAAATAATTCATTAACTAAGTTTTCATATCTACATTTAGATTTAAAATAAGGCAAATAAGTACTTTACCAAAATAATTACATTTCGAAGAGAAAAATAAGATATTTGAACCATTCAATTATTCACATATTATTAAAATATTTTAGTCCCTATAAAGTCCAGGGATTGAATCTGATTTAATACAATAATAAAACCACCACAGGTCCAATGGCAGAATGCTGGAAAATCATCAAAGACTTTATTTCATTTCTTTAATATAACTGACATCTGAGTTCAGTATTGGTTGACTAGTGTGTGCATCTCTTTGCTTGGCATTCTCATTTAATAATGTAGTCACAGCTGTAAAACTTGAGATACTGTCACAAGAGACAGAGAATGCTGAAGCCTGAAGCTGAACTAAAATGCTATGAGAATATTAGCTCTTTTGGGTAAAAGAAATATTAAAAAGTCAGCCATGGCCTAGGTTTCCACACATCAGGATCCTTTACAGATTGAACGAAAGACTAACTTTAATTTCCAACTCCCCCAGAAGATAACCTTAAGAGACTGGAAACGAAAGACTGCCCTGCATCCCTTATTCTCTCCCATTCGGAACCTGATAAAAATTAAGGCAACTTGCATTTTAAGTCAATGACAGTAACATCTGTTTACTGGTTTTTACTTTCTAGGATTCTAAAAGGGAGGGGGAGAAAAAGAAACAGAGATCTGAGTTAGCCATATAAATAAAATTCTTAAAAAACTCCACTGCAGCCCAATGATCCTAAGTGCTGAGATTTGAACGTTAGTGAAGGCTCCAGTTGAACACAAGCAGAGAGCAATCCAGCAGATCCAACTTCTATTCCTAATTAAAACTTAACGTTTCGTGAGTAACCTCACACTTTAGGTTGTCTCTTTTTTAGAGATATTAATATTTACTAGGTTCCCTGAAATAGCAAAACAATTTGAGTTGATATAATGCATAAAGGAAAAATACATTTTTGAAATCTCCCCAAATAAAAAATGTAATTCCCACAACTCTTTTCCAGTATGAACAATCTTAACTTCACTCTTTAACCTTTATTTGAATTTTTTAAAAATGTAATATATGCATTAGAGTCTTCTCAAGAAAAGATGAATCAAGAGATAGGCAAAGTGAAATTCAGCAACATGTTCTTTTCTCCTGGTTGGTAGTTGGCAATTAGAGGGAAAATTCCAGTGATAATAATATGAACTGGTAAATATGTATTAACTTTGGTAAGTACTTAACTACATGCCAGACATTCTTTTAAGTACTTATTTAACTCTTACAACAACCCTATGGTGCCAATGTTATCCCCTTTTTACAGAACTTTAGAAATTGAGGGATAAGTAACTTGCTCAAGGTCAGAGAGCGAGTAAGGAGTAGAACAAGGATTCAAACCAAGGCAGTCCAGTTCCAGAACCTGCACTCTTAATCATAATTCATACTACCCCATTACAAAATATTAGCACAAGAAAGACTGAAGCAATTGGCTAAGGTAAATTAGTTTGTTATGGTAAGCTCTGATTGGTCAATAGCATTCTCACTTTTTCCTTGTCTTCTATATCCACTGTCTGAATCACGTATCACTTTTCCCAAAGGCCAGGGGAGCTTCTCTCCAGAAAGTTACTACTTAAAATTCCCAGGCTTTAGTTTTCTGATCTATCAGGTAAAGATATCATAGATGTACAATCTCTAGTCCACAGTTCCAAAATCCAAAATCCTCTTGAAACCAAAAATATTTTTTCATTCGGCTAATTCATCTGACCTAACCTGAGCTCATCTGACAGCCTCCTCACGTCTCCTCCTTTGTCTTCTGTTCACTCTTATTCTGTGAACCTTCCTCTGGAGCCCCCTGCTCTTTCTAGACTGAGCCCAGTGCTCCTCTCCTCTGTGCTCTAAGAGCATTTCAGGTTAGCTTTTGGCTCTGTGGGAGTGTGTTTTAGTCAACACTCTTCTCCACCTGCCTACTCTCCTCCTCTTCTCATCCTTTTAGTTTGAAATCACCCACAACGCTCTCCTCAGAGAGAAAAAAATAAATGTTCAAATTCAGAGTCTAAGTTATCCAAAGAACAAAAATTGTTCAGATACAGTAAGGCACAGCATGGTCGCAGGGAACTCTGATAAAGGATCCCTGGATGCAAGGGTATGCAGAGAAAGCATTACTTCTATCTGAGACTAGCACTAATTAATAAGGCAAGAAGCCAGGGCATGAAATTCATGGAGAAACATTTCTACAACTTATACTAGATTGTTGGCCACTGATGGAAAGAATGACCATAGCAGTCAGAATTTTTTTTTTTTGCAGAAAAGAAGCTCATACTGAATAATCAAGTAAATCAGATAGTTGGCAGCCTTTTTATGAAATATTGTTTTAATTTTTTCCTAGAAAAAAATAAATTACTCATAATCAATTTCATCAATGAAAAGAAAGTATAAAAACATCATCGGTTGTTACAGTTTCATTTGTGGACTATATGACATTTAATATGTCTTTTTCTCTACAATGCTATGTTTTTTAAATGGCAATTTGTTTTACAACCCGTAAATTTTGTCAATTAATATGTGGTGCTTTCCATTTGCAGCTCTCAGCATGATCAGCACAAAGAGAACAAACTATCACGCTTCGAGATTGTGAGTTTATTGCGGTGCTCAATGCTTTTTTATTTTTAAACAGAGAGATAAGCTAACTGGCTTTTTTTTTTCAGTAGGACACTGGCTCATAAGTAATGTCTCTTCATAAGTCAATGCCATATCACACTAACAGCATGAGTTGTAACGTCTGAAAAGGACTTTTGAGGTGTTGAAAGCAGAATTTTTCTGCAAAGCACAAAATGACACAGCTAGTCAGGTTTACCTTAGGGAATAGTCATCCAAAGTTAGCATCATATCGGATGACAAATCCATAAGATATGGTGGTACATGAAACCAATTCTTTTAATAATGTTTCACTAAATTACAACATGCAATCCAAGGGTTCATTGCATTTTGAAATTTGGTTTATTCAACTATGAAAAACAAATGAAAAAAAAAAAAAAACCCCAGTCTCCTTAATGTATTCAGCGGCCTTGTCTAATTTAGAGCTTTTCCTCCTTTGTTATGATAAAATTACTTTGATGCTACATTTTCCTAAGCAATATAGCCAGTATCTAACCCATACAGTGGTTATATTCATTAATAGGCTTACCTGTCTTGAATAAGTAACCTCATAAAGTCTTTTATTTCTCCCTTAGCTTCTGTTCATCACTTTTCCTCCAGTAGGAAACAACAGTCTTTGCAATGGAATGCCAATTTGCGAATGCATTGTTTAAATCTTTATCCACATTGTTTATTATTTATATCATAGTTCTCCCACTACCATTTTCTCATTTCTGTCATGGTTTATTCTCTCTTCTCTGGTCACACTTCAATGTGTCATATGGATGACACAAAGCTGAAGTGGCTTAGTTTATAGACCATGAAATTTTGATGACGGTTAAGTTAATTTTGCATGAAGATCAAGGAGCCAAAGCTGCAAAAGTCATTCATAGAAAACAACGTTGCAAGGGGAAGGTTACTGTCTAGTTTAACTGGGCCCAGCTCTTTGCCTGAGATAATTTCACATTGCATTATTCACAGCACACCTCCTGTTTGTGACAGTGTTTTCCTTTCTAAAACCTTTATAGTTTAAAAATGATAGCTTCTGCATGATAGATTCATTTATTCCATCATTAAAAATATAATACCCCTCTCTAAAATAAAGTCTGGCTCTAACTAGATAATTAAGCAGATGAAAAGCTGGGGTTTTTTTTCTGTTCGCAATTATCAAATTTTATTTTCCATACACCCATAGGCTCATGACTTCCTGAAAGGCTCTGTGTAAGTCTAAGAGATTCAGTCAGTTTTTCCAGCATAGTCTCTCAAGATACAATCAAATTACAGTGATTCAGCCTTTCATTTATTCATTTACAAAAGTTCTGGACATAAAATTTCAAAAGAGACACAGTTTGTGCCCTCGGAGAGGCAGCAAACGAATCAGGAAGACATTTTTTCATCAATCACAGAAATAAAATATTTTATTAGGTATTTATTGCTACATAACAAATTACTTCAAAATCTAGTGACTTAAACATTTATTATCTCCCAGTTTCTATGAATGAGGCATTCAGGAATGGCTTAGCTAGATGGTTTTAACTCAGGGGTCTCTCATAAGGCTGGGGTCAAGATGTCAGCCAGGGTTGTAGTCATTCGTTAGGGTGACTACAGATTCTAGTTTGCCTGAGAAAACCCTGGTTTTGTCTCTTTTCCTGGCACAATTATAATTAGCATTTCTTACATTTTTAAAAGTATCCTGGATTGTACAATACATTCACCACCAAGCTAATTAAGAAGCTATATCCAGAGAAGCTACTCCTCATATGAAAAAGAAAAAAAAAGTTTTCTGTTTCAATTTCTTGGCTTTTCACCTATCCCCACTCCCAACACAAAGTGGCTTTCCTTCCCTTCTGCTTTCTTGTCTATCAATTCTGAGAGCATCCGATATACATTTAATAAATTTCCATCTGCTTAAGGTAACCCAAGTCAAGCTATGTTGCTTGCAACTAAAGAGACCTAAGCTGATACAACCATGTTATGATGATTCTGTTTTATGCTAATAGCAATGTACATTTATGAAAAGGTTTTTAGTCTGTTGAGGGGAGGGAAGGAATTATATCTGTGTTTTAACAGTTGCTTAGTTGCTATAGTGCAGAGAAGAATTAGAAGGGATGAAACTAGAAACGTGAAAGCTAGTTAGGAGCTACTGCAGTACTCTGCTTGATACCAGATTACACTGTAGACTAGGATATAGGTTATGAAAATAGGGAAATGTAATGGATTTAAAAGATTTAAGAGCACTGGCATGACTTTGTGGTGGAATGGATATAGCAAGAAAAGGAGACATTAAATATTAAAAATGATTCCTATGTTTTTGGTTTATCTAGAGGATGCGTGATGAGTCTAGTAACTATAACAGAAGACACAGAAAGAGAATCAAATACGTGAGTTTGAGCTTCCTTTGAGACATTCCAGAAGGGAAATTGAGTAGGCAGCTGAACGCACATAAAGGAGAGCATTAAAGAGTGGTCTAAAATAGAGAAGTATTTGCATGTCATCTTTCCACAGATAGTTTTTAAAAAGCCATAGATGCAGTGAGATCACCTAGATCAGTGCTTACCCCTGGCTGAACACTAGAAGCAGGTACCTAAGGAGCTGTTTTTACAAAAGATGCTACCTGGGCTCAGAGACCCTGATTGCATTGGTTGTAGTGAGACTACTACATTTAAACACCTCTACATGAATAAGATTAGAGCAGAAATAAATAAAATAGAGAACAGGAAAACAATAGAAATGATTAAACAAAACAAAGAGTTGGATCTTTGACTGGATAAATAAATATGACAAGCCTTTAGCGAGACAAACCAAAAAACAGAGAGGACCCAAATCAATGAAATTATAAATGAAAGAACAGACATTACAACTGATACCACAGAAATACAAAAAGGATCATGAGAGACTACTAGGGACAA
>NW_011889120.1:1404594-1404974 GCF_000151845.1 Pteropus vampyrus
GAATTAACGTCAATCCTTCTCAAACTACTCCAAAAAACTGAAGAGGAGGAAACACTTCCTAATACCAAAGCCGGATAACGACACTGAATTAGCTGAAAAAAGAATAAAGAAAACAATCCCATTTATGATAGCATCGAAAACAATAAAATACTTAGGAATAAATTTAACTAAGGGAGTAAAATAGCTCTACACTGAAAACTATAAGACACTGATGAAAGAAATTAATGAAGACACAAATAAATGGGAAGATATCTTACGTTCATTAGGATATCTTGGAACATATCGAAATATGTTCATATACAAGAATACTGTTATAATGTCCATACTAACCAAAGCCATCTATAGATTCAATACAATCCCTATCAAGAGTCCAATGGCAT